>NW_024529266.1:6271446-6761158 GCF_017590135.1 Pyrgilauda ruficollis
AAAAAGAAAAAACGACATTTGTTTCCTTTCACGGGGGGGGGGGGGGGGAAACAAGGAAAAAACCCCAAACAAACCAACAGAATTCCTATTTTGAGAGTTTAACTTTTTTCTCCTATCAAATTTTCTCACAATATTTTTTTTTTGTATTTTTTATTTCTCTCCCTCTTCCTTGTCTTAGGACAGCAGCAGTATGTGAAATCCGATAGGAGAATCACAGTGTAAGTGAAAATATGCCTTTTAAGCTAAATATACTTTGCAAGCACTGTCTTAAGAGTCTAAATTAACCTGAGGTTCACTACAACTTTTTTTTATTTTATTATTTTGAATCTCTGTGGGGACAATTACACTAGATTATTTTGCTTTAGCATTAACCAGCTGGAGAAAAAAAAGTTACCTAGAATTGAAATTGGGTTAAAAACCCCCTATATTACTACCTTCCCTTCAAAATTAGTTGATTGTGACAGCACTCTGATTCTTATGTAGAAAGACTTAAAATCAGGAAATTATATGCTAATAATCCTTAAGCATAATCTGGGTTCTGCTGTGAAGTAAAATATTGATCCAGAAAAGTTACAAATTCTCTCTGTTCACAAACTTTCCTGCTCTGTAAAATCATCTTGGGAGTTTTTGCTATACATTCTCAGGTTTAGATGAAAATGCTATTTTTATACATTATTTCTTTGTATATAAATTAAAAATATCAATAAAATTGTTCATTGTATTGTATTGCCAGGAATTAATTGTACTTTAAAGAGAACAGGAACTCTGCCTCCTGGAAGTAATTTAGTTTTATTTAATGTAAAAAGTGATTTATTCTCTAAGTTTGCACACACAACTCAAGGACATTATTCAACAATAATTTCAATGTTTAGTGAGTTTCCACTGTTACAGGATGTTTCTTCAACAGTTGGCAAGTTTTTAAGGGTTATTTTCACAAATTTGTTTAAATTTCACCAGATCTGCAATCATCACAATTTTAGAAAACAATAAATAGACTATTATAACATGAAAATGTTTTATTCTATTGAGATTATCACTTCAGTAAAAATCACTGATACTGTTCATTAACTAAATAAACTATTTCATTTTAAATCTCCTTTTATAACTCCCCTTTTTTAAAAGAACCATATAAACTACCAGCCAGTAACTATCCCTCTATGATGACTCAGTACTGGACAATGATGCTATACTTCCCTTTCAACTAGTCAGGTGAAAAAAAAAAAGAAAGGGAATAAAATGTTGTTTTCAATGGTCTTTTTGTAATTTGAAATTTAAATATTGTTTATAATTCAGCATAGAAAACAATTTCCTCTACTTTTATGATGATGAATATGAGGACAAATTCCAGAAGGAATTTCAACAGTGTGTATTACTATCTCCCATTAATTCTAATTTTCTTTGCAAAGGTTTTACCAAGTATCAACAGACTTGAAAAGTTAAATTCAATCCTAGGAAAAACATTGTCAAAAATTTTATTTCACTCCCACTATTAGCATCCTGAGATACCCATTCCAAAAGGAGGATAAAATTAAAAATTAAGGGTGTTCCAAATGGACTATGAAAGAGAAATTTTAACATGTTTTTTAAGTGTAAATTAGTATTTTACACCACTATCTAGTTATTTTTGCACGTCTAAATTATTCTAGTTTTTTTTCATGGAGAAAAGGAGGCTCAAGGGGGATCTTACTGATCTCTGGTAACGCCCAAGAGGGAGTAGTAGTGAGGTGGGGGATCAGCCTTTTCTCCCAGGTGACAAGAGACGAGACAAGAAGAAATGGCCTCAAGTTTCATCAGGGGAGATTGTAGATGAGGAAAAATTTCTTCACTGAAAGGGTGGTTAGGCATTGGAAGAGGTTGCTCAGGGTTGCACCATTGCTGAAGTGTTCAAAAACCTGTAAGGGCAGTACTTGGGCAAATGGTTTAGTGGGGAACACAGCAGTGCTTGGTGAAAGGTTGGACTTGATTAGCTTTAAGGTATTTTCTAATCTTAATGATTGTATTATTCTGTAAATACAAGATCCTTTCACATGTTTTAGATTTTCAGAAAAACAGCATAGTGTAAAAAAGATCGGTAATAGTTACATAGAGCATTTTGTTGTTAAGTTCTTTCAAAACTGGAAACAGATTTGAGTAAAGCCTAATATAAGAGCAGTTAGTATGCATTTTATTTAGAACTGCTTTGTAATTTTCCTGATATTTGTGTCCCCTTCACTTAAAAAAAATGCCAAATGCTATTATTCCCAATTTTATGTTTGATCCATGAGCTTTAATTTTTGCAATATTCCAACAACAGACATTTCACAACATTTTTTCTATTGTTGCTGAACCATAACCTTTGTCAATCTCATTACATTTCTTCAAAAGACACAAAAATGCCTCCTGAAGAAACCAGAAAGTTCCATTAAATTATATAATCCCTTTTTCTTAATCTACTGAAGGAATATTCTGGTTTATAACTAAATACAGGTGCACATATATCAAAGCCTAAAAACACAAACCCTTATGTAATTCAACTATTTTATGGAGATTATATTAATTACAACATATATACATATCCTGGCAGATAATCTATACTTGCACACCTCTCCCTTTCTTCTCAGTACTAACCTTAACTGAAAACCCACCCAGCTTTGTCACCAAAACATTGCAGTTTGGGATTCCCTACCACAGCAAAGAAACTGTATTTACTTGACAATACTATAAAAAGTTTTCTATGACAGACTAATTTTTTCTTGCTGTATTGCTTTGTTAGCTCCTTTTGTTTGTATGCTGGAATGTTTATATGCTGGAATGGCTACATCTGAACTTTGAGGCAGGTGCTCTTTCATGCCAGTGTTGATGCTGTTCAGATACAGATTTGCAGTATGTTATTATTTACCAGTGTGAATCCTCACTTTCTCCTCAACTACTTGCCTTATCATGTGCATAGAGAAATCAGAAAAGGAGATTTGGTATGCTTAAACAGGTTGTGAAATTTTGATGGCATAAGAAGCAGTAGTGTGGAATTTATTGAAGGATTTGTCTATGTTGTAACAAACTTGTAATACTAGGCTATGTCAAAATTTAATTTCTGCACTCTATCCGATTATTTTTGTTTAATTTGTGCATTTTGTCACAGCATCTTCGTATTTTTCTTGCACACTCTTGTTTTGTATAAATTGTCTAATTTGTTAAGATTTTTGTAAATTCTAATCCTGTCCTCTGGAGCACTTACAATCCTGCCCAGCTATCCATCAGCCAGAGATTTTTAAAGCTTATGGTTTGTTTCTGTCATTCAAATCTCTTTTCTTTTAGACCCTGAAAAACAACATGGTCAAAACAGCCCCCTGTGGAACTCTCCAGCTGAAATGATTAATAATGATTCCTCGTTAACTGAAAGTAATTTTTTCAAACAGTTGGTGGCTACATCTCATCCACACTTTACTGGTCTGCTTAAAAGAATGTAATAGTACACCCTACATCCCTCTTAATGAAAACGTAATTATATAATATTTCCCTTTTTTCTCATCATGGAAAACATCATGTTTTAGCAGATTGTAAATTGGACTTACAGAGTCAAAAACATTAAAAAAAATTCAGAAAAAGTAATTCTCTCATAATTATCACCATTTATAAACAGTATGAAACTTCCTCAAGCTGCACTGACATTAAAATTTGCTTTCAGTACCATATTGGTAATTTTAAAGTCAAAGTTGCAGGTGGCTCATACTTTAGTTATACATTCCTTCAGAAATGGTAATCTATAAAATCTGTGTTGTGGGTTAAGAATGTAAATACAGGTATCTTTAAACATTATATTGTAAATATGCACTCCTTAATAACAAAAGCTTCTTTATATGCCTATGACCATGCAATGGATTTTAAATAGACAACAAAGGTCAGTGCTTCTGAAGAGATTCTATATAATTTTCAAAGTAAGAATGGTTCATATAATTTTATTCTAACATCTTACATCTTACATCTTTCTAGCATACTTAATAACAAACTGAAATTGGGGAAGTCAAACATATTCTCACATGAAAGAGCTGAAGTCCAACAGTACTTAGGAAAAAAACTGTTTTGGCTTTTTTTTCTCATGCTGTTTTATAGGTCTTCAAATTTGCTGGTGTTCACAAGAAGTGCAGTTATGTTACTATCTTTTTAACATGATGTTAAAATGGAGACTTTTGGAATGGAATGGTCTAATAAATGGAAACAAATTTATAACATGCTAGTTACCTTCACAGGAACTGAAAATAATTTTTTTTTTTTACTTATTCATAAAGGATATGAAGTGAAACTACTAAAGCGAATTTTTTCTCACTTTAAAAATGTTTGGGAACAATTTTATTGGTTAACAAATTACACACAAATTAAAAACCTGTAGCTGAAGAAGAACTGCTGAAACCTCCTTAATGGAAAAACTGAATGCAGCTATATTGCAAACTGGAAGGGAGCTAACTCTTGTTACTAATAGGTACAAGATAGATGCTAGCATGGACAGTTGTTAGAGGTTTTTATCATACTCTCATCTAACACTTATTAGAGAAAAGGCAGCTCCGGAAACAACAGAAATGTCTCTTTTCAGATAAAGAACTCAAATGGTATTAGCAACAGTATGTTGCTAATGTAACATGACTTATGAATCAAGACCTCTCTATGCACAGAGTAATAAAATTAATTATGTTTTTGAAAATAAAAATATGCAATTCTAATATTTGTTCTAAGCCTTACATGCTATTTGTTCTAAGCTTACATGCTATAAGTTTATATGCTATTCAGTTCTTGAAGCTGTTCTTTAGAGATTTTACCACGTAATTAAAACAAATTTTTAGAGTTAACCCTGTAGTGGAATTTCCATTATGTAAAAATGTTAGTAATCAGAATTCAAATTTATTAATTCCTTGTAAAGCAAATTTAAAACTTCATTGCCTTTGGACTGTTTTCACCTTTATATAATATTTTAATTACATTTTTCATCTGATATTTTTGCAGTTTTTTTTTCTATTGAATCAATTTGCACACAAAGCAGAAAAAAGAAGTAACCTCAGCATAAGTTAGTCAATCTTTTAATTGACCATATAGAAAGGCCACTCCCACATCCTTTACTCAGTAATCTTGGACTAGTCATGCAGTTTTATCACACAGATTTCCATTTATGGTTAATCTGTTTCCCAAGTAGTTGCAAAAACTATAAAGTCAATGTATGTAAAGCATTTAAAAGATCCTGTCTTATTCAGATAACCTATGGAATGTAGAGTACTAGAATCGTTAAATAGTAAATCTGAGTCAAACATCACCTTCCAAATATCCTCTGCAAATCTTAACTATTAAAAAGATGCATCTTTTTCAGAAGACACACCACAAAAAACTTGGTAAAATCAACAAAAGAATAATCTCACTTGATCCAAGACACAAATGCTGAATTAATGGTATAAACTTAGTGGTGGAACTTGGAAAGAACGGATATAAAACCTAACTGACTCCACAATTTAAAGAATCCAGTAAAATGTTATAATGCTATTTCACACTAACAGAAAATTGACTCCATTGTTCTAAAAACAAACAAAAAAAAAATGAAACAAACAAGTTAAAAGTTCATCAAATCTGCAAGCAAAAAGAAATCTGCAACCTAAACATTTTAAAGAAAATATATTATTTAGAGTTTCACAGGAGGAGAAAGAAGTTATCCTATGAGATGAATGAGTGGCAAGATGCTTAGCCTTTTAAATGTTGCAGTTCCCTTGATAATGTCCATTTATAAATGTAGCTATATTAGTATTGCTTATGTTAACATCCTAGCTTTGGTGTTTCACAGAACCACAGAGTATTTAGAGTTGAAAAGGACCTCTGCAGATCATCCAACTTCCCTGCCAAGGCAGAATCACACAGGCATGTGTCCAGGTGGGTTTTGAATGTCTCCAGAGAGGGAGACTCCAAGGCCCTCTGGGCGACCTGAACTACAAGGATCACTGAGTCCAACTCTTCACTGAGTGGCCCATACAGGGATGGCCTTGGCATTATTAGCATCATGTTCAAACCAATTGACCTGATCTCATGTTGAGGCTCGTTCAGCCTTGAGATGATACAAAATGTGTATAGATATCTAAAAGGGGGGAGCCAAAAGGATGGATCAGGGTTTTCTCAATGGTGACAAGCAATAGGACAAGAGGCAGTGGGCAGAAACTGATGTACAGAAAGTTCCATCTGAACATGAGGGAGAACTTTACTATGCAGGTGACTGAGCACTGGAACAGATTGACTAGAGAGGTTGTGGAAGTCTCTGTCACTGGAGATATTCAAGAACCATCTGGACACATTCCTGTGCAATGTGTTCTGAGATGACTCTCCTTGAGCAGGGACAGATGACCCACTGCAGTCCTTTCCAACCTGTGATTGTCACTGATTCTGTGTTTCTGTGATTCTGTGAACTAGAAGGATGACGATCTCTCAACCTGCTGTCCACACTCCTGATATACCCCGGAATACCACTGGCCATCCTGGCTGCAATGGCACTGCTGGCTTATGGTCAACTTGTGATCCACTAAGAGTCCCAGGTCCTCTGCAGAGCTGCTTTCTTGTAGGTCAGCTCTGAACCTATACTGGTGCTTGAGGTTACTCCGCTCCGGTGCAGGACCCTACACTTGTCCTTGTTGAGCCTCATAAAATTTTCTCCACAAAACCTGCCAGCCAATCAAGGTCCCACAGAATGGCAGCACAGCCTTCACGTGGACGAGCTGCTTCATGAATTTCACATCATCACCTCACTGCTGAGGGTACTAATCATCACCTCATCCATGTCATCGAGAGACAAGTGAATATGGCTGGATCCAGTATTGCTCCTTGGGGATCACCAGTGACTACACCAGCCTGCAACTGGATTCTACTCCACTGATCACAACCCTCAGAGCTTTGCCATTCAGCCACACTAGAACAGAATACCCAGGAATCTCCATCACTTCCTCCATGACCTAGTGCAATATGGCACTATAATCCTGGTTAGGCCAGTAGGTAACAATGCCATTACGTCTTTAAGTTTTCAGTGAAAACTTATTCTATGAGAAAAAAAAGAAAGAAAAAGAGAGAGAGAGAAATGTCACAAAAGAAAAAAAAAATCACACTTTGAGAAACAGTATTCTTTTCAAAGATCTTAAATTAATGTCACTGAAATCTAAACTTGTAGAAGAATGATTTATGCTAAACCTAATGCAATGATGTCATCTTACACAGTATAAAGCTTTTAAAGGACTCTAACTCTCCTGTGTTTTGTTATCATTTAGGATAAGAAGACAGACTAGTAATAAAATAGAAATTCTAAAGACATGAGAAGAATCAGAATCAATTGCAGATGTGAACAACACAGTCTCTCTTGAGACTGCAGAATAGACTAGATACATTTATTTTATTGTGCCTTTTGTTGTGCCCTGGGTTGTAACAAGAAATGGCGGTGTTTTGTCATTTCAATACATGGAGGTGTGCTATTGTATATGATAATGTATTTTTGTAAAAATCTCTTTACTGTGAAGTCTGGAAAGATAATTTTAGCAACTGAAAATTCTGTTAGAGTCAACCCAATTTTAACTTCTCCTATAAGATAGAATTGTTAAAAATCAGCATACCTGGATTACATAAATATTGACAGGTGGCATGGAGTACTCCTAAACAACTATTGAAAATATCAACCATTGCTGCTGGACTGATTTCTTCCTTCTGCAGGTAAATATTTCTGTTTGTTTAAATTTTAATAAATGAGAAAATTTATTACATGACATCATAATAGTAGTAGATTTGTAGAGAAATGTTTTTGATGAAGGAAACAGAACAGTTAAAGGGAAAAGAATAAGAGTTCAGAGTCAAGGAGTATAAAGATGACCGCTACTCATTATTCACATCTGCCAGCTTGATTTTTTTCTTGATGTACCTTGTAGTTACACCAATGCTTCAGACCTCCAACTTGAAAGCAAAATTGCACTTCTAATACAAAGGGGTCAATGATTTGTCTTCTGAAAGTTTGCATTACAGAATGTGAATGTAGAAGGCTGAGATTCACTTAAAGTATGTAGGTATGTGAAGAAATTGTTTGAAGGACTCAAAGTCAATAAACAGGCTGGTCTGTTCTCATGTCACAGCTTGCTTTCTTGCAATTAACAGAGAAAAGTATAAGGTAAAAATTTAGTTATAAACATGTCTCAGATTATAATTTTTACTGAAGAATTACAAATACTGGAAAAATGCACAAACATTTGATAAAAAGCTTTTAGCTATATTCATTTTTTAATGTCTTTCTCTTCGTGATGAGCTACAATGTTTGAATTACTATAAAACAGTGTGCTTGGCGAATCAAACTGAAACAAAAAATGCACTCCTAAAGTAAAAGTATTTTTAGTATATACTTTTCTCAGTACTCTTCCATTCTGATCTCAAACATTAATGAGAGCTCTGGAGCTATTCTACAAGACTAATGGCTTATCCTACAAGACTTATGGCATTAGGGCATCTTTTTACCATTCTCTTGTATCAGTTGAAGGAGAAAGATATGTAGTGGTGGACTGTACCATAAAATGGGTATGTATTCTTCATCTGTGAATAAACAATAACAACATGTTGGGCATGACTGTATTTGATGGAACATGTAACATATCACTTAATTCATTTATGATGAACACACAACAGTCCAGAAGACTGAAACTTTTACAACATCGTCATTAGGACAGCTAGAAACTAAAAATTGGTTTTTATGGAGTTTCTATCAACAGGGACTTGAGATTGTTCTGTGTGAGAGCAAATTATTTGCAGTTTGTAGGTGAAAAAATGACGTGTTGTCCAATTTGTAATACATTTAAATCTCTTTTTCATTTGGGAATGTAGTAAATAAGGTGGCTACTTTTTGGAAAAAGCATACAATAAAAAGTTCATTACATTATTGTAGTTAATGGAAAAGTGTGGGGGTTTTTGTATATTTTTGTCAAACAGGCACAGAATTAACAGAACAGTGAACAGACTGGTTCATATCTCTGTTGTATTCAGCTCACAGTTGTTTGCTATGAAATGTAGCTCTAAATCCCACTGGTAACAACTGAAATTTGGATTTTTCCTCAACCCAGTCCTGTCCTGATACCTTTGTAGGGGCAAATAAACCTTTCCCTGAAAAGACATACAATTCAAAAACCCCACAAATTATTGTGCAGCAAAATTACTTTCTTTTGGCTGTCTCTTACATTTATAACGTAAATGGTGGAAAATTCATGGTGGAAAATTATACTCATCACTCTTTGCATCTATATATATTTCAGGTAGGTTATGAGAAGGAAGATTTTTGTCCTTTTATTAGAGTCAAAGACCTAGGCTTTTGTCCTTATGTGATGAAATCTTCTTGAAAATACTGTGGAGGTGAAGGAAAGATTTACTGAATGGCACTCTCTGATTGTATAAATGGTCTTTGATCTGGAAAGCAAGTAAACAGTAGACAAACTTTTTCACATAAGCAGTGTGAACTTTGCTTTTCGTTAAGACATCTGAGGTATGAGCCCAGCAGGTGACAGAAACCTTGGTGAGAGTAGCTAACTGGCATTAGCTGGGAAGAGAGCCACAGAGACTGGCCTAGAGCCCCATTATCAGTATATGCCTGCTGCCTAACATACAATGTGATAGATAGCAAAAGCAATGGTTCTCTAGCAACACACATCCACAGGCAGCCAATGCTCTGCTGAGGTGGAGCCAAGAGAGCACAGATGTTGGCAACCCAGCCAGATGCAATACACTAGTGATTAGCATGAATGTCCTGCTCCTGGAACTCTGGTGCTGTGTCTGGGCTGGTCACAGCCACTGAGCCTTGGCTCATGTGAATGTGAACTGTGGGAACTGGCTGTAGAATAGCAATATTAGAAAATAAACTTTAGTTCACCAGATGTAAGTATCCTGCTCAGGAAATTAAAGTCTCATCATGTCTCTGAGCAAACCACAGCTTCCCACAGCTGTACCACCAACACTCTTAACCACCAAGAAAGTATTGGAGAGAGACAAAGCAGTCTGCTCCTCAAACACGGTCAGTTAGGTTCAAACAACTCCAAGGAGGAAAATTCCACAAGTTCTCAGAGCTATTCATTCTAGGAGTAAATCACACTTAAATGAAAAGCTTTTTCTAATATCCAGCCATTATTTCTTGTGTTATATATTTTATTTTTAATATTGCTATTAAACAATCAGGCAGAGCTCGATTCTGTCTTCTCTGTTGCCTTCTACCAGGTATCTGTACACACCAGAAAGGGCCCTCCACACTGTTACTCCTTCCCAGAATGAACAGACACATTTCTGGAGCCTCTTATGACCCAAGCTTGTGCTGGGCTCCACATCTCATTTTTGTGGACTCCTTGGTAGTCTCTACAGCAGGTCAATGTCTGTCATGTATAAAGGAGCCTTAGGTTGGATACAGCACTCAGGTCTCAGCCAGCAGGGCAAGATTTTTCCCCAGATCTGGTGGCTGGTAACGTGGTAGTCCAGCCTGTGTTGTGGCTGTGGCTTCATTGCCGCCTTGGGGTCTTGCTCCCTGAAGGCAACCCTGCCATCCCTGGGGTGTCTTCTGCTGCTCCAAAGCAGTTGTGTCTGACCTGTTCTGTGTCCATGCTTTATCCATTGCAGGGGCTGAGCTTTACATTTGCTTTTGTTGAATACATTCATTAACTCCTTGGGAAATTTAGAAATTAGTGCTTACTTTAAGTAGGACACTGCTCCTAAAGCATCATAGAACAGTGTAGTTTGGCAAACACCCCTAAGTTCACTGAGTCCAACAGTTAACACAGCACTGCCAAATCCTCAAGTAAACCAGCTCCTTAAGCACCACATCTTAGACACCTTCAGGGATGGTGATTCTATCACTTCCCTGGGAAGCCATTTCAAATGCTTGACAAGCCGTTTCATGGAAACTTTTTTCCCAATATCAAGTCTAACCTTCCTTGATGCAACTTGAGGCCATTTTGTCTTCTCCTATGACTTGTTACTTGGGAGAAAAGAACAAGCTTCATGTTGCTACAGCCTCCTTTCAGGTGTTTATGGGACGATTAGTTCTCCCCTCAGCCTCCTTTTCTGCAGGCCAAACAATATCCACTCCCCCAACCCCTACTCACAGGACTTGTGACCCAGAGCCTTCTCCAGTTTCATTGTCCTCTTCACATACTCCTTCACCTCAATGTCTTTCCTGAGGTGAGGGGCCCAAAACAGAACTCAGGATTCAAGGCAGAGCCTCCCACCAGTTCCAAGTACCAGGACAAGATCACTCTTCTGGCTCTGCTAGCCAGACTGTTGCTGAGACAAGCCAGGATGCCACTGAACTTTTGTGGCTTCTTGGCCACCTGGGCACTGCTGGCTCATGTTCAGCTGCTGTCAGCAGCACCCCCAGGTCCTTTTCCTGTGGGCAGTTTTCCTGCCACTCTGCCCCAGCTTGTGGCACTGCCTGGGGTTGTTGTGACCCAAGAGTAGGATCTGACATGTCATAGTGTTGAACATCACACCACTGGCCTCAGCCCATGATCCAGCCTGCCCAGATCACTCTGCAGAGCCTTCCTGTCTCCTGCAGTTCAACAACCCCACCCAACATGGAGTCACCTGTGAACTGATTAAGGATGCATTTGATTTCCTCATCCAGATCACCAAAAAAAGACAAATAAGACTGGTCATGATTCTCTGTACATCTTACATTTGATCACCTTTTCATATAAATATCATTCATTAGGCCACGTAACAGTACTTAATGTATGGTTACATTTCATTAAAATTTACCAACTATCCAACAATAAGTAATGTTCCTTTGTTTTATATCATTCACATAGTTTACTAACTTTCTACTTTTCTAAATCTTAAAACATGGAATGTTTTCTTTTATTGTTTTTAGACCTAACAGCATTAAACATTTAACTTTTGTCAAGAGGTAAAGAAAAACAATACTCATTCTGCATAAAATGATTATGCAAGTCTTCAGCTTTTCTGTAGCTCCTGAGAGAAGGGATACCGATTTTAATATCTATACAAATTTTATCAGCCTTGGCTTTAAAATTTGAAATTTAGACGCAAGCTTTTTTCCAAGAGAATGTGAATCCTAAAGTAGTTGTCTCAGAATATATTCTGCAATACTATACCATAATTATAGATTACCAAATAATGGAAAATAGGTTTATATTAAAAAGTATTATATATGTACTTTTTGATATATATTCATAGAGAGAATAATTGACAGAACAAGCGGCAAGTGCTGCGCTTTCGTCTCTTATGTGAAAACACACATAGAAATCAGTGAAATAAATATGTCTACACTTCACTTACATGATTTAGTAATACCTTGATCTGAACTAGAAACCAACAATAGATGTCTGAAAATTATTTGACACTATGAATCCACAAGTTCTATTGTACTTGTCAGGGAAGTAGATGATAATAAACCTTGTATTTGTGCGTGAACAATGGTGGGCGGTGACAAAAAAGAGAAAGGGAGAGTGTGCTATTACAACACAGTGTAACATAACCATAAAATGGAGGCTGAGACAGCAACTTTTCTATCAGAACCCCACCAGTAAGAAATGCTAGAACATTCCCAGGTCAAGAGTCAAAGAAAAAATTCAGACTTCCTGTGTGCAAGAAGACCAAGTTACTTTGGAATTCTTTCTTGTGTATATACTTGTGTATATTCTTAATTGTGTATATGCCTTTCTTTCCCAGAAATCTTCTAACTCACTTGAAATGCATACAGGAAAAATGCCTGGAAAGATGGTTCATGATGGTTAAATTTTTACCCCTCTTATACATTGTGTGCCAACTGTGGAGTTATTTACTGTAGAGATTGTATTAAAGAAAAAAAGCTTCTAAATGTGAACAAAAGCTTCTAAATCTGATTCTGCTGATTCTGATGCACTGTGTTATCCTATATAATTACTTAAAATTTGTATCTATCTGCACCAAGCTTCTGAGGCATTTACTTGCATCAGGAAAACAAAAAAAAATAGTTTGAGTTTTTATCAATGAAGTAAAATATTTAAATATCAGTGGGAGCTAATGATGCTAGAATCTGGCCATGTCTAAAGTTAGCAGTATGTTCTATTTAAAAATGAACACGTTTGTTTTTAATTACAAAAATAGCTTTATTTCTATGTTGAAGTGCTTCAGTTAATTCACTGTATGATATTCTGATAAAAGAAGTAATATGGTCCTGCTACTACGAACAGCAGAGTTATTCACTGAAATAATTCAAATCATGGTTTTATCTGTCAGTCTCCTCATTGTCAAACTGGGATTAATATGTATTCTGTTACTTCAAAGCTGAAGAGCTGTGAAATTATTTCTGTTTATAAGAAGTATTACAATTATGTTTTAATAATACTGAGATACATTTTTCCTTCCAAATTATCTTCATTAGCAGAGGAATCTAAAAACCAAAAGAAAAGTTGAAAGAATTCTTTTAAATATTTCTCTTACTCTGGGGTTTGTAGAGAAAGCACTTAATAAATAGGTAATGACATGTATATTTGTCTACCCACATCACTTTCAGATGGGATAAAGAGACAATACAATTTGATATGGATTACAAATTTGAGAGGACAAGTAGCACAATCCTAAGAAAAAGGTAACCTTCTTAGAGTTAACCATAAGAAAAGATTGTAGAAGGTGCCTATTTTTTTCTGTGCAGTTGTTTTTTAATCTACTGTAACATGTTTGTGTAACAAATAAACTAAATCAAACAAATTTAGGGTACTTTATGATTTCTTAATTAAGATAAAGTAAAATGAATAATGTGTAGAATATTGCAAGTAGATGAGTCATCATTATCTCAAGATATAAGCATTTATAAAAATAATTAAGATCTTAATTGTAAGCAGGAAAAAAAAGAAGAGAATAGTATATGTAGAACATGAACACATTAATGCTATACCATCATGCAGGTCAACAAATTTCTGCAAATATGCTTATTTGACTTCACACAAATAGTACTTGTGCAAGTGAAAGTGAAAGTTGCCTAACTGAGTTTCAAAACCTACTGCTTCTTTTCTTTTTGGTCATAATATTCCTCATTTTTACAAGAGTGAGGTGTTTCTCCTGAGCTCACTATTTAGTGAGTCCTTCGTGCAACTTGGTTTTGTACATTTTATTTATATTCCTTTAGGCTTGCCTATGTTGATTTAAAATGTCAAATAATAGATCAGATCTTCAGACATAACAATTCTTTCATTATGTTTTCCCCCACTGACAGGTGGTGTTTCATGAAGTAGTTGTGACTTTTTAGGTCCACTACAATTTCCTCAGGAATTGCCACAATGTGGAAGGTTATAGATAGTCACTTCATTTTAAATATCAAAGATTCTATTGCCATTTCAGCTGATCCTTTTTCAAAATCTTAAAATAACTAGTTTGGGAAGTGTGAATTTAGTTGAAGGCTTTCATTAAGTGAGGGGATTTTTATGGTGCAATTTTTGGGTGGTATAATTTAAAGACATAGTTTGTGTATCATATATTTAGATTTTTACATGGTCTTTCACTTGGTTTTTGCTTTTTTGCTTTTTTCTTCTGCTTATTGTGGAGCTGTTGTAGTGAGATCTCATTTGAGCTTGTTCAAACTAAGTGCATCTCTGCCACTTTTCAAGTTTCAGAGTAAGTCATTTGGGTTTTGAAATATTTTTTTAAAGCCTTCATTTCTAAAGTAATTAATATAATTGGTATAACCTAAAATGCCAAGAGCCTAAAAAGAGAAGCTGTAATACATTTAATTCTTTCTCAGGTTTTCTGAATTCCCCTTCTTAATGATGTCCCAGCCCAGACATCATTTCCTATCTCATTTAAATATTGTGCATCAATATTTTTTAAGTATTTGGAAAAAAACCTGCTGAAGTTTAGTATTAAGACATAACAGCTGTGAAGCAAACTCCAGAAAAGCTAAATATATTTCCAAGGAAATTTCTGTGAGTGAATTTAAAGCCCTACGATATAAGATTCACATAAATATAGGTCAAAATTTATAACTCAGACATTAAAACTGTAGGTATGCAGTATCAGACATAAAAGTCATAGTATCAAAGCACTTCCATTAGGATCACGAAGAATCACCTTTTTCATGGCGTTATGTATATATATCCTGTACCTTATTTTAATTTATTTTAGGTACGAGATACTTAGAGATATAATTCTTTTAATGTATCTTCAAAATATTGAACAAAGCACTCCCTTTTTGTGTGTGTATTTCGTATATGGAGCTGTATTAGAAATATTAACAACATTAAACAATAAATTTACTCTCAAAGATTTCTGTAATTCCTTTTGGACATGAGGTTTAACAACACCAAGAGCAAGGTGCTGCACCGAGGTCATATCAATTCCTGGTATCAATACAGGCTGAGGGATGAATAATCAAGGACTTTGGAGTAATGGTTGATGAGAAGCTAAACACAGCCCAGAAATGCACAGCCTCAGCCTAGAAAGCCAATATCCTGAGCAACATCAAAAGCAGGGAAGAGTGGTGGGGAAACAATGAGAGGAACAACTCTACAGACACCAAGGTCAGTGGAGAAGGAGGGGGAGCAGGTGCTCCAGGTGCTGGAGCCCACATTCCCCTGCAACCCATGGTGCAGCCCAGGGTGAGGCAGCTGTGCCCCTGCAGCCCATGAAGAACCATAGGGATGCAGAGATCCACCTGCAGCCTGTGGAGGAGCTCCTATGCTGGAGCACATGGAGAAATGTCCGAAAGAGAGCTGTGAGCCCATGGGAAGTCCACACTGTAGCAGGCTCCTGGCAGGGACGTGAAGACCTACAGAGAGAGGAGCCCATGCTGGAGCAGGTTTTCAGGTAGCACTTGTGACCCTCTGGGGGACCAACATTGGAGCAGGCTGTGCCTGAAGAAGTGCAGAGTGAAGAAAACTGACACAGATTGGAGCAGTTTGTGGAGCACCGTTCCCTGTGGGATGGACTCACATTGAAGAAGTTTATGTAGAACTGTCTCCCATCAGAAGGACACCACGCTGGAGCAGGGGAAGAACTCTTCTCCCTGAGCAGCAGCAGAAACAATGTCATAAAGTGGTCACAATCCCCATTCCCTGTCTCCCTGAGCTGGAGGAGGGGGAGGAAGGGTCTGGGAAGGACTAAGAAGAGCGAGAAAGATATTCTTAAGATTTATTTTACTTCTCACTCTCCTGTTCTGATTTTGTTAAATTCAATTGATTAAATTTAATCAACATGCCAAGTTGAGTGTGCTTTGTCTGTGACAGTAATTGGTCAGTGACCTCTCCGTGTCCTTATCTCAGTGCATGAGCCTATTATTATTTTTTTTCTTCCTGTCCAGGGGCAAAGGAAAATGATACAGCCGATTTGGTTGGTGCCTGCATCCAGCCATGGTCAACCCACTCCATTCACTCTGCTTCCTGCTGTGTCACACTATTGTTCCTAATGATACACCAATTTCACAACTCCTTACTCAGGCCCAGAGAGGTAGCATGACTCCTGAAAATGTCAAGTACAAACTGGTAGGTACTTTATGAATACAAATCTATGACTAGGATTCAGATTATGCTTTTCAAGTAAAAACTTCATGTAGTTAGGGGTTCACCTAAAAAATATCACATTCTCTGCCTCTCCTACCTCCTGGTTTAGAAAGGTGAGCCTGAGACGTGATACTTCCACGTTTTCCTTATGTACCTGTTTGCTTTGATCTTTTTCACAACATGAAAGAGTTTTTCTTGGAGTTCAACCAGCTGCTCTCATTGTTCCATGGGATTCAATGCTTATATCGTATGAAAAAGATAAACAACCAATAATGAAAAGGATCTGAAAGCTATGGGTGTGGCAGTAGACTGTGTTTTCAGTAGTGAAAGATATTTTAACTAGAATTTTATTTTGTTATGAAATTGTACAATTATAGTAAATAATTACTCCGCCTACTTCTTTCTTCTATCTATTATTTTATAAAAATAGTACTCATTTTGATGCATTATTTTAGGAGTTCTTCATATTTCTTCAAGCTTCTTCTATGTACTCCATTTTATAAGAAGTACAATAAAAAAGTGGTTTTGTATTTTTTCTGGAAGGGAGTCAAAGTTTATAGTTAATACACAGGAATGGTTGCTCTTCTCACCCCATCACAGTCATTCCATATATCACTAGTGACTTTTTGCACATTTTTCTTGAAACAGAAAAATGCATGGTGTGTGATTGATTTCCAGTTCTTTCAGATGATACAGCAACAAATAAGAAGCCAGAGCAATTTAGTCTGAGGTGTCTGTTAAATATCACAAGATCTAACTTAGAGAATCAGCCCATTTCAACTCATCTAATACCTAAATTTATCTTCACAAAGTCTTTGCATGAATAGCAAACAACATGACACAAATGTGCATTAGCAATTAATAAATGAAGATTCCTTGCATTTTTAGCATCACAGCAAAGCAATATTGTGCTGGAATTTTCATTATTATTCATGCACTACATTCTTTACATTTGAGAAAGCAGAACTTGGTTGAAATTTTTAAGCAGACCTTGCTGGGAGGATTATGGTATAATAAAAGAATTATTTATTGTTTTCAATGTTTTCTAATGGCTTCTTATTTCTTAAGACACTGTAAATAACAGCATTTAAATTAATAAGTATTTTGCTGTTTATAAGTAACACGGTTTTTCTCAATTAAATGTATGCAAGTTCTCTTCTCCAGGCTGAACAGACCAAGTGACCTCAGCCACCCCTCGCAGCGCTTCTCAAGGCTTTTCTCCACCTTTGTTGCCCTCCTTTGGATGCTCTCTAATAGTTTAATATCTTATATTGTAGTGACCAATACTGCACACAATACTCAAGGTGAGGCCTCCCTAGTGCAGAGCAGTGATTTACCTAGACCTAAGTGAAGCCTTTCACACCATTTCCCGCCGTATTCTTCTGGAGAGTAATGGAATGGCTTGGATGGGCACAATGTTTTACTGAGTAAAAGAGAGATTGGTGGGGAAGCCCAGAGAGTGGTGGTTAATGGAATTATATCCTTTTAGTGGTCAGTCATAACTGGTGTTCCCCTCAGTGGGGCTCAGTACTGGGGTCAGCCATGTTTTATAACTTTGCCAATGACCTGGATTCAAGTTCCACCTCTGTCATTTTGCAGAGGACCCCAAACTGGGTGGAAATGATGATCTGCTAGAGGGTGAAAAGGCTCTGCAGTGGAACTTGAACAGGCTGGATCAATGGACCAAGGCCACTGGTTGTGCCAGGGGAGGTTTAAACTGAGCATTGTGAAGCACTTTACCAAGAAAGCAGTCAAACACTGAAACAGGCTTCTAAGAATGGTGGCCAATGTCCCAAACCTGTCAATATTTAAGAGGCTTTTGGACAATGCCCTCAATAATGTGCCTTAATTTATAGGCAGCGCTGAACTGGTCAATTTGAAAATTGAGACTTCTCTTTTCTTTTTTTCCTTTTTTTTTCTTCTTTCTTTTCTTTTCTTTTCTTTTCTTTTCTTTTCTTTTCTTTTCTTTTCTTTTTTCTTTTCTATTCTTTTTTTCTTTTTCTTTTTCTTTTCCCCAGAAGCATGTTTCTGGCTCGTGTTCAATTTAGTATTCACCTGAGCCCTCCTGTCCTTCTGCCCAGAGCTGCTTACAGCTCATCAGCCCCTGACCTGAACTGATGCCTGCAGTTATTGTTCCCCAAGGCCAGGGTTTGGCATTTGCTCTTTAGCTGAACTTTAAAGGTTACTCAGGCACTATTCCTCCAGTCTGTCCAGCTGCCTAAAAGTGACACACCCATCTGGCTTATCAGCCACTCCTCCCATTTTGGTATCTTCTGCAAACTTGATGAAAGTACTCTCTATCTCATAGGACAGGTCATTAATGAAGATGTTAAACATCCATCTATTTGGGAAAACAAAACAAAAGGGGTGGGAAGTCTGAGTGGAGCATTTTAAGATTAATGTGTTTCGTTTACTGTATAGC
Organism: Pyrgilauda ruficollis; assembly: GCF_017590135.1. Classification (NCBI taxonomy): domain Eukaryota; kingdom Metazoa; phylum Chordata; class Aves; order Passeriformes; family Passeridae; genus Pyrgilauda; species Pyrgilauda ruficollis. Next base: position 6,290,359 of record NW_024529266.1, read on the forward strand.
AAGAATAATAACTTTACTGTAAAATCAGGATGGTTACCTATCTGATGGTGTGCATGCAAAAAATTCTGTCATATCTCAAACACTGCTATTCTGTTCTGATGGCTAATAGATTAATTATTATCTTTGTTATCTAGTGTGAATAAATATACTCCTGAAAGAGACACTCAAAAATAAATAGTTGGGGTTTTTTAACCAAAACATATAGTCTGGAAAAATATGAAAATATTAAAAACTAGAGTTAAGATAATAAATACAGTGTTTTATGACTCAAACAGGATACCAATAGACTAAGTAGATATATCCCAGTAATATAATATTTTATGGCTGAAGAAATTCCTTCCATATAGCATAAGCGAGAATATTTGGTAAAGCTAAACATGGAATAAACCAAGAAATACACACAAATCTGAAAACTGGTAAGTAAACTTTGATCTCCTCATTAAGTTTAAAACCATTAAATTTATACTAATTTGTCCTTTTAGGTGTTAAATCCACAAATTTTTTTTTTCCTCTCTCCATATTTCTGGGGTGAAAAGAGATCAGAATTGTCCAAAAGCACAAATGCTTGTTCTGGGAGTACTTCCAAGCAAGATGACAGCAAAAAGTCCTGTGAATCTTACAAGTGGATTTTTTTGTTGTTTTCATTTGTACTTGCCTTTCCTGTTTTGCCAGCTAAAAGCTTTCTCATTAGACAAAGAAAATTAAGCAAAGTTTTACCCACCACCCAACATCATACAACATTTTTGGTCATGAGCTGAGTTTCCTCTGAGCATTGACTTATTTACTCAATTTATTTATACTACTATATTAATAGTAAATATGATTAACTATGGCAGGCTTTTTGTCCTACTCATAAAAAAGAAAACTTGTTTCTGTTCTATTATTGTAATAGGGAAGTAATATAATCACACCCTCTATCTTTAATTTATCATTGTAACACCACCATATGAAGTACGTGTATCCTTAACATGCAAGGGCAGTCTTCTAAATATAGAGAAATTAAAACTATTTTCTCCACAATGGCACAGTCAGAACATGAACCCAGGCTGCTGGGAATGTGGCAGAACCTATGCCCACTATCTTTTATACCATGATCTGAAAAAAAGGGGAAGGAAGAGAGCATATTTTAGAAAAAGATTTGGAAGCTGTCATTCTGAATGATGAATCATGATACTTTTAGGAGAGAAAAATCTCTCCCACCATCAGCTTGGCAGTGATGCTGAAACAAATCTAGCCCAATATTAGTCTTTAATGTGTAACTCCTACATGAAATTCCCCTCTCAATATTTTCAATGGAAATTAGTAACCCCCAGGAACATCAGGTTTAGGGCTTTTTTGGGTCACCAGGTCTCCCTCATTTTTCTGCATACACGTGTTGGAGTGCACTTGTATTCTTGTTTTGATCTGAGTAGGCACACTGTGCTTTGAGAAAATGACATCTCATTAAAAATAAGAAATACTTCACTTCTCAGTAGTCTGATAACTTCTCTGTCATTTCACAGCTCTTCCTCTGAGCGCTATATGCTGATTATGCTGTTCCAAAATGACTGTCAACAGGGGAAAGAAGTAAGTATTTTGGGATTTGAGCTACCAGCCTTTCTGTTTGAACTTAAATCTGTTGGCAAGGCAACTGGAGGAAAGTTGGAAATTATTTTTTAAAGAAAACAACAATGATAAGATGATGGCATACATTTTAATCACATTCATTTCTTTGTAGCACGCTGAAAATGCAAAAGTAATCTCTGCTATAATAACCTTCCTCATGCCACAAAACAGCAAAATTGTACAACTCAAATGTCCCCATAATTATTTTTGAGCCTTTCCTGCTGTGAGAGGCATCTTCCCCTAGTCCATGGCCTGGAGGTCTGTCAGCAGCTGTTCACAGCCTACAAATCAGAAAGTTAAAAAGATGGCAATATTTATACTGCTGGCCAATTGGTCCATAAGGCTAAAATTCCCTTAGCAAGGGAAAACATTTTCTCCTTGTCTTTATGTTTCACAGTTTAATTAAAGATTTATTTATTTATTTATTTATTTTTATTTTTTTTGTAGCTTACAAGAACTTTCACCTCATAATTCATCTAATTCACTGTCAACTGTTAAATCACAGATATGCTGATGGTTTGTTGTACACACATCTCAGTTTCTATCTCAAAACCAAAAAGTGCTAGTTTGATATGAAGAAATAACATTTTCAGCTAAATACCTGAAGGGAATTATTTTATGTTTAGAGATGCAACTTTTTTTCATCTCTATTTGCACTTATTCCATTCCTGTTTTTGCTCAAGAAACACAATGCAGACAGTTAAACTAATGTGTTCCCTTTTTCTCATGGATTTCATAAAATTCAGGAAAAATAAGAAAGAAAATTTTGCTCTTCATTCTTGCTTTTATCATCCCAGATACTGACAGTTTCCACATCCCTGAGGAATGGCTTTTGTATGAGGTTGAAAACAGTGAAATTATCTTTGTAAAGATTGCTGTAAACTCATGGATGCCTTTGGAGATTAAAACAACATCTTTGAATTGCACAAAGAAGCTGAAGGGGAATAAATAAAGGACACAGGCCATATTCTTGGAAGTAAATTTGATATCTGATAATGGGAAAGGAAATTACTTATGATACTGATATTTGAGATTATTTCATTTTGACCACTGTCAAGGCAAAAAAGACAGAAGAATAATATGTATTAGCACTAGTCATACAAAATCAGCCAATGGTGGATAGGCGGAAAAACCCAAAACCAACACAACAATTTTTCCTTTACTAGGAAGTACTATCAGCTGTCCTGGAAATTTGACCTCTTGCTTAGAGATTTTTCTAGTATTTCTGCCATTGCCATGGCTTTCTAACTTTTCTCACCAAATTAAATTAAAGGGATCCTCCTAGTAGGAGTAACATGGGAAAATTTAGAAATATGATATATAAGCTTCACTGGCATAATTATTAAAAATTAAGGATTTTCTTCATTTAATTTCACTGATCAGTTAAGACAGAGATATAAATTACATGCAACTACCTTCATGTTTCATTTTTAAGTTACAGAACAGCATGCCAGTCTGCCTGTTATTCTGTGGATAAGGGGAGATTATTCAACATTTTATGATTTATTTTTCAAGAGGTTTGTCATGATGTCCTATAATATCCTTATAGCTTACATTGATGAAATATGGATTAGAAGGGAAAATAAGGGTGGTTGGAAAATTAATAGGCCAAAACCATTGTGATGAACCCAACTGCAGACCAATTAGTAGTGTTGTATCAGAAGGTTTGATTCTAAAAGAAAATACTGCTTAATATCTTCATCAGTTACATGAATCCCAGTGCACTTTCAGGAATTTCAAGGTGACAGAGTGCAGTGAGTATTCAATGTGTTGACATATTCATCCTAATCAGAAGGAGAGAAAGGCTAGAGAAGCAAGAGCTGCATGACTCTTACCAAAACTAACAAATAATCTGGACCCTGGATGAAGAAGACCTGTCCTAGAACTCAGAGTGCCTGTTTCTTCCAGTGTTGCTGCCTTCAACTGGAAGTATAAAAGAGAATAAAACATGCTACCCAAATTCCCTTACAGCCATTCCAAGACCCTAATGTCCTCTTTGACTATCCTCAGACTATGAAGTGGCCTCAGAGTGGCTACTTCGTTGCACCCTATATGGAAAATCACTAACAGGAAGAAGTTTGAGGGCCACACCAGGCTAGTAAGTTTCCTGGCGATGTTCTTAGCCCAGGCCCCCGGAAGGGAGAATACCTCTGTTGGCTGGGACTGATTGGATTGCTTTGCTTGTGTATGCAGTTTTTTGCTTTTTCTAATAAACTGTCTTTAACTCAATCCACATGTTTTCTCACTTATACCCTTTCAATTGCCTTCTCTATCTCACTGTGGGTGAGTGAGAGAGTAGCTGTGTGGGGCTTAGCTGCCAACTGTGCTTAATCCCCAGCAGCATATAAATTTTTGATGGTTCTATGATCAACAAAGCTTTTCCACTTTTAAGCTCTGTACCATGTTATGAAATTAGAGATTTTTAAACATATTGCAAGATGATTTTTCTTTTATTTAGACCAAAAATAAATTTCATGAGATTTATAGGCTTTTTAAATTCTGAGCTATAATTTTTCTCTCACAGTCCCTATCCTTTCACATTTGGAAACTTTTGTACGTTTCTAATGCTCTGTTAAAGTTTCTGCTTTAAACAGTTTCCAGGCAGATAAATTTTCATTTTGTGAAATGTGTCCAATACTTCAAATAAACTGCAGCTGTCCTATATCACCATTAAGCTCACTCTCAGATGCTCAAAGGATAATTCAGGCTGATGGGCACCTGGAGACGTCTCCAGCGCCTGCCTGTGCCCCTGTGCACAGTAGGCTCAGATGTGAGGTCAGATTAGATTTTTCAAGGCTTCACCAAGTGAAGGCAGGAAACCCCCCAAGAAAGAGATGGCCCAAACTCCCTGGATCTTGACTCCATGACTGAGCTCTCCACATAGGAAAAAGACTTCTGCCTATCTCCTTCCTGTATAATTGTCTCACGTTTCAGCTTGTACTACTTCCTCTTGCCCTCCTACCTTGTACCACTGCGAAGAGCTCACCTATGTTTCCTCCATTTCTCCTTTTGGTGCTGGGGATGCTGCTGGCTGTACTCCAAACCTTCTCTTCTCCCAGCAGAACACTTCCCAGCTCTGCAACCTTTCCTCACAGGGAGATGGTCTGAGGCCCTTCTTGGTGGTTTCTGCTAATTTAATTCTGGTTCATCTAGGCCCAGAACTGGACACCATATCTAGATGTGAAGTAGCAAGTGTTGGTTTTAGGGTTTGGCCTGTGTCTTTGCTGGACTTCACAGGTTTCACTTTTGACCTCTTCTAGCTACCCAGGTCCACAGAAAGCAGCCTGGCCTTCTAGTTTCCCCCTTGCTGTATTCAGAAAACTTCAGAACAGTGCTCATTGTTCTCTCCTTCAGGGAGAAGTGAGGGAGATGTTCTGTAGGGAAAGTCCCAGAATAGATCCTGCACTGGTTGCCAACCTCCAGGTAGACTACAGCCCAGTTAAACATGGTTTTGTGAGCCCTACCATCCAACTTGTTATTTACTAGTAGTTTTCACATCCCACATCTGATCTCATAATATGGGTACAGGAGCATTATGGGAGACAGTGTCATAAACTTTGCTATATTCAAGGTAAATGCCATCTGTGTCCCCAGATCCCATAATTTTACCACCAGGGGCAGTCAGGTAAAAAAATCCATGCCAAGTGCTTCCAATCAATACCTTCCTAAGTCCTGAAATGCGATCCCATGGGACTCACTCTACCCTCTTCTTGGCACCAAAGTGAAGTCAGCTCATGTCTGTAGTTTCTGCAGTGGTTCCTTTTGAAATTCCTAGATGCATGCAACATTTTCTTTCCTTCACTGGCTGAAGATTTCCCCCAGTTACTTTGACTTGGGAGCAAACACTTTTGCTGTAGTAATTTCAGAAGGTTTTGTCCTCTTTGCTGCCCTGATAAACGGTCTGGAGAGCACTCCTGTCACAGTACCATGCTTAGTTGCCTATCCTCTGTCCCTGAAAGACAGTCTCTCATCCCATCTTTTGTAAATCCCATAGATGCACTTCTCACTTCCAAGCTGCTCCTTCACATACTGCAGCATTGATACAGTGTTGTAGTTGCACATGGAGCTCCAGTCCGTCCTATTTGTTTCCAGGTATTTGTGTTATCTGCATTTGAGACACATGTTCTGTTTTCTCACTCCTGAGGTCTCCCTTCCTGTCATCCTGCACTCTTCTCTATGCAACCCGTCTGGATTTCCCTCCTGGACTGTGAGTCATAATCTTCCTTCCTGATCTCAGTAGTTTGAAGTACTTTTCATCAGTCCAGCCAGTCCCTTGACAATTGTGATCTTAACACATTTTATCAGGTGTATCTTGTCTTCCCTTTGCAGTCCTTCATTCTCAGCACGTTTTGTTTTGAAATCTGCATCCCTGCTATCAGCACCTGCCACGAAAGCAACTACTTACCCACAAGATTCACTCACTGCTCCCAAGACCCTTCCCCCCCTCATCTGCAGAAGAATGGGGACAATATCCCCTTTCATATGCTGTAGCATAGATCTGGTTCTGCTTGCAGCATCAGGTCCTGCTGACACGCAGGACCTCCCTGACACAAGCAAAAAGCAGAGCTGAGATCCTGCTGCACAAACTGTTGCTTGACTAGAGGCACATGGCAGCCACACAGCAGGAACTGTCTGGTGGAAACAGATTTTGTCTCTACAGGAAATGAAATCATGATTATGCAGTACAGAGTCACGGCTGTCTACATAAAACACCTCCAGTATGAAATCTAGCCAGATTTTAGGACTGGATACTTCTTAGGCAGTAATTATTTTTGCTTATTGCTTTAAAAAAGTCTTATAAAGTTCAGATGTAATGAAAGTGACTCATAGATTAGGCAATTTTTTTGATATTGCACTGGCTCTTACTACTAAATTTTCAGATAGACTAAAGAATGACCAAAAATTTGTCTAATCTCTCCTGCATACAACAATATAAAGTGTTCAAAATACCCTTACATTTACATTTTCTCTTCATTATTAGAGGCATTAACTTTTTTCCATCAAAATGGCTTTCACTGGAGGAAAAAAGCTGTAGGAAAGAATTGTTTTCTATAAACTACTATCTTAAAATTGGTGGGAAATATTTTGAAAAGAAAATCATGTCTATTTTCTCCTGAAAATTTCATGGTACTTTTTTTTTACTTTTATAGCATTGATTTATGAAATAATTTGTAATTGTGTGAAATTACAAATAATTAAAAGAAATAAACCAGAACACAAATATGTAAAACAAGTAAAATTAACCTGTTGTGGAGAAAAAAGTCACTGTAAAACTATTCCTTTGGAATGGGAAAAATATTGCCTACCAAACACATTCTAGGGTTTAACAACTGATTATCTGGTATAGCTTGAATTTCTGTATTGACAGTCACCACAAATGTAATTATAGTTTTGCATTTTACTGCAGTGATAGTAACCAGAACTGTACATGAATGTCCTTTGGTTATAACAAAAAAATTGTACTTTATGTTTTCAATTATCTTTTGTAACTTTGAAAATAGTGTTTTTCATTTACAAGCATAGAGAAAAAGAGAGTAATTCATTGAGAGAAACAAGATATTTTAAGTTTTTTTAATAGAAAATGATGTACTACACTACATATCTGATATATAAATAGGCTGAAGCATTAAAGCACTCTCTTTGGAATGCTTCTGTCATCACATTATGTATTCCTAACTTGCTTGTTCTGTACACACAGATACACAGATCTATCTATCTATCTATCTATCTATCTCTATCTAGAGATATCTCTATATCTAGATCACAGAAATACTTAATGTTGGGGTTTGGAAGAGACCTCTGGAGTTTATCGCAGTTTTGAATATTTCCAGAAAGGGAAAGGGAGACTCCACAAACTCTGTGGGTGGTCTATTCCAGTCTCTGTCACCTGTACAGTAAATAAGTATTCTTGATATTCATGCAGAATTTCCTGTGTTTCAGTTCATGCCATTTGCCTGTTGTCCTGTCAGTGGCCACCACAGAAGACAGTCTGACACCATCCTATTGACACCTTCCCTTAGCATTTTGTATGCATTGACGAGGTCCCCTCTCACACGCCTCTACTTGGGGCTGAACAGGCCCAGCTCCCTCCGCCTTTCCCCAAAAGAGAGATGCTCCAGTTCCCTAATCATCTATGCAGACCTCCACTGGAACCTATTCCATTGGTTACTTGTCTTTCTTGTGCTGAGGAGCCCAGAACTGGATGCAGTACTCCAGATGTGCCTCACCAGGACTGAGTAGAGGGGCAGGATCACCTTTCTTGACCTGCTGGCCACACTCTTCCTGATGCACCCCAGGACACCACTGGCCTTCTTGGCCACCAGGGAAATCTGCTGGCTTTTTGTCTACCAGGAACTCTCTTCTCCAGAGAGCTGCTTTCCTCTCTAAAACATGGTTAGCTCCCTTGTTCCACTTATTTAAATATAAGTGGAACAAGGGAGCTAACCATGTTTTTTCACTAGTTGAATCAGGAGAGACACTTGTGTAATATCAGCAAACCACCACTTACAGTCTGCAAAACACCACTAGAGGATGAGCTCCTAATTTTTAGATGAGGAAAATTTCATATTTATATGAAGTATTTATATTTGTATTTACACATATATTTATATATTTACATATTTGTATATATATATATATATTTATATAGTTATATAGTTATATTCATATGAATATTTATATTTACATATATGATATATTTATATAAACAAATATAAATAAGAATATAAATTTATATAATAAATAAATTAATTTTTTTTAGATGCAAAAATATATATACACTATAAAGAAAATCTCAATTGTCGAGGCTTTTTAGAAATTAAAAAAAATTGTTTCTTTAACTTACTAAAAAAAAAAAAATCTCCCTCTGCCTAATTTAGATGGTGGCTGTTCTTAATTCTTCATTTATTCTCACCTTGTTTTTGCTCTATGAAAACAGAAACATACCTAGCAGATTAGTGACAGCTGTGTAAAAAAGCAACTGATAGAATAAAATTGATATGGGAAGCATGTATGTTTATGAACATTCAGAATTTTAGAAGGATATAATGTACTTAGGCTAGTGGAGGAAAACAGAAATGTATATAGCTTATTTATCAAGTTTGTAAAAGTAGAAAAAACAATTTGTAATAGAACACAAAAGAATGTAACTTTTTAGGTAGAAACAACTTGTAAGAGAACACATAAGAATATGGTTGCTAAGTAAAGGCCATAAAGATAAAAATACTCAGTATAGCAAGACTCAAGTATTGTGGAAACCTGATAAAGTAGAACCTTTTGCTTAAGGACCGAGCGAAAACCAGGGTCCTGGTTTCAGCTGGGACAAACCTGACCTGGAAGTTAGCCAAACCTCCACTGTCCCTGCCCAGAAATGAAGGCCAAGCTGCCAACACCTGAGGAAGACCTCTTACTTCATCTGAAGACCCCTGCCCACCACCCCTGGGAGGCATGTCAACACAGAAGACTAATTATAATATGAAGTGCACGGAGGCGGAGAGTGGGTGAAAAGGGAGGTGTGAGCTTGGGGGATCAATGTTTATTTAAACCTGAAACGTGTTTTAACCTGGTATGCATGTGTGGTGGAAATATCCCCCATGGGTCCCTGCTGGAATAAAACACACCTGCTTTACAATTTTAATTGCAAAGTCTTGATTCCACAACGCAAAATGGTGTGACCTTGAAAAAGAGACTAGATTAACAGTTTCATTTGGGATTAGAAAAACTGACATCACATCAGAATAGATTGGCAAAGATGTGAAATCTGGACAATTTTAAGACAAGTTCTGTGGACGAAATAGAAGGATAGATATCTCCTTCCTTGTGTAACCCCAATATCCATCATCTTTCAGCTAACCCTAAATGTTTCAGCACTTGTAACCTGCTGCTGCATTAGGCCACCTGCAGGTATACCAAACAAGCATAACTGCCCTGCTAGCCCAGCCACTTTCAATTTGCTGACAGAATTCAATTTCAGCACAGAAACTGAAATTCCGAACAGGATGGAAGCACTAGAAGTAAAAAGATATAAAATTAAATGAAACAACTCTTTGAATCAGTCACTTGCAGTGTTACTCAGGCAGATTAAAAATTTTTTGCTATGTACCTTTCAAAATGATGTTCTATGAACTGAAAAAAGTAATTCTTCCTGTTAAAAGTCAGACATAAATAAGTACTATATTATCCACTTTTATTCATATGAAGAATTATTTCTTGCACTTGATATTAAATAGCAGTTTTGTAATTATTTCTGCAGATAAACATTTCAGAAAGGCTATGAGAAATGGTGTGTGTGACACTGGATGCATTTCAGTAAATTTTTATTCGCCTTTTAGGGATAAGTAGCATCAGAAGACTGGAGAGCAGAATGAAATGCAGGCACTTTCATTTTTGGGTCTTGGGTTCAAATCTTCTCTAGGCCAAACATAACTGAAAGTTAATACCTGATGGCAGTCACTGAGAAGTGTGAAATGTATTAATTTTCAGTCAATAAGAAGGTTTCAAGATTAAGAAAAAAGTTCGTAAAATTACAGCCACTTGGCAATCTAAAGTATTGTTATTTTGGCTACCCTGACATTTTTTTTTCCCATGAATCATCTCACTGAAGACAGCTGACATATAATTGGTATGGTAGTTTGCTTGAATATTATGAAGATATCCTTTTATATCTAAGAGATAACAGGCTCATTTTCAGCTTTTTGAAAGTTTTTTCACCAGTATTAATTTTGAACATTGTGAAGGAGAGATACATATTTCCAGTATGTACCACTGAATGAAAAGGATTCACAGTTCACAGCTAGATCCCAAGAGCTGTGAGCACATTACCAAATAAGTTACATTTCTTTATGAAGACGTAGGGGAAAATGTTGGAAAATTTTTTTTAAGCTTTACCACACTTGTGGATCCCTACAGTCATGGTTAAAGCTTAGTTTTGTACAGTGCTTAGTACAAGTGCCAAAGATTAACTAACTTGTGCCTGCTAATTCTTCTTGTTTATTTATATCAGTTATTAGTATCTGTTAGTAGATATCTTAGTTTTGAAAAATATTTTATGTCACAGCAAAGAGCAATAATAGAAGTAAATTACAATGTGACCACAGGTTTCAGATAGTCTCATTGAGCAATATTTACTGGACATTCATGCTTTGAGGAGAAATCCCCATGCACCCAGTGCTGCTAAAAAAGTAATGTCAGCATTCCAACCTACTAAGCTGGTTGGAGAGTTTATATCCTGTTTTTTGGTGACAAGAGCCCAAACACTCTTTAGGTAACCTCAATAGTAATACAAATAATATTGGCTTTCATCAGGAAATATAAAATGCTGTGGTTTTATGAAACTGTGGAATTCTATATTCTTGTGTAATCCCCAAAAGAACAAAAAAATATTACAGATATTTAAAGGATGAGTAAGGTTTTCACCTGCTTTCACTTGTCTGTCAGCTGAATTAACAGAGGAATGGACATCCCAGCAGAAAAATATATTATCCAAACAAAAATTTTGTTTTCCAGTTTATGTTTAAAAATTAATTTGGATTAATGTTTTCACTATTAATTGATTAATGAAGTCACTAGAAATGTGAAACATGTGGAATTCTGTAGGAAGACGCTTACAAAAAACCAACAGGCAAGAGTAAAGTGCATGATACACTATACTTTTAATAGAATTTAAGTGTAAATTGAAGTGTTCTTAGAAGTGATGTAATTTTTTATATACCAGACACTATTGACAGCTCAGGGTGGCCTGTCATGACATGATGGAAATGTTGTGTGTATAGCCCAGAGTTTTCTGGATAGTAATGTTTTTAAAAAACACTATGTTTCTCTTGAGGGCATCGTTAAAATGAGGTTTCAAAAGCCTTTTAGATGAGTTTCTCAAACCCATGATTTTACTCGCATGAAGCAACGCTATAAGCAAAATAGTCTGTGACTCTGTAGGAGGAAGAGATAGTGGGTGCCGGAGCAGAGCTTGAAATCTTTGAATGATTACTGTTAGGTCTGCTGTATCAAGTTTAATTTCACCTGTTTAGTTCTCATTAAATCCATCATTCAGAACTACTTTCTGACAAGATAAATATGTTCATTTTCAGTTCTTTGTATTTTGTCACAAGAAAATATATATACCATAAAATGAAATAGTATTTTTAAAGCATGTCTCTGGAGATAAAATATTGTAATCTGCATTTATCTCTACAAGCCTCATCCGGATCAATTATTAGAAAGGCTATAGAAGTTTAAAGGTATTGCCTGCACCATTGTTTCCCTTTACTGAACAAACTTATTTTGCTTATGAGGAAATAAATATGTTAGAATCAAGGTAATTTTTTAGTTTGAACAATTTTTGCTGAGAATAAAATAGCATTAATGAAATTCCACTAAACAGCATAGTATGAGCACGGTGTGCTGTCAGGTGGATCTTTGAAAGAAAACTAAAGGAGAGGGATTTTTTCTCTCTTTCCATACTCTACTATATGATCTAAAAGAGATTCAAAAAACATTCTCTGTGTTTCAATTATTACAGGTGCAATTATAATATACAATCAGATTAAATATTATAATTTCGTCTGACTGTGATCAATATCATGCATATTTTAGTAGACAGAATATTAGAAGTTAATATAACTGCTTTTTAGCTTTCAAAGAGTTTGAGGTAGGATGACTTAAACTCTACTTTTTTATACTATGGTCTCTGTTTCTCCTGAAAATAGCATATTCCTCACAATCTCTATCCTTGGAGACATTCAAAAGTCATCTGCTTTGGCTGAACCTATCAGAGCAGGGTGATTGTACAAGACAATCTTCTGAAGTCCCTTTTAACTTCAACCATTCTATGGTCCTGTAGAAAAGTATTGACACATTGCTAGTGTAAGGACACGTACATTGTCTTATTCACTTTTATATTTACTGTAACTCCCAGAAGAGAAAATGTGATGAAAAAGACAGGAATCTAGGCTAGAGGAAGTTTATGGAAAATGAGTAGAACGTGTACATTTCTATTTCCAAAAGCCACTTACAGGTCTTTTGTGTATGACTTCACCAAAAATTCTTTTTACATCACTTTTTTTTCTGAAATCCATGATTTCAGAAAATCTTCTGTGGTGATGAACTGATGACATACCACAGATTACCCTGCAAAATATCTGTGCAAACTGATAGTGTTTTCTGAAGCACACTAGTGCTGGAGTCCTGTATGTTCACACTCTATAAGAGGTGGTAACTCTTGAAGAAAGTTACTGTCATAAGACACTTGATTTACCTGGAGATGCTCAGGATCTTCAAGAAAAGTGACTACCATGCTAGCTGTCACCAAAATAACATTTTGAAGCTATGTGCTTTAACATGTTAACATATACTTTGCCACAAAGCTGAAAGATTTGTTTGCCTCTGGTCCTGAAAAAAAGGCTTAGGCCACATAGTTCTGAATCTTACTATATTTCAGACTGAGTGAGGGTTCAATTTTGATGGTGTAGATACAGAACTTTTTCCAGGTGGACAGGTACTAGATCCTTTATCAACTGAAAAGTATGAAGAGTTGGGGCAAATGATTAAAAAAACCCATCAAACTTATATTTGGCAATTAAATATTGTAATGATGTTTTAAACTTAAATGCTTATAGTCAAAAATTCAAAAATTTTTCTTTCATTTTTGATACAAAAAATTGTTTTACTTCTTTCAGATACAATGTTTACTTTTTTATTCTAAACTAATGTCTTTTTTTTCATATGTAACTTTGTTCTTTCTCTGGATGTTCTATCTGCCTTTTCTCTTTCTCAGACACTGCCTTCAAGCAGAGGTCTTCAGCTTCTTTCTTTTGCTTCATTATCAGTAACTTTGTTAGTTTCTGTCTCAGGGTGCAAACTGTAGATTGAGCTCTCAACATCCACGTTTGTTTTGTTCAGGTTTAAGGGCAGATGGTTTGGGAAAGGGCAGACAACTAAGAAGAAAAAGTTAGGTATTTTAGTTGATTTAAGTCAAGATCCATATAGGAATGTTTAAGCAACCAGGATGTCCCAAAGAGTCAGAGGGCTCCTAGATACATGGAAAAATTCTTAGAAGTCACTTGTTGAAGGCTGATAAAGGAGATGTCAAACATTATGATGAAAACTCTAATGAAAAAAATAGGTGGGCTTAGTTTCTGAATTAATTCTTTCATTAATTTAATAAACTTTTACAAAAATTTACCTTCTCCCCTTAGCAAAAAACCCCTCAAACCAATCAACCAACCAACCCACCAACTTACCAACTAACCAACCAACCAACCAACCAACCAACCAACCAACTAACCAATCAACCAACCCAATTAAACAAACAAGCAAACAGACAAAACCAAACAAAACCAAACAAAAAACAAACATATTGTAAACTTTTTTAAATAGTCACTGCTTATAAGTATTTTATGTGTCAGCACATTATGAGGCTTTCAGCACAAGGACTGGATAAAAGCAGCTGGGGTTTAAGCCTATACTTGAGTTATGTACTGAAATCCACAGCTATACTTGTCAATGAATAGGATTCAGTCAGAAGGATACAATCATGCAATTTTAATTCAGCCATAGTGGTTGGGCGTTTGTTTCAGTGAGCTCAATATTCTACGCTATATCAGCAAAAGATTTAAAAAACCCCAAATCTTGATGATAAAGTAATTTTTTACTACAATACTTTCTCCATTAATACTTTCCCAAACATTTTTTGCTTACGTGTCCTCCAGAAGCAATTAATAAAATTTTTATATTTATGCCATTCATTTTTTTCAGGAGACCAGCCATCTCCTTGGTTCTACATAGCTACTGAACACCAACGGTTGCAGACACCCATTAGAGCAGACAGACAGACACACAAATGTGCACCCCCATGCACCCATCTACAGCTTCTGGCTGTGCTCAGGTCGTCTCCCTGAGAGCTTTGCTTTTCACATTCCCCTGTTGTGTCTTTCTTAGCTACCCTGTTTTCTCTTCCTTTTCTCTCCAAGCAGAGTCAGGAGTAATGTCACAGCAAAGGCAAACAGGAGTGGTGGAAAAACATGAGGGAGGCAATACCCACCACCCAAACTCAGCCACTGTGGTGACTTTCTGCAGCCAAGACTTTATTTGAGAGATTTCCCCACAAATTTCACAGTTCTTATGCTCATGAGTTGAAAACTCCACAAACCTACACTCGAGTCCCAGTCTTGAAACGAATTTTGAAACAAATTTTGAAACACCATTTTCTTTTAATTTTACTAGACTTGGGTATTATGTTGAACTTTTATTCCGTTTTTTTTTTTAAGCTACAATCTAATAATAGAACAGTATTCAGTCTAAGAAAGGTAAGAGGATGAAAAGAAGAAAGGAGGGGCTGAAGCAAGCATGAAAAGGAGCATTTTCAGGAAAGACAGCATGGATTTTATTACAGAGGAGTGCAAGGGGTCAGACTTCAGATGACTTCTTTCTCTTGGAGAAATTTTGACTTCATGGCAACACAGATCTGCTTAGGGATTCCAAAATTTATTCACTTTTATTGTCCCTTGAGGATTCATTCCTGGCAAAATGTATTGTAGCAGCTTGACATCATTCACACCTCATTAGCAGCAGTCTCATGGTCTCTTCTTCTTATTCTCTGTCCATATGCCTGCTCCCCCCATCACATAACAAAAATAGAGGGACAGAACAAGTGGCACTATGACTATACAAGAATTAAGTCTCTGGATTTGTGTCTCACAGAATGTCAGTAGTTCTCTTTCACTAGTGCTTCATTAAACAAGTTTCACTTCAAGAGGACTGTCTCACTTCAGCTATTGTATTACATATTTTTAAACTAAATTAACTCAGACGGCATCCCTGGATACAAATAATGACAACACAGTAGCTTGGTTCTTGGTTTTGCCGTATAAAATTATACTGAAAAGCCATACAATGGAAATATAACCTCACTCTTTGCCGTGACTCATCCAGACTGCACGGAAGAAGGGTGAGGCTTCAGAACACTTGCAGTACATTTATGACATCATTACAAGCAGGAACACAACCGAGAAAGGTTTTGAGAAAGGGGAGAAAACAATCCAAATCCTCTGAAAGGCCAGCTTTTTCATAAAAGTTAAGTTTAAGAGACCTGCCCAGAAAACCCAGGTGTTAAGAGTAAAATGGCAGGATGGATATTGTCAGACTCCAATGGATGTGGTCAAAAAAACAGCAACTGTGTCTCCCCCAGCGATCAAGAAGGAAACTCAGGGGGGAATTTGAGGAGGGGGGTATTGAGGAGAGCCCACCATTTAGCCAACTGACAGAAAATGAAAAGTGATAATCTCCCACTATATAAACCACATTGAAAGCAATGGGCAGCAGGACCTCCAAACATTAGATTTAATTTAGCTAAGGCCACCTGGTTAGTTAACACTATAAGCTCTACCCATCAAGTTGGTCCCTAATCAAAACCTCCATGTACTGTAGAAAGGGATAAAGTCCCTGTGGTGCATATGAGTAATGTTTTAGGGAAGACACTTGGATTAGTCCTGGCTCAAGCAACGGCAAACCCATCTGTGGGATCCTCTTTGCTCAAGGACCTGGGCGCACTTGGTGTGTAATGCAGAGGGATGGGGAAACAAAGCACCTACCACACCACAAGGGGATTTGGTTTTTGTGTGAGAACAGTCTGCAATGTTGAATGGTATGTTTTTTTTTACTGAATGATGCTGCCACTACATGCCACAACTTCTGTGAACAATGAGGATGGACTGCTCCAGGTATACCTGGCAGGAGAGCTGCCTGATGCAGCTCTCAACTACCCAACAGAAAGCGAGCCCTGGAAGACATGCAGGATGGATAGAACCCACAGTCATGGATTTAATGATTTCAAGGGACCTCTAGAGGAGATTGCCACCAACTATGGAAATTATACCTGTGCTTGTCTATATCTATATATATCTATATATTTAAATCCATATCTAATCTATGTATCTGTATCTATATCCATATCAATATATCTATATACATTTATGTGTCTATATCATCTGTCTTTTTATACGTATACATTTGGAAGGTGTAGGGTTTGGGCATAAGGTAGATGGTTTAGAATAAGTGATGAATAATGTCCTGTTTCTGGCCAGTACAGGGTCAATTTTTCCAGTAACCCAGGGAAGGTTAGCTAAATGGCACGCAATTTTATTTCTGTTCATAGAATAATTATCTTACACATAAAAAATATGTTGTTTTTCCACACCTTCTGCTCAGACTACATGAAGTATGACACTCTCTGCCACACCCTGCACATAAACTTGGATCAACTTAGCTGATGCTAATTTCAGGAACAAACAGGTGCTGCAGAGGCACTTAACAGATATTGGCAGACTGTGGCTAATTTTGCAGTGTGAAGCACCTTAAGTACTTTAATATACTTTTCTTCTGTGGGTAGCTGTATTCATGGAAGAATAGGAGTATATGAATTTCAATCAAACTGAAGCAGTCTACTTCTTCAGAAAATAAACCCAACAAATTCTTTGTTTGTGAATGTCTTCCTGCTCTTTGGAGTGTTATTTTGTGTATCTGGCATAAAAAATTATTTTGTTTGCAATTCATGAATGAAGATACTATCTTAAATATTAGCATTTCAGGAAATTAATGGACTACTACTTCTTGTAAAAATGTCTTTCTTTTCAGCATTTGTATTAAGGAGTAAGTTCAGCAACAGTCTTTCTTATTTTAGGTGTCTAGAAGAAGCGCAAAACTGCCATCTGGCCCACAATTATGTTTTGGTGGAAACTTGCTCTGCCAGTTCAGATTTTCTGTAAAAAGAACTGAAAGTAACACTTGCACTCAAATGTTATACTGATTTTGTTTAGAGTATCATTGTTCTGCAGATAGTGTCATTCTCTGCAGAAAGTGTAAACTTTACATTCTTTGTTCTGAACAAACACTCTTATCAACTGATTCCATCAAAATATGTTTCTGCTGTTTGTTTCATATCATATTTAGGATTGCACAGGTCACATACTAATACTGAAGAAATCAGAGTCTTGCAGAGAACAATTTAACATAACAAATTTATCATGTGACTGCAATCTACGTGACTTGTCCTTTTCTCAGCCTTACTTTTCCCTTATAATTCCCACAAAATTCTGGATAAACATTTATCTTCTGATTTGTTTCCAAATAATTTTCTCCTTCCTTCTCTTTCTTATGCCAGACATCTAAATGTATTCCTGCTTTCCAAACACAAGAGGCCTTTTTATCCCTCTTCCTTGTGACTTGATCTTGTCTCAAAGAGCACAAGAAAGATAAAGAAGCAACATAGGGAACTAAAAATATGCTGAGAATCAGTTGCATGAGTCATTACAGGCATAAGGAAATCATAAAAACATGGGTGACAAACACATAATTTTCATTTAGCAAAATATTTGTAGTTTCAGAGGAAATCTCTTATCTGGTAGTTTCTTCTTTGAGAATACATCTCTAACACATCTTGGTGATCAATGAGTAGGGATCAAGAAGTTGAAAAATTTGCTTGGGAAATAAACATGGGCCACACTTCATCAGATTGCGGTGATCAAAACTTTTGAGGACAATGTGTGGGCTCAAGGATTCCTTGTGTCTGTAGCACGTCACTAGATGAGATCTATGAAAAATATTTAGAGAAGGAACTGAAACTCTTACCTAAAATTATGAAAATGATGACTCTCTTTTTGTTTTATTCTGAAACCCAGGGATTTTGAATCAGTTGATGTGTTTGCTGTCTTGGGAGTCTTTTTGTTCAGAAGCACTGTTTCCACAAAAGAATACTTCCACTTGACATTACAGATATATTTGGAACCTGGAGCTTCTCTTTTAAGAGCATTTTGAAAAAAAGGGTCTTGTATCAGAGGAAAATGATCTAATAATTGGGCTGCCATATAAAAGTCACAGTAATTAGTCTCTAATTGAAAGAATGTAAAATTATTACTATTATTATTATTATTATTATTATTTATGATGCTTGATGACTGCTTAAACAATCTTGTCATTCTATTGTCATACATTGTAAGTGATGTCTTCTTGCTAAGTAATAAAATTTTGTAATGGTCTATGCTCATCAAATTGTACAACTTGGACTACAAAATATATTGTAAACTGTATCCTACAGAATATGGACTAAGTTTTAAACTTAGTAAGACTTAAATACTGTCTTGGCCGCACACATATTCATCAGTTTACATACAAGCCAGTCCTAACTGAAGAAATACTTTAATTATGGGATCCTAAATTTCAAATATAAAAAGTTAAGTTCAAAGGACTCAAATTTTCAAAAGAATGTTTTATGACTGCTATCAGAGTGTGTGCTGTACAAAGTTCTTTACCTTCTTGTAAACACGTTCCCAGGAGAGGCAATTTAAAACAGTAAATTTGTTAACACACAGTTTATGAGTAACACATAGTTCAGGGCTAGTGAAGAGGTGGGCAATCAAAAACATAGGCACTGTCAGAGATGTTCACACATAACCAAAGATGAAGCAGGTAGAGTAACCAAAGTAGTCCTTGCTAAATAAAAATAAAAATTAAAAAAAAAAAAAAAAATTAATGGAAGTTTCTCTTCAGAAATATATCCTGATTTGTATTTCTGCAACAGCTGCACTTTCATTGTCTTGAATGACAAATGTGTTATTTGGTCTCGACGATACATTCGATACCCCTGTTTTACATATTTTTTTATCAACTGAAGCTTGGTTTTATATCCATATTCAAATGATGCAAAAGAGAGTTAGTTCTCCGGCTATCAGATCAACACAATCTTTTAATTATCAGTTTAAAAGATATTGACATAAATTTTGACAATAGCAAGCCAGATAGAATAACTTAATCTGAATATTGAGGGTTTATATCATCCGTCTCTTCATGCTATATTTCTTTGAAAAACAGGTATGGATTCACATCTCTGCTGCTTCTACTCATAGCAGAAGCAATGATGTAGTGTTTGTAAAAACATCACTCTGTTGCTATGGAAACCATCGTGAAACCAGAACTCAAGAATGATAGTGTCAGAGAAAAATCTCTTGCACATATGTATTTGTTATCTGAAGTTATTGGCTGGAATATTAGAAGAATTAGATTAATGTCTCTTAAGGATTAATTATTTTTCTAATAGTAATAAAGTTAAGCATCAGGCATCCAAGTTTACAGTTTTTCTCTTCTGAAACTATTTCTAATTTTATAACTAACACTGTCACACCCTGCCAAGTAACAGTATTTTTCCTCTGTGCAATTTAATGAGCAATAAGGGAAGATCGGGCATTTTTAACATGTGTGAAAAGTAGTACATTGCTTACACAGACCTTTTTGCAAACTCACACCTTTCTAAATATTGATATAGAAACAGAACCAACTTCTTATGGTGTTATACAGTTATTTCCTCATTTTGACTCTTGTAGTTTTAATTTTTCTAGGCCTCCAAATACTCATCCACAGTGCTTATCAAATTGATTGATACACACATGGGAGGAATGTAATATTTTTTTCTACCTGCTAAACAGGGATTGATTTTTTGTTCTTTATCATTATAGAAAATAATTGTATTTTTTTACATATGAAATCGCTGCTGCATTTTTTGCATGACATAGCTTTCAGTACAGAGGGGCTGTTTTCAATTCATTTGTACTAATATTTGATTTGATAGAAGCCAATTGGCTTAAATCCAAGAAAGCAGCCTAATCTGAGTTCTAAAATTTGCTGACCTAAACAATAAATGTAGTGCTGTTTTTAATGCCTGACAAAACATTTTTGCAAAGACAAATTTCAAAACAGTACCTTCGGCAAAAAGGATGGATGCTTCTCTTTCAGATAACATGGTTAATATATAAGGGGAAAAGGAGTTGCAGTATCATCTCTAAGCTGTAGATGTTACTGAGAAAAATACAGCTTCTTGTTTTTGTTTTATAAAAATCATGACAATCTGGAGTGTTGGCAAGGAAATATGAGGTAACAAGGATGCAGTGAATATGCTTTTCATCACCTGAAAAATCTTTAATTGTAATTGCAGTATATAATGGTGTAATTAGTTGCCTAAGTGACAGGATAGGCTTGAATCTTTCCAACAATTTTGTAAAACGACCATTTAGCTCACAGAAATCTTTCTTTAGACTACATGAGTGACAGTGAAAGACTAAAGGAGAGTTTTTAATCCTGAAGTGTCTAAAGTAAAGGAGAGACTTTACCTTGCAGTATCTCTAGAAAAGCCCTGTGAAGAAACACTGAATTATATAAAGGTACTTGCTTACCAAAATATTTCAAAAATGTTGTGAGAAACATTAGTTTGAATCAAGAAAAACAACATAAAAAAAGGAGTGTATGAGTGCATTTGCAGAAAACAGCAGTGAGGAGGTGTTTGGAAATTGATCTTGATACTTAGGAGTGGTCAACACTGATTAGTCTTGACTGCCACGAGTTGGTGTTCAGAAATACAAACCATGCTGAAGATATTGAAGGGTGTATTTTTTTTAATTGTTTATTTAATGAGCAAATAAATTCCACTGATTCATTTAGAAATATACTTTCATAGTAACAATGATAGCTTCAGCCATTTTCCTGTCTCTGAATTTAAATTTAGGATTTAGCCAAGGCACATATTGGGATGTCTTGAAAAGGAAAAAATAGGATTTATCCTGTATTATATAGTTGTGTTTTAATGCAGGATAAGTAATCCAAGTTTATTTGGACATTCATCACAACTTCCTCCTCCTCACTTTCTGTAAACCCACTATCTTTTTTCAGATGGCTTTCAGGAAGAACTTAAGAGAAGAATGGGGGAAAAAACCATGGCTGAAATTCTTGCAAAACAAGCAAGATCTCTGTGTAATTTATTGTTGCTGCTGCCTATTTAGGAAACTCCCTGAGAAATCATCTTTGAAAATTTAAGAAGCATGAGAAATTGGGTGTCACACACATGCATAAAATGATGGGCTTTGCAGCAGATAGCAGGAAGGCACATCAATATGTGTAGGGTATTAACATTTCATCTTAAAAAAATAGCAAATAACCTCTGTGTACAATTAAAAACTTGAGGAAAGGGAGTAAAGCTTCTGTATTTATTGAATACTGTTTAACATAAAAAAGCTATGCATTTTATAGCTGTAGAAAAATGTTTAAGTAGAACATTTTCTTAATCCTAGTTTACTGCAATTCTAAATCAAAGTCAGAATTTTAATTTCTTAATTAGATTTTGGCTAGTAGTTTTATTGCTGTGTTGTCACATTTTCTACTCAGTACTGAATGCCTCTGAGATAATTTTCACTTCATATTATAGGTTATAACAGAGGTAAAAAAAACCCCAAAAAACAAACAAACCCTAAAACATTATGCTTACAAAGTGTGCAATTTCCAAGTTATGCTAAATTCAGAATGTAGCTTCTTCCTCTGTCCTTCCCTCTTCGTAGAAGAAAACCAGTATCAGTCTCAACATATTTTAGCAAGTACTCATTGAAACAAAATCTCTTTTCAACACTTAACAGCTCAAAAGTCTTAGCAAACCATTTTAATTTATTTCATCTTTTCATATTTCACACATGCACATGACTTCAAATTTCTGTATTTTCTACTATCTCCAAATCAGATTAGAAGTTAAGAAATAAGTACTCCTAATATGACTATTTTTAAAAATAGACATTTTATGCTAATGCATTTTACTTTTCTTTTTAATAAGCAAATTATGTCTGATTATCATGTGCTTCCATATTCAAAAACTGAATTTTCTTGTATATGCTGCTGGAAGTATTAATCTCCAGAAGGTTGTGTCAAAAGTCATTAACAGGTATGTAATGAAAAAATTCTTTTAAAAGGTTTCCTTTCATAGATTTTTTTCCCCTATTGATAATATAGACTCAGTTTAAAATATTTATTTTAAGCTGCTGTTTTGGTCATTGAATATGATTAAGGATAATTGCACCTTTTTTCTCTAGTTTAGGGAAGATTCACTGTAATATTTTGAAACCTTTCATCTCACTAGTTACCTGCTAATTATTTAATTGTTTTATAATGGTATATAAGAAAGGATAAGTTTAAATCTGTCTTAAATAGTCAATTTCAATACTCCTGAAAACATCAAAGTGACAAAAAATTTTGAAGATTTTAAAGAAGATTAAGCAATTTTTATGTCAAAGGAGTTTGGTGCAAAAAGAAGGTACTCTCGGATGACTACTATTATAATTAAATATAAAGGCTGAATGTAAGCCTCAATTTCCAATAAATAGAGGAAAGCAATTATTTTGTATAACTACTTCAGGATCTTGTTTTTGCATATTTTTTTAAAAAACCTTATAGCATAGGGATATTCCACTCCATGTTTCAAAAATCCAGGCCCTTAAATTGCATAAAACATGGCAGTATTGCCAGTTGAATTATCTCTTTAGTTAAAAAAAAAAAAAAAAAAAAAAAATCAGGCTGTCACTTTACAAATAAAAAGCCAAAATTCATGTTTACCTAGTTTCTCTCCATGAACAATTCTTCATTTTTCTTCTCATCAAAGATAATTTCTTTGGGCGTAAGATAAACTAATGCAAGTTTATCACTGATATCAGCTAAAATTCTCTTGAAAAATGTACCTTATACTCCATTTCAGGAAATTCTATAAACATAAAGGGAATTATTATAGCTAGTTTTGAACAAAATTGGGAGATATAAAATTGATTTTCTGAAATATGCTCCAGAAAAATCTAATCTCAATAAGTTATCAGTACAATTGCAGTCCTTTTGCACAATTTGTGCATTACATAATTACTTAAGAAAAAGTGGTCTGCTGACCAGTAGTTGACAGAGATAACATTGGGAATAAGTAAATGGGAATCTAAACTGAAAGGATGACCTAATAATTGCAACAACATTTCCTTGTATAATTTTTAAAAAATTTAAAACCCTGTTTACCTCATTTGGCAATCTCTCAATGGTTTCTTTAAAAACAAGCTAAAATCTTAGAAGTTGTCCAGAAATGTAATGAAGATAAGCTATGAATGTAAATAAAACTTTGGAGAAAAATACCTTATTATTATTTTTACAATAGTCTGATATTCGTCTTTCATCAAGTTTTCTCCAAAAAACATAAATATTACCGTTGTATTGAAGCTCAGGTTTATTTTCCAATAACAACATACTAATCATGTGTCAGCACAAGAGTTACAGCTATAGCTGCCTCTGTCCAGTTATTTCAGATTCAGCTGAAATGTCAAGCTAACTCAAATGACTATGTGCTGCCATATGGAACTAGCTAGGTCTTCCTTTATCCCTGATGCAGTCATCCCCCCACAGAAGGCCATTAGGTTGATCAAGCAGGACTGGCCCTTAGTGTAGCTGTGCTGGCTGTTTAAAATCAACTCTCTTTCTTTTATATACCTTAGCATGGCTTCTAGGATGATTTGTTCCATGATAATCCCAGACAGAGAAGTGGTGCTGACAGGTCAGCAGTTCCCAGGGTCCTCCATTTGTACATTTTAAAACCAGAAAATATGTTTTCCTTTTTCCAGTCACTGTGGATTTCACATAAGTGCCAGGACTTTTCAAAAGTCATGGAAAGTGGTTTGGCAACTGCTTCAGTAATTTCCCTCAGAACTACGTACCAGGAGAGGTGTGATGAGAGATGGAGTTTTGCAAACCAGTACCAAGAGCTCACCTCAAGCACTGCTTGTGCCCACTTACAAACAAAAAATTCCAAGCTTTAACCAAGACAACAAAACAAGACCAGGCTGCATGGTGCTTTGAGCAACCTGGTGTAGTAAATAAACTCAAACCATTCTGTGATTCCATGGCTACGTGATGCACCTTGTCAGGTCCCATAGACTCACACACATTTAAGCTCTTCATATTGTCATGTCATGAACCTGATCTTCCCCCAGTTCCTGCCTTGAGGGTTAATCTATTCAAGAGATTAAAAAAAAATATATATAGTGAAGACTAAGGCAAAAAGGTTGTTGAATAGTTCAGCATTTTCCCTGTTTGTTATCTGAACCGATATACCTGTAGAAGTGCTTCTTGTTATTCCTTATATCCCTTGCCAAGTTCAGCTCCAGACATGCCTTGGCCTTTCTGATTTAATCCCTACATAACTGGGTAATGTCCTGATGGTCTCCCCAGGATACTTGTCCCTCCTTTCATGTTTTAGTCTTTGCCTTTCCTTCTTTCCTTTTAATTTGATTAGCAGGTCTCAACTCAGCTATGCCAGTCTCTCTCATTCCTTTCCTGATTTCTTATGTACAGACTGAGAGCTCTTGAGCTCTGTGGAGAATATTGTAAAGACCTGCCAGCTCTGTTCTTGCTCCCTTTCTCCTGAGGAGAGTTTCTAAGAGGGTGCTCTGGACTAACTCTTGAACAGCTTGGAGTTTGCTTTCCTAAAATTCAGGGTCTTCTCCTTTTTTATTGCCTCACCCATTTCCCATGGGACTGCAGGTCATTTATTCCTTGTGATAGCATTGTCTATAAATTGGCTCAAGCTGTTTTACTCCACATACTGCAGGAGTCTCCTGGACCACCTGCAGATCTATGTAGTACTTTTCCAGCAGGTGTTGGGGTGGTTAAATTTCCTTCAGGAAAGGAGCCTTAGAGAGTGATGCATCCTGTACCTGGAGCAGGAAGGTTTCATCAATAGGCTACACTTGATCAGGCGACCTGCACTAAACACCAGCTGCAAAGCTCCCTTTGCTGCCTCAAACTCTGATTCTTAACCATAAACCTCTTATGAACATTCTCCGTTAGGTCAATTTCATATTGGTTTGACAAAAAAAAAACAAAAAAAACAAACAAAAAACAAAACAAAACTAAAAAAACCAACAAAAAAAACCAAAAAAAAAAACAAAACCAAAAAAACCAAAAAAAACCCCCAAACCAAAAAAAAACCACAAAAAAAACCCAAAAAAACCCCCCCAAAAAAAAACAAAACAAACAAACAAAAAACAAAACAAAACTAAAAAAACCAACAAAAACAACAAAACAAAAAAAAAACCACCAAAACAAAAGAAGAAAAAAATATGCAAAATAATTTAGAAAATGTCATATCAAAGTAATTTTGACAAATTCTACTTGAAAACACAAATTGAATGAAACATTTCCTATAATAGAAATATCTTTGATAGAATAGGTGAGTTTGGCACTCATGTCTGGAGGTTGCCCAACTTCAAACATGCTGAAGCAGAACCAGCTACAGCAGGTGTCTGATAGCTGTGCTCACAAAATTTTGATTTTTATGTCTGCATGTCAAAAGCTTCCATAATTTTTCTGAGAACATTTTTCATTGTCAAAGGGTCAGTACCTCCTAAAAAATGAGAGTGAAAAATCCCTTACAGGTAAAAAAATCCCAAACCACCTGTAATTGTTTTGACAAATTATATTATTATTATTATTATTATTATTATTATTATTATTATTATTATCCGTAATTATTCTCCTGTCCTTGAACCAAAGCCAAAGTCCTATTCTCCTATAATTGGGTTTCCCTATATTTGGGTTTCTCATATAATTGGGTTATACCTGAATCATCAAGTGTTCTGGGCAGAAATAGGGTAGGCAATACAACAACAAGTAGTGTGTATTAGCTTATTTTTCTTATGCATATTAATGAAAGCAACAAAAAATTCACGACACAGATACTTGTTCCAGCTTCTTTATCTCTTCCCGTGGTCTTTAGAGGACCATGCTGTGTTTGAATATGCAGGACTTAGACAAGAAATTCAAGAATTTATCTTCAATTTGCCTTTCAATGTCCTCTTCACGGTTCTAAACACGGAGTAGCTAGCTCACATCCATATGTCACTTTTTATCTTACGTCACATCTTCCAGGTCCATGAAGATATCTTAGATATCCCAAGATGTCCAAAGTTGCACTAAATATTTATGATTGAGCAAATGAATTCAAATCTATTCCATAATATAATTAATTAATGATTCAAGCATAACTCTAAGCCAGATCTAGAGAGATATGGACACTAATGACTTTTGAAAGATCAAAGCAGCATCTTTGTAGATTTCTGTAGCATTATGCCTCCCTGGCGTGGTAGTGCAAGCTGTTCTCTGGGTGGACTTGGAGAATATGAGACGAGAAAACAAACTGCAGATCTCTTGCTACAGAAAAGGAATGTTCTAAAATACAGTTTTATGTTTTCATTTCAAACCTTAGTGTTATGTTTGGGAACTTTAAATACTTTTTTTATGCAATAAGAAAAGTTTTATCTACATAAGACATATAGCTCTTTCTTGGTGTACAAAGGATTAAGTACATGCATGGTTATCAGCTGATTATGTACATGGCTAGGCAGCTAAGGTAATGATCAGAAGATGTTTGGGAACATCACCAAACTACTGAAAAGGTACAGTAAATACCTGGACAAAAGCACCTTCCTACAACCTGGAATTCAGTGTTTGAATGAGTCTATTTAGGATTTACTTTAGGATTACTGGACTGATGCCTGTGGTTTTTTTCCTGCCCTAGAAATCTTGTGACTAAAATGGTGAAAATCATTATCATCCTCATTACATAATCAGCGGCAACTGTTTGTGTGAGATATGACCTTTCCTCATAATTCATGCAGGAAGGAAACTTTGGTAATTCACTTTTAAAGTCTGGATTTGGGAAGGTTTCTGAAGACTGGAACTGAAAATGTGGGTTATTTAATCTGATTTGTTCCTTGGTGGAAAAAAACTGTCTAAGTAACTTGTTCGTCATCAGCAGGATAAATCTGTATCTCCTCAAAATTCATGAAACAGCACTGTCAAAACCCAAACAAAATTCTGTTTGGGTCACTACTCTTGGTCTTACAATATCAATATTGAGGCCAGATTTGAAAGCTACTTACTTTTATCAAAAATATGTAGCAAATTGCGTGAAAGTCTTTATTTTCCTAATGCAAAAGGAAATCATAAAATCAGAACACTTATTGAATTACTATCTCAACTAAAATCAATTAAATTTTATGAGGAACTAATCCTGCACATCTGTCTTTGTTACATTTTATAATCACAGTTGAGATTTCATATTGCCATGGAATATTTATGTATTTCTAAGCTTACAGTGAAGTAGGATGCTTATTACTAATGATTTTTCATTTTCTCCCATGTAAAAATTACAAAAGGATAAATGGGTTATGATAAAAATTATCTTTGAAGCTGTTTTGTATCTGGCTGAAAGAAGGATTGATATCTACATCTAGATGCTATGCTGCTGCTAAATTTATGAAGAATAAAAACATATAATAAAAGAGTGGTAATTTTTCAGTCATTGAGAGGATGACCTTAAGCACCCATGTAAAAGATGCTATCTGTGTTAACTGTAGTTTTTCTTATTGTACTAGCTAATGCTGTAAGTTATCTAAACAGGGGAAAGAGGAGCACAAACATTTATTTTATGAAGTCTTGATTAAGGAAAACGAAATTCTTCAGAAAATAAAACATTATTTCAGAAAATAACTCAAGTGCTTTCAAAGACTCCAATCCCAGCAGAGTGGCTTTTAAGTCTATATTTGGATTATACACCTTTCAGCTCCCCCAGAAAGCTCCTGAGTTACACGAGGTGTTACCACACATGCCATGCTGATCATTTTCTCTTAAATTATTCCAGATGCCCTGGTAATATGGTTCATATACTTCCTTCCACAAGAACCAAAAGACAATAAATTTAATTCTGGATGCATTTTTGCTGATAAATAACTTGGGGTAATCTTCCCACTTCTTCCTTTCATGATCAGTACAAACAAGAGCGCAGTTATATGACTGGTCTGTGGATTCAAATATTACTCTGTTCTTGTCCATTCTTTTAAACTCTTCTACCTTCTTCTAACTCTTCTTTTAAATGTCGTTTTTCCTTTTTTTTTTTTTTTGTTGTTTGTTTGTTTTTTCATTAGTTATTCTTTATTTCCTCTTTGTTACACTTTCTTCAAATCAAGGTTCAAAAGGCTGACCTGTTCCATTCTCTCCCTCCTTTCAGATACTGCAAACTGGTCACGTGGAAGAGGACATTTGGGTTTATTTTCTGTTTTCACCTTGGTCATGTTTCTTGCTAAAACATTCCAGTTTTCTAAATCAATGCCAACCATGCCTTTTCCATCTTCTGTTCTTTCTCCTTTTACCTCTATTTTTTCTTGACAAAATGTCTGCTCAACTTTCAAGAAAATGAAAAAATATGGAACTATATTGTCTTTTCCTCAGTGTGATTTATTTTTCCATAAATCTCTCCTTTTCTCCTTCTACTTTCTCCTTTTTCTTCTCCTTCTCCTCCTTCTAATTTTTCTCCATTTCTTTTTGCTGTTTCCTTGCACAGAGCTAGTAGCTTTAGACTACAGAATGTCTTTCCTTTAACCCCATTTGATTTTCCACCTACCATCTCTTTGTTTCCTTTTTTCCCTCTGGTCTCTGACAACACGTGAATCCCTCAAAGGACCTCTCATAGTCTCTTTAAACAGTTCTGTATCCAAATCCTGTCTGAGAGACAGGATGACACTCTTGTCTTCTTTGTCTAATGCCACCAGAATAGTCAGGCAAATCCTTTTTTCTTGTTCTTTTGTGACTATTTTCTGAATGAATTTTTGGTTTTTTGATTTTTTTTTAAACTTTTTCTCTGAGAATTTTTCTCTGTCTTTCTATTTACAGCAATCTCAAAATGCTTTACAAGCCTGGTTAAGGTCTTTTTTCCCCAACTGAATTCTAATCTAGATAATTTTAACCAAAATTCAACTACTCTTTTAGGCAAAAATTAAAAAACCAAATTTTACTTCTATATTTCAGACCACTCTAATCAGGTCCAAATTAAATCTTCTAGCCCATAGAAAATATTTGTCACATCATGTTAACAGAATGTAACATTCAACCATCTGTATGCTTAACAGACACATCTTGATTTCTTGCTGTATTTGAGCCCCGCAGTTGCCTCATTTCCTTAGGCATTGTGAACAGCAGTATTATGCCTATTGATCCTTCCATGCTTTATATACTCAAATCCTGTCTGGGTTTTAACCTATAAGTCCTTCTTCCCATTTATATGCAAGTACTTTGATCCAGGTTCCCATAATCTCATGTTCTGTATTACCTTTTATCTTGAAGGCTTCCAGTCTCCTCCTTGTTTTTATCATATCAAAAATTAACCACTTGCCTTCATTTTCAAAATTCCTAACTTTTAATTATCTCTGTGTAGTATCAAGAAGATTTTTTCTGCCTCTCAATAGCTCATAAAATTAGTTCTTCTTCATCACATTATTAAATTTTCAAATAAACATTAATGTGTCGTCATTCACCTCGGGGAATTATTTTGTAAATATCTTCAAAGCTATTCCTTTGTTTGATTTAAAATTCATCATTAAAACTCTGCTTTTGTAACTAAAAATTAGAGAAGTAGACTAGAATTACTCATAAAAATGCTTATGTTCTTGGAGGTCTGTACTACCATCTGTCATGGTGACCACTGTTGCCTTATTGCTTCCTTGAGTTTTCCAGAATATCTTTATCCATATGTTGTCTTTTATAACAGCAAATGCTCTAAAATGCACTTTCCACCTTCTGGTACTGTGCTTGCACAAGCCCTACTATCATGGCACTTTGAGACAATGCTTGCTTTATGATGATTAATAAATATTTGGTAATCATTCACTGAGAAATAACAAGACAACATAGAAAATCAGCACAGTTAATTGTCACTTACTTATACACAAGGAGCATGACAGGGTCCTGCACTGATTCCAATAAGTATCTAATGATGTGCAGGAATAGTAAGTGTAGATAGGCTGAATTAATTTATTTTTATTTAATTTAAAATTATTCAGTTTTTAGACTTTAAATTTCATAGAATATGAGAGCTTCTATGGAATTTAAAAAATATTTTTATAATTCATAAAAAATAGTCACTTATTACCTGATAATATTTATTCAGCTAAAACTTCAACATGCTGTTTTAATATTTGCCCACTCACATATATTTTTCTCCCTGTTAAGAAGTGTCTTATTCAAATACCTCAGGATCAGAGATACAATATATTATGGGTTTTACAACCAAATATACTGTTATATTGTGGATTTAACTTTGTGGTATTATATGTTTACAATGAAAATACAACTTTCATTGTTGAAAATTGAAGTCCAAATCTTTTTTTGGGTTTGTGTTTTTTATTTTTATTTTTTTAATTCCTGAATTTGAGCAAGTAATATGAAACTTGTATGTTCTATTAAAATAATTTTCTTCTTTTTATGGAAATAAGTATTCCACTTTACTATATTTAGGATGTGTTGTTCAGAGATCTTTTTTATTAAAATACCTGTCCCCCTATAAACAGGCATAACTAACTATGCAAGAAAGAAAATGCACAAAATATATTTTCTTCTTTAAATACCAATGAATTGTAATGAAAAATTGCAAATTTTCGCAATGAGCAAAATCACTTGTGTGACTTGTATTAATGTTAACTTATAGAATTTGAAATTAAGAGGCTAATTTACTGTGATGCATGTATATATCTTTATGTATATATCTTTAAACCCAATAAGAATAGAAGACAATAGAAGAATCTACCATTAAATGTAGTGAAACATTTATGTAGTGTGTAGGGTGCAGATATGGAATTTTTATGATGGATCCTAGAATATGATATTTTTCATCAGATTCTCTTTCTTATTTCCAAGCTTTCATCAAAGGGAAACCACTTGCTCCCACAGCAGCTGTAAAATTCACTCTGAGGATGTTGTACTTCCATTGTCTGTCTTGTTCAAGTGGGATTCTGCTTTGTTTGACTCCTTGATTGTGCACCCATCTATAGCCTGATTTTAAAAACTCACTTCTCATGAAATTATTATGCTTTCATACCCTGCTTTCTAATTCTATATTTTAAAAATATGGATTTTGAAATACTTCAATTTTTTTAGTGTAAAGATTGTGTATTTTAAAGAAATAAAACTCTTCTATTTTATGTTTCTTCAAAGCAGGGCAAGTGATACAATATTTTTTTCTTTACAAATATCTATAGTTCACAAGCTTATGCAGAACTGTGTATATAATACAACATGGAGTTCCACATAGCTGTTGTTAGCTCTATGCTCTAACTGCAGAAACATGCCTGAAATTACTACTGTCTTGTAGACATCCAAGACAAACATTAAGAGTTATTCTAGTACCACACTACATTAAAGATGTTCCAATAAATACTTTTCAAAAGCCAGAATAATGTATAAAGTACATACAAGATTAACACAAAAAACAAAATAAAATTTTCTCTTAAAACCCCCATACTTTTGTGTAACATACAACTCTAATTTCAGAAAGAGATTAATTAGATATAGAAAACATATTGGCCTTGCCTTTAATTCTATAGTTAGCATTTAATCCAGATATAATCAACCACTAGACCTACCACTTTCTCAAAACTTACAATTTTATGGGAAAATATAATGGCTATTCCAGTATAAAACCTTCCTCTGTCCATTAAGTGACTTTTAAAAAGTAGTTACTTAACAGAAATACAAGTCTAGAAGACATTCTTTCTCCAAATAGATGTCTCATTGTTTTAAGACAGAAATTTGATGCAGTGAAATTAGACATATTTTTCTTTTTTTTTTTTTTAATTAATCTTTTTTCAGTATATATTTTATATATTGATGGTTTTCCAGTATTAGCACCTCAGTTGTCTTTCTATAATAAACATATTTTCAAAAAGGTACAGTTTTCATAGGTTATCTTGGATTCATAATTTTGCAATGAATTTCAAAAACTAACTACCTTCAATATAGCCAAAGGACCAAAATGGACAAAAGTCTTTAACTCCCTCTTCTGACTAGATCTGACTTAGCTCAAAAGTGCTGAGCAAATGATATTTCACATATTTGCAAAATATTCTTGACTTTAATGTTGTTAAGTAGTTTATTTCAAATTTCTTTCACAGTTTGTAATCTTAACAAATATGAAAGGTAAAAAAGTCTTTTTTAACTCTGGAAGAATTTTAATCAAGTGAGCACATCAACAGCCTCTCTGAAGTATTCCTTATCAAAGACACAGAGAGAGATGTGCTTTTCAGAGGACCATTGATCATAATGTTCAGAGCTTATATAAAAATAATGCCAACAACATACAAAAGTGAACAGGGAATGGGAAAAGATATGCTTTTCTATGTACTCGTAGAATTCCACCCAATTCATAGACCAAAGGGCTTGAATTGCAACAACTACGTGTTATAATCTGCCTCATCACCTTGGTCAAGTACTTTAAGAAAAATAATAGAATGCACTGCTTATGGGTCATCGTGCACATTAACAGAGATTGATGTCCAGAATTATCATGGTTAATTAAGAATTCATAAACAATTCAAATGTAGATTTTGATTTTAAAATTTCCCATCTTTGTGTGTGGATGTGTTGACAGGCAGAAGAAAATCTTTTTACAGACTACCTTTACAGTATTTCAGAATAATAGGCTTGGAGTGCTACTTCTAAGGATGAAAAGTACTTCCAGAATTATTATTTAGAATTACATTTTGGTGTTTAAATAGCAGTAATGTTTTCTTCAAAATGTAAATGTTGAAGTCAATATTTTTTTTTCTTTTTGGATATATTTTTCAGTTATAATTAGATATACACAGTAGTCTTCCTATTCTCCAGCTTTTGGAATAGAGGGCATATTTGAGTATAGGTATGTGTAGGTAAATATTTAATATGTTACAGAAAAGCAAGAATCAAAAATACAAATTTTGCACCTGAATTAATCTAAACAAGACAAGTATATATCACCAAATTTTGAGACCATCTTCTTTTTTCTTCTTCTCTCTGTTTCTTATTTAAAATAGAAAACTGGCCAGCATGAACACTCCGGATGTCTTAGTCATGGCGACAGCTAGAGTGAGAACTGTACTCTTTTCACTATCTCCTTGAATTTATTGCTGCCTTTACTGTTAACATCTCCTGCCACCTGAACTAGAAAATTGCCTTCCCTCTGGGACAAAGAGAATATTTATTTCGTAGGAGCACAGAACGGAGTGGTCCATGTTACCCAGCAGAAACCTCTGACTAAATGATCCCAAGCTTCACATTTCAAATTTTTGAGGTGATTTACTCACTTATGTCTGTACTACAAAAATTTTTGTTTTGCTCCCGATTTCATTAAAAACTAAGGTTTAGTGGCAAAGTTATAATCTCATGTTTCATAGTTTATAACTGGACACCTATCTCTAAATGGTTGTTAATCTGTCATGATACCATTTGCACTAAACTGGAATTCAATTCTTATTTGCAGAATTAATAAGAAAAATCAAAGCAGACTTTCCTTCATGACATCCGTCATATATTAGTAGAACTGTGCTAGGTCTGCAACAACATGCTGCAATGAATTCCTATGGGTCTCAATGTAGATTTCAAGAGAAAATTACATGCTGTAGGAGGATGCCTTTTACATTTTTTCAAACAAAAGAAGTTTGCAACATGCATCTAAACTATAATCTCTGCCAGTTCAGTTCAGTAAACATCATTGAACACGTAAATCAAAATTTAGGCAATTTATTTTACTAAGGAGACAACTAAACAGCAGAACACAAAAAGTATTCATTAGGCACAATCTTGTCACTGGATTACTCATGAACTGTTATTAGTAAAACAGAATCTCCTGTTCAAAAATCTTGCAGTACATGACATAAACTGATTAAAAATAGAAGAAATAAATATTGAACTTTTTTTCTGAGTATACTAATTAATACAATTATTTACATGTTTATTACTGGTAGAACTGGTTTCAAATTATATTTGATTGATAAATTAAGCTTTCTGAATTTCTTCTACTTCTCTGGACTTTTTCTAAGAGTTATATATAGCTAGTCAGAAATATATGTTCTTTTGCCACAATAAGTCAATTAACTTTCATAGCTTTATCACATACTAGTACTCTTTTGGAAATTTCCAAGCAGCACCTTGAAAGAAGAAATAAATTTTAATTCTTCCTTCTTCATCCAGTTGCGTGAGAACCAGGGAGAACCTATGTAATGTGCAAATATTTAGCACTTGGAAAATAATATAAATTATTACTGACAGTTTATTCTTTAATGGAAGATTTTATGTATGTTTTCTGTTCACAGAATCAGAAAATGTGCTGAGCTGGAAGAGATCCACAAGGATTATCAAGTCCAACTACTGGCCCTGTACAGGACACCTCAAGAGTCACACCATGTGCCTGAGAGCACTGTCCGAATGCTTCTTGAACTCTGTCAGGGTTTGTGCTGTGACCACTTCCCTGGTGAACTGTTCCAGTGCCCAGCCACCCTCTGTGGGAAGAATCTTCTTCTAATAGCCAACCTAAACCACTCCTGACATAACTTCAGGCCATTTCCTCTGGTCCTGTCACCAAAACCATCAGTGTCTGCACCTCCTCTTACCCTTGTGAGAAAGCTGTAACTGCTCCTCAAGGCTGAACAGAAAAAATTACCTCAGCTGCTCCTCATTAGTCTTTTCCTCAAGTCCCTTCACCCCTTTGGGTGCTCCCTAATAGCTTAATATCTTATACTGGGTCACTAAGACTGCACACAGTTTGGGGGAAAAGGACTCTTTTACTGGGAAGAAGGGATTCCTGCTGGTCAGGAATACATGATGGGGGAAGCCATCCAGAATTGTTCATTATTGTAGGATCCATAGTGAGCATTTTTGCATATAGATCACCCTCTCTTGTATACCTTTTGCTATTAATATTGTTGTTGCTACTGTTTCTTTTCTTATATTAGCCTGTGATCTTCACAATTTGTGCCTCTGATCGTAGGAGTGCGAGGTGGAGCAAATATGTGTGTGGTTTTTCTGGTGAGTATACTAAATTGGATAATACCATTCCTAAACTCTGAACAGGCCATGATCTGTGTTTCAAGACATTGCTTTGATGAGAAAACCCAGTTTTTTCCTCTCCCTTTTCCACTGTCTCTTCATTGCTGTAAATGGCACATTGGGAATTTTTTTCCTGTTACATACAGATATCACTGTAATTTCATTGATGAAAATTACAATTATTCTCTGCCCCAGAACTCATTGAGTCACATGTATTCCATTACTTTTCCTAAAAATGTAAGCAAGTAACTTCCAATTAATTTACTTATCATGGTTCAGAAGTACCAAAAAAATATTAGTTCCTTTACAAACTGACATTCTCCCAGCATAACGCCTACTAGAGCTGAGAGGAGTAGTAACCTAGACATTCAATAAAACAAAAGAGATGAGATGACTAATGTAGATGTTGACTTGCTTTAATATATCGTACGGAATCAAACAGTCACAAGGTCTCTTCTGAAATACAACATGTATCTACAATGTTCAAATATTGTGAAACAAGGCCATCAGAGAAAAGAAAAAAAGAAAAAAAAATCCCTGTTTATCCATCATGAGATAAAGATTTTGATCGTCTCAGTTGTTTTTTTATAAAAATTAAAAGTATTTTAATTTTTAGCTATGAAAAATATTTTATCAACTATGCTGCGTGAAATCTTGTATACTCAACAAGGAAATGTTGTAAAGCAAATTACAACTGAATTTACTACAAAAAAAGATAATTAAGATAATTCAGCTGATCAACTTTATTATTTTTTCCCATGTGGATTTTGATATAATTGATTTTTAAGATTTTTGCCAGATTACTGTAGATCTGATAATTATTAATTGTTTATACTGATAAATTTTAAAAGCTCTACTTGCTTTCCATGAACATGAGTCCCTTTTTTGTTTGGATTCTGCCTTCTCTCTGATTAAAATTTCAGAATCAAATAGGGTATTATTAAAATAATAATTTTGGTGAGGTTTAAGTAACTTGGGAGTAGTTCTACCTGTTAATTTGTTGTTTGTTTATAATGTCCTAGGGAGCATTTGACTGATATTGTGAGTACTTGTAACAAAGTGGAACACTGTCTATTAAAATTAACACTGAAATCTGTGTATGACAGTGAAAGTAATGACAACTCAGAGTGATTTGTTTATGCATGAGTTATGCATTGTCGTCATGTATGAAATGTGTTAGACCACTTAATATACTTTTACTGACTTTTGCATAATTATGCAGTAGCTGTCTATGAAAAGAGGTTTCTCTTTTTCCAAGCTCTCTACTTATCATAATTCCAAACTCAAAATCATAGCATTCTTATGTGTTTTACTGCAAAAGAGACTCTAAGTGCCATTTTGAAGTTTGCAAGTCACTGGGCAGCCTATGAAATCAGAGGCAATATAAAACAGTAAAATGATCAGAAGGGATTCTCTTTTGGTACAAGATTACAGGTGTCCCTTAAAGTCAAATAATCTCTCATGCTTTTAAAATACTTATTCTTCTCTTTGTTCTCTTCATTCAATATGGCAGTTAAACAGGAGTTTAACTGTTTCTTCCCTGTCTCCTCATTTCTACTGCATGTGGTGTTAGGAAAAAAAAAAGAGTAACAGAAGAAAATTATGAAAATTAATTTAAAAATCAACTAGTTGGTGTATCAACTAGAACATAAAAGTTAGCAGTATTGTTATACCTGTAGAGAAAAGAGTGGATAATCTTTCTGGCATTTCAGGGATTGGTTTCATACGGTATGATGCAGTTAACTTTCAGCGTCATAACTATCTCCTTTTTTTCCTCAGAAAAAGTAGGCATAGTAATTCCAATTATGGTTTTAGTTTATTTTTGCTTAAATGTGACATCTTATATCAGTCATTATTTTTGTCTACCTTCTGTGAAACTGCACAGTTCCAATAGAAGTCAACAGCTTTTCCAGTAGTACAGCTTTAACAGGGATTTTGTCTTGGAGGTTTATGTACACACTGATGCACGATACTTCTGTGTATATTTTTATGTTTCTAAGTACGTATCTATGTTTACATGTACATATGTACACATATATTTGGCCAGCATGCACAATGCAAATTCTTCTCATGAATGACAAGAAGACAAGTTCAGAATGGAAACATGCTGTTTTGAAATTTCAAAAAAAAATTTTTGACCAAGGCAAGAAAAGGCAGTTGGGTTCTGAAGTTTTCCAAATATGATTTGTAAATGAGAAGTTACAGATGCAGGCATTGCCTATTTACTCGTGGTCAGGTCACACCATAATTTTGTTTCTTTTATTATAACTACTTGATAGGAATCACATAAGGTTACACTTTTGAACTACCATAGCAATGAACACACTTTACTTACAGACTACGATTTCTTCAGTAATGTATAAATCTCATTTAGCAGAAATAAAGAGTTCTGGTTCTTGGTCATAATGATAGGAATTTTGGTCTTGCTTGCTGATAAAAATTAGTATTTCTTGTAGCTATCCTCATCTGAGGGTATGTTCTTTCCACTTGAAGTTTATAGATTTTATTGTAATATAACTCAAGTAAGTGTCTAGAGACTAAATAGTCATGGCTGTATTAGACCAGTATGTAATAAATAAATCTCAAAGAGGCATTGGAACCATGGCCTAAAATTGTCTTGATGAAATCTGACTCCATTCCTAACTGAAATTTGCAAATGTCACATAAGGGATTGTTTAAGTCATGAAGAGGAAGTAGATTGAGATGTTTCCATTTTGAAGAAAAAAGGCACACTGAGAGAAGCTCTCATATGTAATACAGAACAGACTAACATAAAGCAACATTTTCATTCTCTTTTCAAGTACACTGCTCCACTAAAATAAGTTATTTTGCTATGATCAAGAGTTTTTTTTCCAAGCAAAACAACAAAAATTTGGAAGTTTTTAAACTGTCACTCTCTAAGTTACATTTTCCACAAGAAACAAAATGCCTAGTAAATTTTGAAAGACACTGCAGTTTTTGCCTGTAATTACAGCTCCAGGACTTCCAGTAAAATATTTAGAGTAAAAGCATAGATTCATCAGAATCATTCACTTTAGGAGATTGATATTATAAGTAATAAAGACCTAGGGGAATGAAGAACAACTCTCATGGAGTTCTACAGTTTCTAAATATTGCTTAATATTGTATCATCCTTGAAGAAATAAGACACTAAAAAAAGTTATAATTTACACGTACAAATATAAATCTAGCTTGTCAGACTTTATGGTATTAAGTTCCTAAATGTATTAATTTGTTTATTCAAAACTATATTATATTAAGGAGTTAAAAATAGTTTACTAATTTGTGCTGCTTATTCCACACAAATACATGAACAGATTGCTTTTATTTCTATAGACTTCTTGAAATTACCTAAATATTTTCTTACTGATCCTGAATTTGTTATGATGACCTTGCACATAAGGAATTTTGAATGATCATTTGTTATGATGACCTTTTGAAGGTCCGTGGCTTTTATCACTTAATGCCACTGAAAACACTGGAACAGATATTTAGTGATGCTTGTGAAAAGATATATTTAAAAAAAATCTCAGTGTAGAATATATTATAGTCTGATCTATTTAATTTTCTTATTGAATGTATCTTTCCAAAATTTACCTAGAAAAGCAGTTGTGATGAAATATTAGCCATGGTTATATAGTTGAAGATTTCTTACAGTATAAAAAAAGAATCCCTGTCTTTAAATGAGACAAGAAACTGCTCTTTCCCAATATTTTACTAGATTTTCCATGGTTTAACTCTTTCCAAAGACTGAGTAGTTTTGGAACTTTTTGTATTAAAAGGAAATGTGTTTCCTTACACAAAAGCATTAATCCCAGGTTAAAGGGCTGATTTTGAAGTTAACAATAGATTAGATTGCAAACAAAAAATCGGTAAACTGAAAAATGCCTACCACTTGGAATTGCAACTCCAGAAGAAAGAATTTGGGTTATCACGTGTCCTGTAACATAGGCTACCTGGGAAAGAGACTCTCTTTGACAGGTGTTTTAATCCCTCTACATGAGCAGAGATTGCCAGACAAGGAAGTAAGTGTTTGCTTTTCCCTCCTTTCAGGTCTTTAACACCTTTAAGAAAAATAATAATTTCTGAGTTATTCTTTGGTGAAAGAAAGTAACCTTAGTAACAGGAAGATACATGTCAAGTTAACAGTTAATTAAAAAGGTGTTCGCAAGAGGGTTGGTTTTTTTCAGCTGTATGGGCTTCAATGCTGAAATAATTGGCTCACAACAGCCAGCAGAGGGAAGCCAATGGATGGTGTTAGCTGTACTATAAGGCACAGAGATACTGAGGAAAAGATTTATAATTTTCACGCAGAGGTTGTTCATACTCACACTTATTTGATATTAGCATTCTACACCTTAGCAAAGACATCACCTTGAACTTTCTTCCTGATGATTATCCATTTTCTCTCCTTGACAATTGACAAGCTTGACAGACTCATTAAACTGCTGAATTTGTAATTTGTAGAGAGCCTTTCTCAATAGCACCTGCGTAACAGCAAAGAAGTGCTATAAAGTGAACCTAGCATGCATTTTAATGCAAATCTTATCTTAAGCCAGCTGCTGGCACAGCAACTGAGTTTTTTTCCACCAGTTACAGAATAAAAATAATGTAACAAGGCACAAGAAATTCCTGCACTGTGAGTCCCCTGCCTTTTAAAACTTTTAGCTCCATTTAGCTAATAGGTTTGTTCTTAAATTCTGTTGTTAAGAAAAGATAATAAAGCCTTCCACCTTAACGTAGAATCATGGAAACACTGAACAGGTAAGGTTGGAAGGCATCAGAGCCGGTAATCTAGTCCAACCTTCCTGCCAAGTAGTGTCACTCTAGAGCGCATTGCACAGGAATGTGTCTGGACAGTTCTTGAATATCTCCAGTGAGGGAGACTCCACAGCCTTTCTGAGCAATCTGTTCCAGTGCTCAGTCACCTCCACAGTAAAGTTCTGACTCATGTTCAGGTGGAACTTTCTGTGCATCAGTTTCTGTCCCTTGCTTCTTGTCCTATTGCTTGGCACAGACATCCTCTTGAGACCCTCCCTTCAGATATTTACAAACACTGATGAAGTCTTCTCCCCGTGGTCTCTTCGCAAGGCTGAACAGGCCCGGCTCTATAAGCATTTCCTCATAAGAGCGATTCTCCTGTTCCTTAATCACCTTTGTTCCCCTTCTCTGGACCTGTTACAGCAGCTTGGTGTCTCTCTTGTCCTGTGGAGCCCAAAACTGGACACAGCACTCCAGAGGGGGCCTCATCAGGCCTGAGCAGAGGGACAGGATCACCTCCCTAGACCTGCTGTCTGTGCTCTTCCTGATGCGCTGCAGGATACTATTGGGAATCCTGGGAATGCTGGGAATGCTCTTTCTAATGCACCTCAGAATAACTTCTTGGCCACAAGGATACATTTTGCTGGCTTGGACAGGTTTTTTTCAACTTTTATGCTGAATGCTGGGCTCTGGCCTCCTCATCTCTATGAACTCTGTACTTATACGTACATGAGTAGTTTAAATTAAAATTCATACATGATTCGATCCCTTTTTCAGTGTTCTTGTTAGAATTTTATATGGGTTGCTGGCAGAAAAAAATGTGTTCTGCTCTACAAACACCACAACTTTAGCAATGCTGCAAAATCCAAATAATGACCTTTTTCAGAGCAAGTCCTCCCTTATGCAGCAGTGCTGTGAAGGTTCAGAATTTGAGGGATAAGACACTCATAATTCAAATGGAAAACAAATGATACTGGAATTGGTTTTTTCTTGTGCTAATTTCTCTAATATATAATTTAAATACTTCACTGTGTACCTTTTAATATCTAGGGTCACTGATTTCCAAAAAGGAAAGCATGGGTAAACATGAGGTCCAGCATTAATATGTTGACATGATCAGTGTAATTTGGCATGTAATTGCATCTTTTCTGCAAAAAACGAAAGTAACCAACAGTCTAAGAAAATTGCAAATTGCATGTGATTGACATGCAGGTGTTGTTTCTGGAACTTATCCACCAGATTACAAAAAAACCCTGGGCATGAAAAAGCAACACATCTGGGGAAAAAAAAAAAAAAAAAAAAAAAAAAAAAAAAAAAAAAAAAAAAAAAAAAAAAAAAAAAAAAGTAAAGACAAAGTAATTTTCTACATCCAATTTTCAGACACAACTCTATTCATAAACACAAACTCTGTTTTCTCCATTTGCTAACCAGTTCTATAAATTCACATATGTACTTGAAACACAGAGGTTGAAAAGTAATAGAAATAACAATTTAAATAAAAAATATGCAGATAAATTAAAATAACTTTCAGGACTCCCATTTTTTTTTAGTGACTCTCTTTATGCATTGTTTTGATTTGTTTTTATAAGACACATTCTAATTAATTTGAGGCCACAACTTCTTTTTCTTGCCAGAGTTGTAGGTTGCAGAACCCGAACACAGCCTTGACCAGAGGGCTATGTTCATGTCTGTTTCGTGACAGAAAGGATATAATTAGAAAATATCAAACAAATGTTGAAGTTCAAAAAGGAAACAAGGGGATAAAGGGTCACAGTAACTATTCACAATGATTACCATTTTAAAACATTAATATTAATATTCATATCTATAAGGGCGCTCTGCCCATGAATAGAAACCAAGCCTGATCTGCAACTTACAGATGGTGTGCTCCAGCTTTTTCGACATTTCCTTTGATTATAATGACATATGTTAGTAAGGGCAGAGGTGGCCAACTTTAATGTTGCTGAATTCAATAGATGAACACTTAAAATGACAGAAAGTGTCTCCGCTTTGTAGGTTAATGGGAGCATAATGGACCTCAATAAACCTGTTTTCCTCTCCTTCCCATCAGCAAAGGCCAAGCTCACAAATGCAGCACATGAATCAAGTGAGCAGGAGCTTGACTTAACCAAAGATGGACAGGCTAAAGTTGTCTCTGTTGTGTTAATGAAAAGATAGAATACTTATGATTTTTTTAAAATGTTGAAAGATTCCAGGATTTTTTGTAAAATGCTAACCTTGTTCTGTGGAGTAATCTACAGGTAACTAAATGTTGAAATTTGATCTATTTTGGTAGCTCTAAAACCCCCTCTATTTAAAACTGTACTTCACGAAGTAATACTTCAAAATAAATGACCACAATTTCATTGCAGCATTATAGCCCTAGTTCCTAGAATAAGTCTCTTTAACAATAGTAAACTGTGATTGCAGACTGTTGATGATACTCTTATACAAGTTCCACCTATCTGATCAAGGCAGATTCACTTTCTGATAAGGTGAGCTCTTGCACATTGTAGAACCATGTCCTCTTCACCAGATGGAGAGTTTTTCCTTGTGAAGGTTGGGATGTAGTGATGATTTTGTAAATACAGTGCTCCTGCTGATTTTATGCTTTCCAAAGGAGTGCAATAATCATGTTGCAATGACATCTCTATTTTGCTTTGAAGGCTCACACCTAGGCCACATCTGTTTGACTGGAGACCAGAGCACAAAATATGCATGTTGGGATTTGGTGCCAATGTAAAGGGCTAAAAAGTGCCTGTCAGTTAATGCAGTAAGCCTGTCTACCTATAGAAACTGCAAATCAGAAAGAAAATTTGAGGAATTAATCAGAAAATATTTACATAAAGTCTGAAAGATACAGAAAATTTACCAGTAATATAAACTGTAAAATTTGCTCATAAGTGGGGGTGTTTGTAACAAGAATGACTCATAAATGATGAAAGATAAGATGTTACATTAAATTTACATTGTTGGAGAGAACTGCATATTTCTAAAAAGAATAGTTTTTAAAAAAGTAAAAAGGCACCTTTCAGAATCAGTTATATAGTTTTGCCTTTGTGAGGTTTTTTAAGTTTTGTTGTTTGGGGTTTTTTTGCAACTAGCTCACCAATATCATCCTGTACACTTAAAATAATCAAAAACAAACCATGAACCATTTCTAGTTGTATTTCTAGCAATAGTTTCAAGTAAACCTCATCTATAAGAATGCTATTTTAATTGAAATCTGTTTTCTGCTTTTTCTTGTAACTATGTAAGAAATTTGGATGACTTTATTAAAAAACCACTTCAATATTCATCTGCTTCTATTATGTCTGCATGATCTCTGACCTCTTCTACTTCCTGTATTATATTTAATGTTCTATAAAGTACTATTGCAATTTAGTACTTAAAAATCTTACTTCATATTTGTGTTTACACTGCCATTACTCTTGTAACAATACTGACTTTTATAAATCGATGTTCTTTTGTAATCTATTTTTCTTTATTATTCATAGCATGAGAAGAAGAGCTTTATAAAAAACAGCTTAACTGTGCCCAGTGTTCACACAATTACTGAAGTGACATAGCAAAGGGAAGTGATGGATTCTCCATGTCTTTAAATTTTCAGACCAAGATTTTATGTATCTTTAAAAGGAATTCATTAGTCAAAAAACATTGCCAAGAGATTTATAGAACTGTGTTTTTGTATTAAAAAGTGACAAGGTATAAATAATCTAATTATGCAAAAAATCTAGTATGCCCTGAAAAATGTCAAATAATCTTATATGAGAAAGTTTTAAATAATATATTTTTACACTAAAAATAATCTCTGTATAATTTTAATAATGACCATTACTACATACATAGCCTAATATTCTTATTTCAGAGATCCTATGAAATTTTATATCTTAGAAAAAACCCTAACCAAAAGCAAACCAACAGAAACCAAAAAAAGCCCAAACAAAAAACCAAACCCAACCCCAAACAATTTAAATTTCCATTCTAACACAAAAAGGGTCATAAAACCAAAGTCTCTATTTACTAACAACCACGTTTCCTCTACTCCTTGAAATCCAAGGAACAATTAATGTTGCAGCAGTTAAAAATGATCCATTAATTAGAGCTGGAAGCAAACAGCCATGAAATACAGGTGATAACCATAAATCAGAACAATTAATCTGTCTAAAAAAGCAACATGATCAAATCAGAAACTCTCCACCACCTGCTCATTTAATCTTAGGTTGCAGTGTTGTTTTCCATTCTGAGACAAACTGTACAGGATGATGTGAAATTTTACAGCTATGCATTCCTCAAGGTTACTCTTTGAAAGAAATTCTTTGCAGCTAAGATTTTTAGCATTTAGTAATCTTGAAAACTGCCAGTAGTTTCAAAAAGGCATGAATAAATTAGGAAGAAATATGAATGAAATTAAGTAGTTCTTTGTAGGTTTGAGTGAAATAAGTTGATACAGTCCACTTCCCAAAATCATTTCAATAGATACCAGTATTAAATGCTGTGATGAAATCTATTATAATCATTAGAAAGAATCAAGTGAAAGCTACAAATCCTGCCGTATTAACTCAAAAGAGAAAGAAAAAAAGAAAAAGATACCTTATCTTGACCTCCAATACTCCTGCAGGGAAATGGAGAGAAATATAAATAGGTAGGGAGCAAAACTAAAAAGGCAAAGTGACATATGTCATTTGCCTCTTCACCCTATTATGCTGCCTACTGTGGAAGGACAATTAGTGGTATGACTCAGATTCTATTAAATTTTATTAAACATAATTTCAGGTTTATTTCAGAGTAGTTAATTTTTTCACGTCTCCTAAATAATACAAACCTTCAGGAATATCAAAAT
The DNA here is from genome assembly GCF_017590135.1 of Pyrgilauda ruficollis. Lineage (NCBI taxonomy): Eukaryota > Metazoa > Chordata > Aves > Passeriformes > Passeridae > Pyrgilauda > Pyrgilauda ruficollis. The sequence goes on from NW_024529266.1 coordinate 6,335,300, forward strand.
ATATCTCCACTTCCCAGGGTGAAAAAAAGGACCAAAAAAAAAAAAGTATCAAGGACAATCAGGAATTTCTCACCAAAATGAAAAAAAACCATTTTGTCATTGAGGCCTTTGGGGTGTACATTTATTATTTTAAGACAAAAGACAATACGTGTTTATTTGGATAACTGTTTTTCTAATTAATACCATGACTAATTTTCTTACTCTGGTCTCACTAATATGTATGGGTTTCACAGCAGTTCAGAATAAAAAGAGATGATATGCCAGACCATAAACTTTTGCTATTATAGCTCATGACCATTAGTGCTTCACTTCTTTCCAATCCTTAGCAAAGTTAGAATGATTGAAGAAAAATTTCTGTTGTGTGCAAGAAGCCATAAGGATACTACAATCACTATTCATTAGAAGTGCTCTGAAATAAAAAATAAAAACAACACTAAGTGAGTGGTTTTTTTCCTCTCAGCAAGACTCCATGGCAACAATACTGCAGAATAGCCACTGGCCAACACACTGCTAAGACATTATTAGTTGGGGTTACTAGAAACTGTTCCTGAAAGGAGTAAGAGATAATAAAAATATTCTAGATGGTGAAAATATCAACTGTAGGTTACTCAAATTATTTAAACTAAAAAAAAAAAAGGAAAAAAAAAAGGCATAAATATGAAAAAGTCAGTATGCTTTGGAAATAAAATGTAAGAAAATAATTGAGAAAAGCTATGATTTGATGGCCATTATTTTCTTCGCTCTTCCTATAAAGGTGGGACACAACTGCAGCCAAATATTCCCCCTTCTACAACCATAGTCCAGTTTTCAAATGTGAAATTACAACTAAAATTATCCTCTATTTTAATGAGACCAAATGTTTCTTTCAGTTCTGTTCAAATGCTATAGAATGCCAAACCATTGCTAGTAATGAGATTTGGTTTTTTGACTTCAAAATGAACAAAGACTGAAAGTAGTCTATCAGAAGATCAAAAATACTCAACTACTCTTTAGCTGGAAACCAAAAATAAAAATGCAGGAACGCAGGCAAATTAAAGTTGTAAAATTTCTTAAGATTTGCTTTATTAATAGATCATATACAAGAATAAAATGTCATGTCACATGCTTTACAAGCATGTTACTCAAAAGCAAAAGCTCTTCAGAGAAGGCACTTTGAAATCACAGTAATGAAATGGGATCTGTGAATACAGAAGGGCAATAGAGACAGATAATTCTAAATAATGGTTTTCTACTGCTATTTTTTTTTCCTTCTCTTGGGAATGAGCCAGAACATGTATTTTTTATGCTATGGGGAGACCTTGTAAAAAACTGGGAATCCATCTTACATACTCAGCTGTAACTTGGGTCAAGTACTGCTCAGTAAACATCCACAGAATTGCATATGACAGGTAATATTTCATAATGGCTTCTTCACTGCTAAGCTGCCCATTCTTTAATGCAGAACAACCACAGCTGAATTAATATTCAGCTGAAATTGGAAATGTATCATTAATTCTTTTCTATAATAATTAATTTTATTAAGGAAGGAATTGAGTAGACGAGTCCAGGTTTGGAAGTTCATTCTTTAAATTGAAGAAAAAGGTACAATTAGAGATTATTTCAGAAAAAGCAATGTAGTCCTGTTGTATTTCCCCCACTAGAACCAAGTACTAGAACGTGCTTCAGTATTAGTAGTGTCATCAGGACACATGATGCTGTTCAGTAGTTGATTGCTTGTTGTGCGATACAAATAATAGCTCTCTACATGTAGAAATCACAGTCTCAAAGTGATATAATTTGGTACAGTAAATCTCAAATTATGTGTTCCTTTTCAGGAGAAGAGAACACAATGCAACCTGAGTATTGTGGCTTGCATAGCACATGGTAACACAATACACTTGATTCTCTTTTACAGCTACACATTGTACCACCATTTACTGCTGAGAAAACAGAGGTATCAAATGCTGCCAGACCATAAGTGTAGCTTTTTACAATTACTTTGTAAGAAAAATTACTGCATTGGGTGCAATTGTGGATAATCAAGTTCATGATTACTTTTCTTTGCAGGACACTATTGTCAGAAGTGAGCAGTTATTCAGGGTGTAGTTTCAGGACAAATTTCAGTCAGAAAGAAAGCAGTTTAAGAAACTCCTCTGAAATGAAGGCAGCCTTCTGAACTGAACCAAAACTGCTGTTTTCAGGGCAAGACGTCATTGGTAGCACCAATACACAAATGTAAGAAGGATTACAAAAAGGAACTGCATTACTGGTTTTTACTCTAATAATCTCAGCTGTCTGGTTTACATCAGAGTCCCACATCAATATCAGTTGAAACAAAGTAGGAAGAAGCAATCAAGTGTGGAAACTGAAACTGAAGAAGGAGAAATGTCTATACTAAAAAGATTTGTTCTCTGCTCAGCTCCAAAATCATTGACATACACACATCAGGGTCAGCAGAAAAACTCAAGTAAGTGTCCTTCTGAATTAGGACCTCAACATTTTCCTAGCAGAATCATTCAGCATTTAAAGACACTTGTCTGAGAAAAAGTATGCCGTAAAATACTAAAATTATGTGTCGAATATAAGAATGTGGTGCAACAAAGCAGGCTGTTTCCAAAATCAAGATAGTAATAGTCCATATTTCTCACTATACAAAATCAGGCACAACATTGCGTATCACAAATAAGATAACTAGTGAAAAACTGTTGATTTCTGATGTCCATAAATATTATTGATTTTCTAACTTGTCCCCCAAAAATGTATTTTCTTACAGTTTTCCTATATACTCTGGGCTAGGAATATAAGACCCAGAGAAAAAAATCCATTATTAAAAATCGATGCAGTTAACAGCTTTGTTTTACTATATAATCTAAAGCAGAACATAGATAAAGTTTCAGTCAAATGATTTTTTATATTCTGATCTAAACTTCTCAAGTTGAGGACACACGCAAAAAGGAAAAAAAAAGGAAGGGAATGGAACACTAACTGAGAACAGATCTTTAAAGAACAAACAGAAGTACTGACTAAAGGTTTTCCCTCATCTAGTTTCATCAGTCATTTCACCAAGAGCTTAATGCAATTTAAAACGGAGGTTCTACTCTTTGACCATTCTTGTCTTTTCCTTGATCCGAAACTTGGAGCCTCCACATGAGCACATTCAGATACTCAATACAGCAGAAAACTCTTCTACATTATTTTTAGCCTTCTTATGAATGGATCTGGCCAATACTAGATTGTAATTTCCATATAGGGATCATTTTTCTTACTTTCTAGAATAAAATATTCTACCACCTTGTAAATGTGGGTAAAATGCGGCAAAAAAAGATGACCTTGACAAAAATTTCCAAAGAAATTTCATTATGAAAGCAATAATTTGGTGATTATATTTTACTCTCAGTGGTGAAGTGGTAGTATTTTTAGGTTAATCTTTCAATAATACACAATATTAATTTCAATTCAATTTTTTAAAAAAACAAAACCCACTGTACAAATGGAAAAAATTATGAACTATGGCACGTACCTCAGCAAAGTAATCTGGAAATATTTCCAGACTTGGCTCTCTGATTTAAAAATCACAGCGAAGTATTCAATCTAAAGTTTAAAGATTTAATCTAAAGATTTAAATCTAAAATTGCAGAATACTACTATAAAAATAAGAATACCATTAATCTCTGTCCATACCACACTCTATGGACAGTCACTTTCTATCCAAAAAGTACAGACAATCCAAAGATCCAGATAACCCAAACAGGTAATTTATTTCTAAATTAATAGTTCTTAAGATTGTCATGCAATATTCACCTCCCAACCATTTTTTTCCATCGGCAATAATTGCATGAAATATCATCACATTTAGAAGTCCTTAGCTTCTCTCGCAGTTAGCTTATGTTATTTATAGGAACTAACACTGTGTTTCAATGTTTAAGCCCCTTTCCTAACGAGATGACATGAGGTGAGGAAATGTGGGTTAATTTTCTTTCTTTTTTTTTTACTTTTTCTTAATAGACAATACTAATAAAACAGGATTAAAAAAACTTAGTAGTGGAGTATCCTTGTAATTTAAATTGTAACAGTAATTTTATACCTTTCGCACCTCATCTTCACACACATAAATATGGGAACCCACATAAATTAAACACATAGCAGCATGGATAAAAAGCCTGACTAGCTGTCTAAACCATCGTGAAACTGTATTACAAATGTTTGAAAGAAAAGTAAGTCTTTTCTCAAGAAAAACTCCCTACACTGTCATACACCATTTATTACTATATCAATGAAGCTCATTCCTGTGTGGAAATCTGACACCAATTGTGTATTAAATAAATTATTGAAATTAATAAAAGAGCAAACATTAATTAAAAAACAAAATTACTGTCTATAAATGTTCATATATATGTTTGAGGACATATATATTTTAAGAAAATAAAGCAAACAAAAGCAAAATAAAACAAAGTAATAACAACAGCAGGAAGAGCAACAAAAATGACAATTCCAAAACCCAGAAAAACTTTTCAAATTATGAATTTTCCCTTTGGAAGATTGTGCCTCTTATTTTACAGAATTTTTACCTGCACGAAGTACCAAAAACTATGCAATCCTGTAAATTTTCATGTTTTCTCCACTTAGTTTTTCCAAAGAGTTTTTAGAAGTCTAGTGTCTCAATTATTTGTTTAGTGTATTATTTTTAATATTAAAAATAATCTGAAAATTAAGTGACTGTTTAAGCCATTTTCTGGATACAAAATTCTCACTAGGGGTTCTAAAGAATGCTTTTGCTTGTATAAGCCTGCTGTAGTGAAGGAGAGAAGAAAATATATTTAGAAGTACTGCTTTAATTAGTACAGAATTTAAGCAACACATACCAAAAATTTTGAAGTTATGTGTAAAAAGACAAGCGACATAATCTAAACAGAAAAAAAAAACAAAAAAAAAAAAAAAAAAAAAAAAAAAAAAAAAAAAAAAAAAAAAAAAAAAAAACAAACAAAAAAGACAAAACGCCAACTTAAAAATTGCTGTCAACGAATAAATTTATAATGAGTTATTTTGATTTATGGTCTCTATTTTCATTTTACAAAAATAATCTATAATAATACAAACACAAAGCTTTGCCTCTGCTTTATTAAGTAGTACATGTCCCATTTCATGCCTTTAAAAATTGAAAAAATCCCCAATATTTGGTTAATGTAGCAGATCGTTTTCTTTAAGTCTAGCACAAGGTGAAATTTAAATGACTTTCAAGTAGGGAGATATAGCACTATTGCTTCTCCACTATATTTGGCCTTGGCTTGAGTATTCTGATGTTGAAAATTCTAGTGGAGAGGTATAACTGGATATTATTATAAATATGACATAATACAGCTATTACTTTCTAACCTTTAGATAGTCAAAGTGATAATTTCAAATAGATTCTATCAGAATAAATTAATGTCACTTTGTATTGACTAAGGTCTTTGAGCTGAATGTACAGAACAGTTCAATTTTTACTTAGAGAGTTTAGCTTTATTTGATTGTGTAAAGAATAAGCTACATGGATAAAATATTCTTTCCAGGTGGAAAGAATGGCTGAGGATTATTTGTTCACTGTGGTTTAATAAGCCACTTTTATTCCAGAGACTGCTGAACTCTCAGTGAGGCAATTGGCTGAATACTTTTAAGATTAGGTTCATTCGGGCCTGCTGTAATGCCTAAAGAGATCACTCTTTCACTGTGAAAGAGAAAGCCTGTGGCCCTAAATATAATAGATGCCGGCTAGCACAAACCCAGAGAAGAAGAGAGAAGGACCAAAATGCTCTCTCACAAGCTAGCACATAAAAATGTCAAGGTAGCACAATTCAGTTGTTAAGAAGAAACTAAAAAAATTCAAAGCTATATCAAAGAAATAAGAAACTTACTGTTAGGAAACATGTAGGCTGCCAATCTCATCACTATTTACCCCTGTAATATATAATCAGTACCTGAACCCAAAATGTTATTTGTGACAAACCTTGTATATTTATGAGTTATGTAAAGACTGTTGAACTTTGGGGATGTGTGTAATCACCAAATGAGAGACACCAGCACAGTACATTAATAAATCTTGAATATGTCTTTATAAAGCCAGTGGTGACTTAATTGCACACACTTCACAAAGGGTAAAAACCAGAAGGTGTATAATTTTGATTTAGTTAAACTTTAAGCTTTCCAAACTGAATTCAAATAGCAAATATGGCATGGAAATGGGAAGATATCATAGAAAAGCTAAGACATATGTTTAGAGGGCATTTCTGGAATTCTCTGCTCTGTAATATTTTCTAGTTGTTAAAAAATACTGTTTGTATACAGAAGTATTTTCATTTGTGTGTGGGTTTTTTGTTTGTTTTCTAACTAAAAAGAAAAAAAACCAAACCCTTCAAAATGAGAAACTTGTGAAATATTAAAACACTCTTTTCAAAATTAAAACTGAAACATATGTGGGTGAGGCTATTGAAAATGGATGGAGAATCCTACTTACAGAGCATGCTGAGAAGGCAGTTATTGAATATCTTCTTTTCAACTGTCTTCACTGACCAGACCAGTCCCCAGGAATCTCTGTTCCAGGAGACCAGGGTAAAGGAATGTTGGAAGAAAGACTGCCTTGGTAGAGGGGGATTGGATTAGAGTCAGGAAATTTGGCATCCACAAATCCATGGGGCCTGATGGGAGGGATGGAGATACTGAAAAGGATGGCATACATGTGCTTCTCTTGGAAAGGTTGTGGCCATGAAGAGAGATGTCTGAGGGCTGGAAGATAGCAAATATTACCCTGGTCTTCCAAAAGGTCATGAAGGATCTAGAAAACTACGGGCCAGTCAGCCTTACATCAATCCCCGGAAAGGTGATGGAGTGTATCCATCTTTGTGAAGGTCAAATCTATCCATCTTCTATCATGAGAAGGTGATCAGGAGTAGTCAGCATGGATTCAGTAAATGTAAGTAATGTTTGAACAACCTTATTGTCTTCTATGATGCAGCAGCAACCTGGATAGATGATGGGAGAGCAGTGGATATTGTCTACCCTGACTTCAGCAAGGCTTTCAACACTGTCTCTCACAACATCCTCACAAGCAAACTCAGGAAGTGTGGATTAGGTGAGTGGACAGGGAGGTGGGTTAAGAACCAGCTGAATGGGAGATCCCAGGGGGTTGTAATCAGTAGTGTAGGATCTGGCTGGAGGCCTGTCACTGCTGTCTCCAAGGTTCAGTACTGATCCAGTATTGTTTAACTTGTTCATCAATGGCTTGGATGAAGGGACAGATGTGTCCTCAGCAAGTTTGCTGTCCATGAGAAAGCAGTGTGTCCTGGTGTCCAAGTAGATCATTGGTATCCTGGAGTGCATTGAGCAGAGCAGTGCCAGCAGGTTCAGGGAGGTGATCCTGCCCTTCTACTCTGCCCTGCTGAGGCCACATCCAGAGTGCTGTGTCGAGTTCTGGGCTCCTCAATATCAAAGAGACATAGAGCTCCTGGATCCAGTCTAGCAGAAGACAACAAAAATGATTAAGGGACTGAAGCATGTTCTTTTATGAGGAAAGACTGAGAGAGTTTGGCCTGTTCAGCCTCGAGAAGAGAAAGTGAGAGAGGTCCTTATCATTGTGTGTAAGTACCTGAAGTGAGGGTGCCAAGAGGACGGATCCAGGCTCTGCTCAGTGATTTCAAACAACAGGACAAGAGGCAATGGGTCTCTTGTCAGAAACAGATGCAAAGAAAGTTCCACCTGATTATCAGGAAGAACTTTACTGTGTGGCAGTATTTTACTTTCCTAAAAAAACCTGCTGTGCTCTCTTTCAACCTGACCCATTCTGTGACTCTGTGGTATGACGCAAAAAATGGTTTATTAAAAAAAATTAAACTGAGCCAAAATAAGATGCTATTATTTACTGCTAAATTATTTTCTTTTTTTGTGTGTGTGAAAATCACATTGACTTCAGAGATAGTGTAGCAGTCAAAAATTCACATTTTATTGAGATCTTATAGCAATTGAAAATTTTAATGCTTTTTACTGATGAAAAGACCCTGTTTTTTTTCTGCAAGGTAATGCTTACTAATATTTGTGAAAGTTCACATTTGAACAGAGGTATTCCTCTGTAGTAACACAGAACTCAGTATTTGACACTTAGCTGGCTGCTGAAGAGACAAACTATAAATTTGAGTAGAATAATTTAATAATATTTTATACTTTTTCCCCATTTACCAGAGAAACCAAATTCATAAATGGAAATAACATGAGTTCATGAGACTATCGTTTTTTCTAGACTGGAACAGTAAATACAGGAAATGTCACTTGTGACAACACTTAGAGTTACCTCAGAGAAGCCTTTTTCTAGGAATAAAAATGGTGGGTGAAATTTTGGCTAGTAGAGCAAATACCAACAGAACAAATGTTGTCACTTCAGTGTGACTACTTCAGACACTGGAAAAAGTCCTAACAAATGATTATTAGGATAGTATTCCACTGGGGACACAAAGTGGCCAGTTTCTTATATAAAACCATAGTTAAGTATCTGTATTTTTATATGTATTTTTATAAGAGGTTTCTTATCCTGAGGTCCAGTTCTGTGTTCAGTAGTACTGTAGGGAGCAAAATGTTTTTCAAGATATTTCATTAGAAGGTGTGAGGGCAGTGCCTATTACTGACACTCTCAGAACTCACAATATTGCCAACACCCAGAAGACCAAATTATGGCATTCCTTTAGTCTAGCTACCTGTCATCAGAGCTTGCCACAAAAAGTGGAATACTTTACTTTCATGTGCACACTAAACAAATATCACCAGCATAAATCTGGTCATTAAAGTCCTTAAGTTGAATTACAGGACAAAAACACAGCTGAAAAGAGCTGTGTATTATTGTCCACTGCTTGTCCATACTTTAAACAGTAGTTGCATTTTCTCTAAAGTATCTGGAAAGGATATTTTAACAAACTTTAAAAAATTATCTTAGCAGATATTACATTAGAAGAATATAAGGAATCAATACATGGCTTTTCAGCAGCTGCCAAAAACATGTGAGCTAAGAATGAAATACTCAAAATAGCTATAGAGGACTAAATCCATGGCTGTGTTTCTCTTTTAGACATGCAAGACAATATTTTTTGTTGTGGTGGTGGTTTTGATTTTTTGTTTGTTTGGTTGGTTGATTTTTGTTTGTTTATTTCCTTAACATTTTTTCTCCCCCGTAAACTATAACCAAAATACACAGAATGATTGTTGGTTTGGATTTGAAGCAATAATTTAGAGATATAGCACTTTTTTTATAGCTGTTGTTACTGACTGGGTTATTCTTATTACCTCTCCTTTCTATATCAGAATACTCAATATTTTCCCTGAATAGAAATAATTTGAATTAGTGTTTAAGAAAGTGAATCAATGTTCTTCCCTTGTTAGCCCTTTAATTATAACAGTTCTGGCCTTGTCAGCCAATCAGCTTCAGAATTCTTGCACTTGGAGACAAATAAGATCTCTAGTCACCATGAACCAACATGAAAGATTTTACAGTGCCATTCACTTCTGCTCAAGAGAAGATGTGTGATGAGTGTAGAAATGGATTATTTCTGAGCTTCCTAATTCTTAACAAGTACATTGCAGAGGAAAACTTATTCATTCAGATATATAAGTATTGGAAATTAATCCTAACTCATTATGCTATAGTAGCATCAGTCTGCTTGTATAGGAAATAAATTGCTGAAGGTTGCTCAATGAGCACTTCAGCTCTCTCAATACACTTAGGTGAATCCCATCCAGATTGGTTGACTTGTGTCTAAGTGGTATAGCAGGCCACTGACCATTTCCTCAAAGATTACTGGGGCTTCATCCTGCCCATTATCTGTGTCTTCCAGCTCAGGAGGCTGGGTACCCCCAGAACAACTCATCTGACTACTAAAGACCAGGGCAGAAAAGGCATGAAGTACCTCAGTCTTTTCCACATGCCTTGTCAGTATGTTTCCCTCCAGATCAAATAATGGATGGAAAATCTCTTTAGCCCTTATTTTGTTGCTAATGTATTTATAGAAGCAGTTTTGATTATCTTCACAACAGTAGTCATATGAAGTTCTCGTTGGGGTTTAGCACTTCTAATTTGCTCCTTGCATAATCTCATAGTCCTCCTGAGCTACCTGCCACTTCCTACAAAGGTCATACACTCTCATTTTCTCCCCTGAGTTCCTGGCAAAACTCTCTTTTAGAGCCAGGCTAGTCTTTCTCCCAGCTAACTCATCTTTTGGCACATGGGGATGGCCTTCTCCTGCATCTTCAGGAATTATTTCTTGAGAAATGTCTGGCCTTTTTGGACTCAGGAATGCTTCACAAAGGATTCTGTCAGCCAGTATCCTAAACAGGCTAAAGTCTGCTCTCTGAAAGTCTAAGGTGGCAGCAGACTATATTCATGACACACATCATGCCATCTATATTGTATTGTTCAAGAAGGATATACATGTGGCCTTTAAGACTTTTTTTACAATGCAAGATCATCTTTACACAGGAATCGTTGATGATTTGACATTTCAGGATCATTTTCTTCAGTTTGTCTCTAGCTGCTTCTGTGTAAGTAAAAAAAAATATATATATATTGGTACAGCAAATTGATGTGCTTAGTAAAAAGCACTTTGATGCTTTGCAGCACTTTAAAAAGGCAGAAGTTCAACTAGCATCCTGAGTAAAGAAAGAACTTCCAAACACAACATATTTAAACATATACAGTTTAAATCTACTGTATCAATAAAGCTGAGATTCATATTATATGGAAGCTAAGTCTTAAAATGCAAGTCTAAAAAAATTTAAACACATTTTTTTCCAAAGGCTGGACTCCTCTGCCACTGGTAACTATTATACTTGATGTGGATATTCTGTTCTAGCAGTATATTGTATACAACATTCAAAAATTAAAATGCTCAGACATATTATTTATGGGATTTATACAAAGCATTTTACTATTTTTAGAATGATCTAGTAAATCTGTATTCCTCATAACAAAATGCAGTGTTATTTTGCTGATTTTATATGTATCTTAAAATATAATTATGCCTATACATATGTTTTTTATATGTAAAAATATTGCTGGTTTGCTGATTCTGTGTATTATGTGTATAACATAACATTTAGACATATATATATATGTTCATATATACATATATTTATATCAAAATAAAAATAGTTTGGATATAAATTGACCAATGCTGTTTGCTGAAGGAGGAATGGGGACACTGTAGGAGTTTTGACAGATAATTACATATAAGAGCAAAGTTTCCCTTTATTTGGATAGAAAGTCGGTACAATTATGCAAAAATCTTTTGGCTTTGCAAGCAGCTGAAAATCTAGTAGATGATTAGGAGAACAAGATTGTTTGCCTTACAGTGGGTGGAAACAATTAGTTACAATGACGAACCATTTCTTTTGGATTACCAGATGTTTAATTTATAAGAAAGAGATGAGAAGACATGAACTGCTTGATATCGTCACCTCTAACACTCCCAGAGAAGAGAGTGTATATTCCAGGATATACAAAAAGCCCCCAAAGCAGGAACACCCATTTGTTGAAGAGTAAAAGGTTTGGGTTTGTTTGGTTTGGATTTGAGTTGTTCCTGTAGATGAATCTTCAGTTGTTGTGGAAAGTTTCACAAAGTGCAGTTTTATGAAGACAGAATGGAGAAAAAATGCTCATTTATTCTGAATTTCAGTACTCCTTTCAGTCTGTGCGCTTCTATGAAATTAATATCTTCCACAAACATATTAATTTTAAGCCTTGTGTAAAACTTAGATAGTGATAAGAAACACACAGCTATGAAAATTAATTAACTACAATTTGAAAATACCTTCTGAGACAAAAAGATAGCTTCCCTGTACTAGAAAAAGGGGTTGTAATCCAGATTCCACATAAGGCAAATTCAATGAAACCTATTAAAATCCCAAACCTTGTATTTGGTAATTTTCTACTTGCTGTGATCAATGAAATTTTGCTATATTTAACCTAAAAAAGCAGCACACATAAAAGGGATCTAGACAACTTTATATTACTATGTATTAATATTAAAAAAAAATAAATTCAAGCTGGGTAAATATCAGAAATGTTACCATTCCATTTAGGTATGTTATTCATCTAGTGAAATTGCATGTGATAGTACATAGAAATGCTAGAACTAGCATGTGTCAGGTCCTTAAGCTGTTTTATGCTATGCGGATTTCTGTCTTGGAGAATTATATTCATACTTGGTGGATCTTACTTTTGTATCTGGGCAGTCCTGGACTTCAGAATCTTTATCTCTGTTTGTCAGCTTAGAGTCCACCAATGCACAAAATCAGAAATAAACATTGACTGTTTCATCACAGCACACTCTTGAGAGCTGATTTTCTGAACTTTAAGCACCAGGAGTCAAGTATTGGCAGTACAGCAACATTACTATAATCCTGTTGTGACAGAAGAGCTGAGTCTTAAATCCTCTCATATGCTATATCTGCAAATATGGATGTGTGAAAAAGAGGTCAAAATACTACATAAATTATATTTCCTTTTACTGAAGATCTGAAAGCATTTTTCACTCAAAGGGTAGGACTGAGATATTCAGTGTATTATTAAGTAGTGTATTATAGATCTATATTACTTTTAAAAATAGAACAAAGGAAGAATAATCCACATTTCTGTGTTGTGAAATTTCAGAGGGTTTTGAAGCACAAAACCAGCAGGTGGCAGACACCAAAATTCTAAAGTCAGGTACTATGTGAAGCCAGAGGCTTCTATGTTAGCTCTGATTAAAATTTTGAGAATGATGAAACAATAAAATTAGTATAACCTTTGAATGACCGCAAGTACAGTGATACATTTCACCTGCATTTAATTTATATATGCTTGACATTTCCACTAGCTCAAAAAAAAAAAAAAATCATACTATCTTCAGTCATTAGCTTAAACAGAGTTAGACATTTGATGTCTGGACTACTTATGAGTGATTGTAATAGACTGTACTAAGACATGTCCTTTTAGGGCATAGTTACCTCAGCACTTCCTCTGGTAGCAAAACTGATTCAAGGAACTCCTTTTCATGCATACCCAGAAATAATTATTCCTGCCTATATGACATGATTAATGTTCCCCATCTACTGTGTTGACACAAGTGTTGTTGAACCATTGGACAAACAGATTTACAGAAATGATGCTATTCAGAAGAAATGGGACATACCTGCTGTGTGAGCTTCTACTAACCGGAATAGTTATTGTCTACACAATCTTGGCAGAACCAGAAGACTTCCTAAAATGTGAATAACAAGTGCTTTGAAACTCTTAACTGAATGACTTCCTCAGGAAAGAAGTGGGGAGATGATGCAGGAGTTAAAAGAAAAGGCCGAATTAAGTGACAGAAAGGACACACAGCAGAGGCTAAGGCCCATGTTGAAAGTTTGCAGTTTCCTTCACCGCAGCGTTGTTGGCTTGTTGATCAGTTAAAATTTTCCATGCCATGACTGGAAATAGATACCAGGATTACACCTGAAATATGTCTGGAATTGTGCATCACAAGTATCTTGCAGCATCGCTGTTCACCATTTGCAAGTACACATCCTGATCCAGACCTGCCTGAGTGATGTACAAATCACACCACAGCTGAAGCCTTCATGGGCCTTGCCAGCTTTGCACAGACTGTGCAGGATGTGTAAAAGTTAACTACAGTCACCCATTCAGGAACCTTACAGGCATAATGAAACAAATCTGTACCAGAGGCCCAGCAGTTGAGCTGCTTTTCAGGAAGCCAACTGCACTGGAGCTTTAATTTCCTAGGGATACTTATCTCAGCACAAAAATAAAAAACACAAAGAGAACCATATATAATATTGACTGATACTATAAACTCTGATGTTCTTCCCCAAATCATCCATTACAAACAGACATCAGAGAGATGAAAATTAAAAAATAAACCAAACAACTCTTGTTGTTGAGGGTTGTCTTGGTATCTTTTTTTTTTTTTTTTTTTGTTATCTCTCCTTTTTTTTTTCCTTTTTTTCTTTATCCCAGTTTATTTCAATGCTCCATTTTTAGTATTTTTCTTAATGATTTTCTGACTAAACAAACTCCTTAATCCAAACAAAATCTCAAAGCCTCAGAATCTGTCAGTGTCAAATTTCCTGAGGCTCCTGCTAGCTAGAAGAAGAATCATTCTGTAGCAACTTCTATGAGTGTATGGTGCATATAAAATGGGGCTTATATTTCTGAATAAAATGGGCTATAATGGAGGAGAAATCATAAAGTTGAAGCACTTGCTAATAATCCTCAGAATTATTGCACTGAATTTTAGTATTGACTTTTAAAGTTCTACTCCTTGCTTCTGTGATTACTGTTTACTTAGAATCACATAAATACAAAGGGAAATATTTTTTACTTTTTTGTGATAAGAGTTCCAGGAGGGCTAGCCTTCACTTGCTGCTGTATAAATTAGGGTAAGTATAAGTTAACACCACAGTTAAGAGCATCACTGTCTCTTTTATCAAGAATATGGACAATAATTTGAAATATATTATTTTCTTGTAGATTTTCTTGGTTTTTGTTTTGTTTCCTTGAGACAGCTTTCTTAGACACCTGCTGTAAGTGTGTCTACATGCAAAGGAGTATAAGACCACATCTGTTTAACTGGTAACTTCTAACTGGAAGCAGATCCAATCTAAGAGGTCAATGACTCATTTTTATTTTTAGCTAATTTTTTCAGCTCCTCTCCATTCTAGGTGATTATACCCACCTCAGTTGTGTCAAATAAATTACTTTTCCAGTTTTAGGACTTTTTTGTGGTTTTGGTTTAGTACAGTTTTAAATGGTTTTGGTTTTAAACATTTCACAAAATTACTTCCAGATTTGTTGTTTGTTTTTGTTTTTTTTTTTTTTTTTTAATCTAAGGTAATAAAATAAAATATACATTTAAAGAAAAATGAAGAAAGGGTGTTCCTATCTAAAGACTTCTCATTACAGACTGATAAACAAGCAACTCAAAATTCAAAGCTGACTCACAAAAGCTGCTGATGAGATGAAAATGGAACACTGTGGAGAATATATTTTTTAAAAATTGTTGTTATTACAGTCACCTTTTTTTGGTTATCATTCCTAATACAGAACACCACCATATAACATCTTAATCCAAAATAGAAGAGTGTTCTGAACAGCCTAACAAATGGTGAATTGTGCCCTGACAGCCATGAGGACCAGTAATATTCTGCGGTGCATCAGGCACAGCATCACCAGCCAGTCAATTTCTCTCTGTGATGTAAGAAATAAGTATTTTAATGCATGATAAACAATTAGAATTATCAGGTTTTTGCCATGTTTTTGCCCTCCAGCTGGGAGATGGTAACCACAGTAATGCCTCAATAGGCAAGGGCAAATTTATGCAATAAGATCAGTTGGGCTGGGAGCCAAATAAAAAATAAATCAGTCCCTTGTGATAGTAAGTGAAGATATGTCAAAAATAATTACATGCTGCACAGCACAATATATCAATAGCAGTTATTAATGTAAGTATTTCTGAGATTATGCATTTTCTTTTTCCATGACCCATACGTAACACATGTGCACAAATGAGATATGTGAAATCTAACCAGACAGAACCAATCATGATTTCTCTGTCAAGAGCACTAAGACATAAAAGAAGAAGCAGAAATATACATGAGAACAATTAAAAGTGGACCACAGTGGGCAAGACCAAACTCCTTCTGTGAGCCTTTATCTTCCAAAAATATCTTCTTCATTACTTTGAAGAGTGTGAATATAGTCTTCAGGCTAACACCAGGAAAATAAAAGGTAATAATCACTTTTTTTTTTCCAAATTATTGCTTCCAAACTAGTAGATAAAGTATCGGTATGCTTGAGCACCCTTTTACACTTAGAAGAGTGTGAAGACATTGCTGTAGACATGAGTTTTCAGACAGGTCTCAAAAAGTATTGCATTTTATCTCATGGAAGAAATAATCCTAGTAAATCTTCCAGCCTGCATAAACTGTAAAAACATCAATTAATTTTACCTTTCAAAATCAAATCTTAATTTCTTAACCAATACTTTATTCAGCAAAAAAATTTCCTCCTCTTCCTTCGGTAACAAAGTTTGTACCTTTTATTTCTGAAAGATTGCCTTCATGCCAGGGCAAATATTTACATGTAAAAATGATACAAAATAATCTAAGTGGAGTTTATTGCTCTTGATTAACATCAAGGAGGAAGCTAGTGCTTTGACGTGAAAATGAGCAATTGACCATCTTCAGCTTCCTTCCAGGAGTGCTGTTATATATCCTCCTTCACTCCAAAGGAGGACAAATTTGGTCAGAGATAATGTTTACTCCTACCTTGTGAGTGGCTACATTCAGTTATAAAGTGCTCTGGTATTACAGTGCCTTTGAAGTAGATCTTCATACTATGACTGATGCAGAAACAGGGCTCCTGTCTGCGTCTTTTTCAGCAATACTATTTCTTAGGGACTGAATTATCAACCTACTCATTTTAAGGAGGCATTCTAGAACAAAACTAGGATTTATGTTTTCACAGCTGAATAATCTGGCCTAAAAGATGCATGTACTCAAGCTGGTTTAATAACTTAAGATCACTAAAACATATTATGATTTTTAATGCAATTACAACACAATTAGAGGAGACTTTTAAAAATTATTGTTTTCTTTTAGGTGGCACAGCAAAACCTTTATCATATCAAAGAAATCAATGAAAATGAAGTTACCTAAATCAAAGTGAACCTTGCAAATATGTCTGGAAAGGAAATGCATAGAAAGTTCATGCCTCCCTCAATTTCCATCTTGTTCTGTTATCCCAAACATGTCATACAGATTTAGTCCGGGTATTTCTCCACCACATAGCTTGACCTGTATGAGTGTAAACTAGTACCAAATTCCAGAGAACCATAGAGTCATAGAATGGTTTGTACTGGAAGGGATCTTAAAGACCATCTAAAGAACTTTGATTTCTACTTTCAAACCCAAGATAAAAATATAAAGTGAAAAAAATTAAAATAATTCACATCATAGGAAGTAAAATATTTATAAACTATGAAACCTAATAGAAAGTTTAAAAGGTCTTTAGTATGGGGTGGTATACAAACAGATATTCAGACAATTTTTTAAAATCCCTAGAAAACTTTTAATGTACTATTTATTCTCAGGACTGCAACATATTTCTGATTTTTAAAGCATTCACCACATATAATTTAAGAAAGAAGACAAGGTGGTATAGCAACATAGTGAGAGAACACTTTATATGATGAAACAGATATCAGAAATCATAAAATAATATTAGAGAGAATATTTTGCATCAGCATGTCAAATATGTACCTGTTAAGAACATTCTTTCCATTCTGTGTGATAAAAAAGAAAATTCTAGCTCCTTGTCTGATTATGATTTTACTTTTTATGTAAAACAAAGGCTTTATTAAGTTCTGAAAGTCTTGTGCAAGGACAAAAATAATTAATTGTTTATTTCAATAAAATAAAAGTTTTTTTTCAGACCTTAAAACTTGTCGTACAAATTGTGCAAACATAAAAACATACAATCTAAATTTCCCAGTAAATTATTTACTGGGAAAAAAATTATACAGTAAAATATAATATTGTGAAATTACTAAACCTGTCCATTATTTCTTAAACAATATTTAGTTGAATTTGTCTTTTTACCCCCTAGCTGCATAGGTTTAGATAATTCTAATGATTTCCACTGACATAATCAACAACAAAAAATTAATACATTAATCCCTATTCCTAATACTCTACATTTAATGCAATGATCTGGGTTTCTTTTGTGAAAGGTTCCCAGTATGTTATATTGTCCCTGACATTTCTTTCTTCTGTATTTTATCATTAGATTATTATCTAATGAGGGCAATTTCCCATTGCAGTGCAATATGACATCTAACATGTTTCATTTTATCCCCAGAATTGTTCAAATATTTTGCTCATTGTTCTCCTCTGAAAATTCTTTTTATTGTGGCTGTTTGAAGAAATACAACATATTACATCAACCACGAGATTTCCTTCACTGCTCTGGGAAATCTGATGTTGTAGCTCTTGGGCATTTGAGTCATTAAGGGAATTTTCATGTTCAGTGCCCTGAGACAGATTCAGCCTTGCATAATTCAAAACAACTTCACACCACTTATATTAAATGGCCCATGCAGGAACATTTGCTTTACTTATCTATCCTTGCCCTTTCCTCACAGAAGATTTTTAAACCTTGTTTGAATTCTCTTTCTTCAATTAATGGTAAAAAGCTAAAGTGACATCAACTGATTATCAAAAAACAATGACAAATTTTTAAAAACTGGAAAGTACTGAAAATTAGATTTATCTGCCAATAACTGACTACCATGTTAGCACCTTCATTCTCCACAAACATCCAAGTGGGAAAACTTCTTACACCAAGTGAAGTGCCCCCACAGTCAGTTTGGCAGGCTTGAATCAGAAGATGTAGATTTTGTTCCTGATTATATACATTGAAACAAATTATGTAGAACTTTGTATTAAGATTTATTGGAAGAGTTGAAATGAAAACTTTTACCTGATTAGTAAGGAAAAAATATTCCTAAAAGAGCATCCAAAAAGGAAGAAGGATATGAAACATATCAAAGCCTGACCAAAACAGGAAATTAAATACAGTAATAAAAGGTACAACATGAAGTATAGATTAGCTGAACTATGCACAGCTTTCAAAAAAAGTCAATAACAAATCAGAGATTGTTTAGAATTACAGTTATTTTAAAGAAATTAATGAATTAATGTTACTGCTTAGTAATGCTATTACTCATAGCAATGCAGGAACTAGTATGCATTGAATAATACTGAAGAATGTAATTCAGCAAGTCTATTCCATATCTGACTGCATGCGGCTGTCAGAAAGAAAACTTGGAAGTTAGACTTTCCTTTTGTTCACTCATTAAAGAACTTTTTCTACATTATATTTCTTTAAATTTTACTTTGAAATAGAACCAGTTTAAAGAAAAGAAAAATACTGTGGTTCAGAAATGAATGCAGCTATTAATTGAGCAAATAATATAACCAGGTCCATTTTCCACTTTCATTTTCTTCTTCATGTTCACTTAGACCTCTAAGATTAACTTTTCATATAAATTTCATGCACAAACCTTCACACACACACGCAAGTGCTAGATCAGAAATCATGTTACAAAGGTTGCTGTACCTATAGATAAATTTGCAGACAATACTGCAAAACCTCCCCTAATTTACAGACTGAATTAAACAGACAAACTATCTTTTTAAATGTTTTCTATTTTGTCTCTGAATTTTGATCTATCTCAAGCGCCTACACCTGAATTCCAACACTACTTTTAGGAGTAAAAAGGAGGAGATTTTCTAGATCCGAGCAATAATTAGCAAGTAAAAAAAAAAGTAAATAAGATGAAAAACAGGAAATTCCAGACCAATTGGTGAATCGCTAGATGTAAGTAAGACTTGGAAATGTTCTAAAGTGCTTGGAGAAATACCTTGGAAAAACACCGTTTGGTTTAGGATTTTTACACAGGTAGGGAAGACCATGCTTAATTACACAGCATGCTTTGAAAATATTTCTGGTTTTATAGATAAGAGAAATTCCCCAGATTCTGTAAAGTTACTCTTTTAAATGCATCTGAAAAAGTTTCATGCACAAAAATGAACAGTTAGCAAAAATATTACTGCATGTAGGAAAATGAACAATAAGGGTATATATTTTAGTGTATATTATGTATCATCATTCTCTTTGAATTCCCCTAACAATATAAGATTATATAACTTTAAAAAAATAAAGTGTGGATCCTCTTCCACTCAGTTACTACTCTCCATTGTTGAATAGGTAAGAAGGGAAGATATTATTCTAGGAGGAACTTAGATTTTTAATTGGTGTCAGGAAAGGGAAAATGCTCTCTTTTAGTTTAAAAAGAAAGATCTTCCATTTCATTAGCTATTTCTGTAAGTAAGATATGAATTTTCACATTCCATTACACTGTCACTTATTTCTGTATTTTGTAGTGAGCTCCTAGGCACAAAAACTTTCTCCAGTATTTATTTCTTCAAAGGCTTCTATGTTTCTGTAGACTATAAGAGGACTAATCCAACACGGAAATAACCTGCATTTCATGTGTGCTTTTGTAGTATGGACAGAAAGGCTGATTAGGTGTTGCCCTGTTAAGGACATTTCCCTGCCCATCCACCCAGGAACTGTTCTGGCAGTCTGTCTCACACCTTCCTGAGCTGGGACTACATCACTTCACAGCTACACCCCACACCTTGCACAGTCAGACTGGCTTTCCACACCAGCTCAACCCCACGTTTCCCACAGAAGAGTCTCAGGTGTTCAGATCCTTAAAATTTAATTATGGTAAAATAACAAAATAGCCACTTGAGATGGATGCCTCCTGGCAGGGACTACAAAAAAAGGAATCCCTGGGCTTTCATACCTTCAGTCTGTGCAATGAAGGTCTTGCTCTTCCAGCTGAGTTTCCAGCCACCTCGGCCTCTGCCATGTCTCTGGGTGTCGAGTCACCTGGATGGTGCCAGAAGTCCCTGCACATCTTTTTGTGCAAAGGGTCAGAAGTTCACTGACCTCCTCTTGCCTGGAGCTCCCAGCCCCGAGAGCTGAACCTACAGCTCAGTCAGCAGCTTGCAAACTGAGCTACCTGCCCAAGTGTATTCCTCAGTAGCTCTCAAACAGTAATCTGAACTAGCCCTTAATATTCTGTTTCATATAATGGCAATCAAAATTAAGTTTCTCAGATTTGTACAGGTAGTGATTTATGCCTTAAATACAGATGTTATTGTTTATGACAGAGAAAATTTTGAAATAGTTACCTTACATTTGGCCATAAATCAGTATTTCTCTCCCTTTTACATTTTAAGATCTCCAGGTTGTTCTTTATAATGGTAAAAAAAAATATATATTTGAACAATATTTCAAGTTCTTTTGGATAAAGTATTAGCATAGCCCTCTAAAATGCAGGAAAGTCATGACGCATCATTCTGCTAATGTAGTTAGAATTACAAGTCCTGCTTCATTGAAGTTGAATAGAAAATTACAAGACAAAAAGAGAATTTCCTGAGAGATAAAAAATACATTTATATTAATAATTCACTAGTTTTAAAAAATAAAATTATTTTCTACCTGCATGTCAAAACCAAATTTTTTGTTTTTCAGTTTGAATGTTTCATTTTTCCCTCATTCCTCTCAAAGCTCATCTCTCTGAGAGGATGGTTCTTCTGTACTTGTAAGTGTACTGCAGAGCTTCTTTGGCAACAATGCTTATAATCAATGAAAACAGTGTTTTCAAGCCCCTAATCAGAAACAGACAGAAGCAGGACTAGCACAGAGGAATCCACCAGGCACAGTATTCTAGTGGGCTGCTGGGTGGGAAGGATTTAACTGGAAAATTTAGCAGTGTGGAAATTTATGGGATTGAGCTGCAGGTCCATGGTTCAGCAGAAAACAGATAAAAGCCTTGCTGAAAGGACATGAGTCTCATTTATCAAAGAGTCCTAGAGTGAATGACGAACAAGTAAAAAGGTGGACAGACTTCTATTCAGCTGTCAGAGGGGCCAGGTTCTGGGGAGATTCTTATCTGCTCCAGGAAAATAAAAGTGGGCAAAAAAATTTGCTGACATCCTTTTCATTTAGTACCCAAGAGAGTTGTGGTAAACCAGAGAGGATGGAAGATCCTTGTAAATCTTCCCTTTCAGAAGCTAAGAGAAAAAGAGTGCTTATCAGTTTAAAAATAAATAACATATAATCTTGATTCTCAAAATACTAGAATATTCTAGTATTCTATAGTAGAATACTTCTGAGAGCCTGAATTCTGGTATTGAAACTTCGAAGAGTTTTTTTTCCACTTTAATTTTGCATTATCCTTACATTAAGATGTACTATTGTATTAAAAACATTTTCTACATACAAACAGCATCAAAAGAGCAACAATTTATAAGTGTCTTTCTAATGACCCTCTTTCTGAACACCATTTTGATTTAGTTCCTAAACTCTCTGTGTTTTTCCAAAATCCAGAATCTAAAAAGGAAGGATCTAAATGTTCTTGTGGGGCTTAACAAAGAAACAATATCAGTTGAGTATCTCCCTCATATCTTAATTTTCGCTTGCAAAATGAAACCCTAAACTGATTTTTCTTGGTAAGATTAGGTCTTACTAAACACAATATTTTGTGGTTTTGTAATATAATATGGTCTCTGTAGGACTAGATATTGAAAAATAGAAATACTAGAAAATACCTGCCCTTTATTTATTCAGGGCAAAAAAACCCCACAAACAGAAACAAAAGAAACCTCATGGCATAGCTTATGCTTTTAGTTCTTTCAGTGATTCAAACTGCATTTACACCTCTTTGTCTTTTTTTCACCTCTTAAAAATTGCAATAGTCTTTAGCTTTACTGGGATTTATTTCCCATAAGTAAATTCAAAGTAGGTATTATAATGACACAAATAAAAAAGGTTTTAATTTCCAAAACTTATTAAAAATCTCTCTCTAAGAAAAATAAAAAAAAGAAAAAAATGTTTGAAGTTCAAATGAAAGACAATATCTGAATAAAACTAATCCCCAGGAGAATCCATGGTGCCTGCCAGACTCTGTAAAGGTTTTATAAATGTTGCCTTCTGCAAAGTCGACTGCAAACATCATAAGGCCTTTGGTAAATATGTATACCAGCCTTTTTGTTTGAGCAGAAATATTGAGTTTCCTGCCATTATGATTATAAAACAGAGAAGATTATTTCAGGGTTTTTTTTTTTTTTTAATATTTGATTAGTGGCATCTCTTTTTTTTCCTGGGATCGAGTTTCAAATCACACACAGAATGAAGTGTTTGAAAATAGTCTTCCTTAGTAATACAAGACTGGCAAAACAAACCATTTAGAAGCCATTCATGAGTAAACACACAGAAACACTAATGCTGGAAAAGAAAAAAATTGGCTGTCTGATCCACAATAACAGAATGACAAGGAAAAATTCTGCACTACAGGAAAATAATACTGTTTATATTGCATAATGTAAAATGTTTATCTCTTTGGCAGAGGCAAAATGCCACATTTTGTATGTCTCCAATTATCTACTGATAACTGTATCAAATTAATTTTATCTGATGATTATTTCAAGCATTGTGTTCCTAGTGTTTCCTTCTTTTTTTAGAAGAACACCACAATAAGAACGAAAAAATCTAATAAAATTTTGCAAAACAGCAGAGAACTTAAGCATAATTAGCTTCTGTGGGATCTACTAAAGCATATGCTATGGTGCTTATGGTGCTAACATCATCATTAAGAGAGAATTTTCACTCTTACCCCACTTTGCCTTCTTGCTGTTGTTGCCATATTACAGATTTGAAACACTACTTTGGACACTGAAATACTACTTTGAAACACTACTACTTTCGACAAAAACTATATTGTCTTCTTCATAACACATTACCAACTATTTATCTTTTAATGTGCTTTGAACATGGAGACTCAGCTTCAGACCTTCAAGTATGCAGGAAAAGATTTTTATATAGATAAAAGTATTTGACTTCTTCATCTGACCTCCTCATATCCAAACTTCAGAGTGATTTCCATGAGTGTAAACTTTACAGAATTGGAGTTTTGGCCCTAACTAACATTAGGAAGTGTCAGAAAACATTTCAGTAACAACATTCTGAATATTAAAAAAGAGAAGAGTGAGTGAACAGTAGGAACTTTTGCTGCAGACAAGCACTTGACTGCTGGCCTCAGGAGCCAAACAATGCTGCAACATCTCTCTCTTCCAGACATGACACAGAAGCCATCTGAGGGTAGCTACTTCACCTCTCGTTTACTGACCTCAGACACGTATTACGTACAAGAGGAGAAAAATGTTTTGTTATGGTTTTTCTCTACATTTGTCTTGACACTATAAAAATGAAACTCGCAATTGCATTAAATGCCAATAGTTTCAGTTTGTTAATTCAGAAATTTACCTTTAGTACCAACTGTTGATCCGCACAGAATTACATATTACTGCCATCACAGTACCAAACCTCTCCAATGTGGTAGAAGTAAATAATGAAACAATTAACAGAAACTCTGTGAAGCCATCATAACTGTAAAAGCTGAAATTAATCTTGTATGCAAGCTTATAACTTTGCCTTAAATTGCAAAACTGAGAAAGCTCAAATCCAAATGTATTACTTCTTTAATATTTTTACAAAGTGAATGGGTGATAAAGGCTGCAAAGTGAAAATAGCCCTCTGAGAAAGAGGCATAAGACATTTGACAATAGATGGATTTTTATACAGCTGAAACATGGTATATATAATGAATTTAGTAACACTTGACATGGAAGTTTAGTAGATATTCTTGAGCTAGTTTCCCTCCTACTATTTCATCTCTCCTGATGAAGAAATTGGTGCATTGATCAGCTTGAAAGATGACTAGGATTCTTATGTGGACAGCAGCAGATCATATGTAAAAGGAAGCTATGCAGGAGATACATTATTCATTATGCAGTTATAAAACCTCATCTCCTAGAGCAATGGTAACTGTCTATAGGCAGGCCTCTAAATGTACACTTTACAAAATCACTACAATATTAAAACTTTGTGTTGAGTTTCCTGACATATATTACAAAGCATTTAGATACTTGTCCTTTTTATTTAACACACTGGAATACTTCCCTTTGTCTTTTCAGAAAGGTAGGTTTCTACCCTACAGCTGAAAATATTGCTTATTTCCACCCTAAATACATGGGTAGTATTGGTTGGATCTGCCCTCTGGGAGATTCACTTGTTCTTTTCAGAAAATATAAGTGGCGTGATTATTTTATACTTTTTTTCCATTTATCTTGTGCTATTTTGTGTAAAAAATAAAGTGAGTTTATCTGGTGAGATCCCATGGGCCATGAAACCTTTGTAAATTGGTTTAGAAAGACTAACAAACTTTACTTTTGCCAGTGCAATGAACAGTTATTAAAGTATGTAAAACAAAAGCCTTGCTAATTTTTCAGGACCTTAATATAATAGAGATAAAAGGCTAGGATTTCTTAGTGACTTATAAACACTCAAGGAGAAAAAAGAATGACTTAAAGGCAAGAACATATACGTAGACTGGTATTTTTCTACCTGTATTTTTTTTACTACTAATTTAAGCCATACTTTGCATAGTCATTTTATGAGACTATAAAATTGTTCTCAGCTTGTATACATGCAATTTTATTTTTTCTTTAACATTTAGGTGGGATGTAGATGTGTTCTACTCAGTTGTTAGCACATTTCAGGCTGAAATTTTCTCTTGTATCTTTTGTTTTCACTTAGAAATACCATTTACAGTTTACTGTTATTTTGACAAAAATAAATAGAAAGGACTAAAAATATTGGCAAATTCTATTTAGTTAAGGAACATGTATTGCATAAAACAGTGAAAGAATCCAGAAATTTGTGAATACTAGAAAATCTGATGTATGAAGAGACAAAGAACTGAAAAATATTTACAGACAAAAAGATCACATAATTTTCTCCGTTCATTTCTTGGATGCATATACACTGGACCTCATAACAAAATAGAGCAGCTGAAGAAGAGTATTGTAAGAATTCTGCTGGAAATCATATGAGCATCAAGGTCACAGTGCATATTAACATTGAAATATGTTTTTAAAGCACTTTGAAGCCTAAGGAATACAATTTTTTTCTTGTTAAGGTACAGATTCTGAAGCATGATGATACAACAAATGCTGTCATATGATTTAATTAACACCAAATATAATAGAATCTGCTAAACTTTTCTGAATAGTAATGCAGATTTAGTTACATTTCAATCAGAAAAATCGTCTTTTCATATGATTGTGTCAAAATTGTGGAGACTTTAACACTTCTAACTTCTTGTTGTATGAACCAATTTTTGTGTAATTGGTTTCTTTTTAGTTTATTTCCTTAATTATATCTCTGATTATTTTTCTTCAAGTTTATTTTAACATACAAGACTTTTCAAAAAATATCAGTCTGAAAGTCATCAGTATAACATTATTTTTGTTATGTTTCTCTGGAACAGGCAGTGTCATAAAGACATTAATGAAACCAGTACTCTGCAAATTATTACTAAAATTACAAAATTTTAATATATAATTGTTTATTTTTTTTTATTACCTGCATTATTGCATAATAAAAATTGAACTGACAGCTTCAACCTTTACTTGCAAATAAATAACATAATTACTCTCCTTTGCAGCCAAACACTTCTGATGGCAATTCAATAGAAAACAAATGGGTGAAGAGGTTTCCTAATCCAACATTTTAAAATGCTCAATTGACTTTGGACAATGATTTAGTTATATCAGAAGAATAATAAAGTTGGAAGGGAGAATTTTCTGTCTATTTGCCCATATTTCATTTCTAGGAATCTCTTAGTAATAATATTTCTAGAGACTTAGATTGATTTAATTATAAAAACCAGATTTTTATCCATATAATAAACTGTAGAACAGTAAGTAAGCTGTAGAACAGACCAACAATTAGAATTTTTTCAGCATCTTCAAATTTTTGAAAAATTGATTTAAAACAATAAACAAAATAACTTCTTAAATTAAAATATACCTGTTTTCAGATACTATAATTTAGACATTTTTTAAAGATCCACATTATCTGTAAATCAGTTTTTAAGGGACTTTAATATTAGTCTGACTGGTAAAGAAATATTTAAAGTCAATAATAAACATTTGTCATTTGTCAGAACAGTATAGAATCAGTTGAAAAATAAATTTTAGTTCACTCATTTTTATTTCTCCAGAAAAAGACAAGGTTTCATTTTCATAAGGAAGTTCATCATTGTGTTCTCTGATATTCTAAGCTATTTTTTATAATCAGCCTTTCAAATATTAAAGAATTCATACAGAATTAATTAAAACCATTTTTTAGTTTGTTAGTGTGCTTTGCATTTTAGTGCAGTCCAGGATTAACCCGGTGAGCTACAATTGTGCAAAAATTATCATGCACCTTCTCCTAACATAATGTTAGCTTTATTCTGTCATCTCAGTTTGGTCTGAAATTAGAACATTTGCTCTAATGGCACCTCTGCTGGCATGAAATAGTAGTCTGCAAGTCAGTGAACCTGTTTTTCACCTGTTAGTATCAGTAAACATGATGCTTAGGGACATGGTTTAGTGGTGGAATTGGCAGTGCTGGGTTAATGGACTTGATAAGATTTTAACATTAGCATTTCTAACCTATATGTTTGTATGATTCTATTCTATGATTCTATGAGAGAGCTGCAGTTTGTATCTTGAATGGCTAAAGTATTTTACTGCATTTTGAACCAAAATATTGGGTTTAGGACATACCACTCACATCTTACTGTTCAATGTCCCTTTTCCCTCCTATTTTGTTAGAAGTATACTGCTAGTGTTGCTTGCAACCATATGAAGTCAACTGCATGCATAGTTTTCTGTGTGAAAATATCTTAATTTAGGAAAATATCAGTTCTCCATTTGATCTCTAAATGTGTTGTTCAGATACTGCATGTGAATGATTTCATTTTTGCAACATAACAACTTTAAGGTTAGAAAATGGCATTTTTCCCTTCTTGTCTTGATTCCTGCCATTAAAACATTATTTCTGACCACCTAGTGACACTATCAGGATACAACTTGGAATACTGAAGAACAGCTCCAGAACAAAAATACATTTATTTATTTATTGAGTATGTTACAAATAACTCAGCAGGTCTGAAAGCAGTGTAGCTACAATATTGAAGATCATATGCCAGATGTCTCTTAAAGTGCTCTGCAAATGTGACTGAAAGTATGCTGTACTCTCACAAAACACACCAAAGGAAAGGAAAAATGAAGCTCATTAATTGAGGTAATAAAGATTTATGTTCAAGCAGTGAAGTGATGAAAATTAATACCACTGTGCTGAATGGAATGGAACTGTGACAATTGAAATGAATTGAAGATATACCTCAAGTGATTTTTGTAGTTTTAGGCGATTGCTTTTAAATTTGGGAAAAAGAAAAATGAAAGATTCTCCCAGAAGTCAGCATAGATGATCTTTTCCCAGTATTGCTCATTCCTGTGCCCCCTTGCATCTTTTTCTGTGTGTGCAGTGAAACAAGGCTCATTTTCCTGTCTAGAGAGCTTCTGTTTCTTTAGGGACTTGGATTAGTCTTTGTTCTAAATCCAAGTCCTAAACTCACCAAACCAAAGACAAAATTCCAGGTGCTCATCTTTTCTTTTAAAACTGCAGGATTATAGTAACTTTACTTTTTCCAAACAGACTTTATGGTATCTTTAACATATAGAAATAAAGATTAGCAGCTGGCAGTATACTGAAGCATGGTAGTAGTAGTCCATATTGCTAACGTTGCACAAATTTTGCTGTTGAATAACAGCATGATGGGTTCTTTACTTAAAAAAAACTTTGCAGTTAGTCATTCCCTCCATATCTAGCAGTTAACATATTTCTGCTCAAGCTATGCCATTGAGTCTCTGGCATCTGAACCTATTATTGGGATAAAGCAAAACTACGTAAAACAAAACAATAAAAAGTAAAACAATATAAAAATTGGACAGGAAAATGTTTCCATTTAGAGCTCTAAGTTTGCTATATGAGAGAGAGAGATGTAAATTGTATATTAGGTCTATGTAATTTTTTTTCACAATAAGAACCAACTTTCCAAGCACTACAGAGAAAACAACCATTTCAGGCATAAACAAAGCAGAAACTCAGTGATTAATAGGTAGCTAAACACATAAAATTTCTTTTTCTTAATAATAATTCATCCTCTTTCAGCTGTCTTTTCTAAAGTTACCAGAAGGAACAAAGTAATCTAGGAGTGTTTTCTCTGTTGCTGCTTAAATAGTTGAGAGTAATTTACTAAGAAGCCTTAATGCTTAAGTTCAATGTACTCAATAAAATTGCGCCTGAAAAAAACCTCATGAAAAAGTTACTTAAATCAAGGTTAAGTCTGCATAAACAGTGCAGTAGGAGTGGCTTAGTATTTTAAAAATAAATGGATAACAGATTTCTTTAATTCAAACTCAATTTACAGTAACCAATTGTCATGATTACAATGAAAATATACCAAGGAAAAAGAATTTTTTAACTTACTCTTCTCCAAGGCACATCCTATTGTTTTGTCTCAGGACAGAGATCTAAAAAAGATTAAGAAACATTTGATATTACTGGTAGTAGTAGTCACTGTCAAATACCATGGCTCCCTTTTTACATATATTTTTATTTATTGATAGGTATAGTCAGATGAATTATGATTTTCAACACCTCATACATACATTAAAGGAAATATTAGCAAATGATAACATAGATACACTCCTGTAGTTCTATTTTTCCTTCTATTAAATATGCTTCTGAATTTTCCTACAGGTCTCATTATCATAGAATTATACATTGGTTTGGGTTGGCAGTCACCTTAAAGATCTTCTAGTTCCAGCTGCCCCACCATGGGCAGGGACACCTTCTACCAGACTAGGTTGCTCAGAACCTGGTCCAGCCTGGACTTGAATTCCTTAAGAGATGGGGCAGGCAGCCACAACTCCTCTGGGCAAACTGTTCCAGTGCCTCACCACTCTTACAGCAAAGAATTTCAATTTACATCATATCAGAGTGCATTTTTAATTGCAATTTTCATTATTGAATATTTAAATTATCTCATAAATGAAAGTCTACAATTATGCAGAATTCAGTACTTGTACTATGGGTCACAATTTCCAAATGTATACCTTTGTAGTCCTTGAAACATATTTTCAAGCTTGAATCAGTTTGCAGATATTAATGACATTTAAAGATTAGCTCAAATAAATCTCTATAATGCAAAACACTTAAATTCATTGGTTTTGAGCCTGTATAAAACATTCTATTAAATATTATATATTTTAAATGTTTGGAAAGTTTTATTATTTGTTTTTGGTAAAGTAGGACTCAACTAATAGTAATTAGATAACAATAATCAGAGTAGCTTATATATAACCTTAACTCTAGTATTCCTTCATCTGAGTAGTTGATATTGTTGCAACAAAAAACTCATCTGTAGAATTTTGGTCGGCCATTGAATAATTTTGAAATATTCATAATAAAGGATGAAAGCTTAATCAGAGTGATCTGAAAATTGACATTATAGTCACAAAGGATTTGACTGCATGAAATACCTATACTAACATTTCTAATGTGCATATCTTAAAACATTAGTTTTTTGAAGAGTGAAAAGTTCAAAAGCCCTATTCCTCAATTTTTCCCACGAAATTTTCTGTCAGTGCACACCTAGTATATGCACCCCTAGCATTAAAACTGTATAGGCAATGTTCATGTAACTATTCAAAATATTTCTGTTCAGAAAAACTCATGATGGTTACAAGTATGAAGGGCTGTGAGGTTTAAGAATAACAACAGATATATTTATAAGGCTGAAATTTACCATATCTTGGGTTTAGCCCTGCAGTAATTAGAAATGATGAAGGTTAATTCAAACAGGAGAGAAGATTCATTGTTTCTGGGAAGAACATATCAGTTCATGGAGACAGAGAAAAAAAAACTATTCTTAAGCAATTTGACAGTATAATTAAAAAATACTTGAAACTGATGTGGGATCAAGACTTTTCAAGTGTAATTCAAGTATGGATACCTAAGCAGAAATCAGATAAATGTAGAAATTACAGGATTTATATCAGGAATGGCATATAGTGGGTGCATTACCTGACTGACTATAGAGCTTATTACTGCTCTATACATGTAGAAAGAACAACAAAAAAAAAAAAAAGCCCAAACAAAACAACAGAGGTATGCAAGAAAACAAACCAGAAAACAAAAGAATGACCAGATCTAACCAATCAAAATGCACTAAATTATTTTAGTCTGTGTTCAAATCAGTTAGGTTTTGAATTTTCTTGTTTCAGAAGCTGAATTACAGTCTGGCAAGTTATTCAAACTTTTAAACTTTGCATGGTTAATTTTGTAATTAGCAGTTGCATTAATGTAAAGTATTAATTTACTGCTTTTGAAAATAATGGAATAATCTAAACACTGTGAATGACTTCCATAGCGCACTTTTAAGAGCAGTGACTGAGCTTGTCACTCGTCAGATTTCTTAAAAGGTTTTAAGTAGAGTTTACTGATATATGGAGGACATGAGAAAGACTGCATCATATTTTGGAAGAATTCCTTAATTTTCTTTAGAGGGATATCATATCCTTGAAGTGAAAGGAAAGGTTACTGAATTCTTTAGATTCAAAAGTGCATTTCTTTTAAGTTAAACATCAGTGAAAACAAGTAGGCCTATTTCAAAGTGTGTAATTCATAACACCTTTAAAAATCTCCCAATTGTAACCACCAAGAGTTTCTTTCACAAGGCAAATTCCTAAATTTAGGACATCATTCTCAGTCTAATAAATATGCAACAACTCCAAATAGTTATTCTTCAAAGCAGTAAAACCAGTTGCGTCCCGCGATGGCTCATCACTAAGGTGGAGTATATTTTGCTGCCAAGTCACGTTTCTTTGTGAAACAGGTACTCCTTTCTGCAACCTTTCTTAAACCACTCCTCAAAATACCAATTTTTCTCTTGTGTTCCTTTATCACTTAAAATCAGAGGTATTGGGCAACAGTCTCTCTAGTCACTGGCTTCTGGTAAGAGTTTAACCTTCTATACAACATGTGTCAGTTTCCCTAGATCTAAAGATGATTTATCTTTTACCAGAAAGACTAATGTTTAAAAAAAGACAAAAAAGAAAGAGTTAGTCTTAAGAAAACTGACAAGAACTGAAGGAAAAAAAAAAAAACAAACAAACAAAAAAAAAAAAAACTATGCACTGTACCTAAACAAACATCAAAGACGTTTTCTGAGCTTTTATTAATCTGTTAAGAAAACAAACAGGTTTCTCGAACAGTGGTATTTGGCCAATGTGAATTAATTCTTTCTTCCCTTATTTACATTAGTATCAACTGAAAACAAGAACACTGAATTTGATATGGTACAATGATAAACCATGACTGAAGACTATGTTGGGATGTCCACCTTCTCAATACCTCAACAGAAAAGAATCTTGCTTCTGACTTCACCTGCATATAGACTGTGAATGAGCTACTTCCTACTCCTGCTCCTTTCATGCTGTCTGGAGCCAAAAAAAAAAAAAAAAACCCAAAAAAAAAAAAAAAAAACCCACAGAAGGTCATAGCAGCTTTGTTCTTCTTTGTTCTTTAAAGAAGTATCAGTATTTTGGGTGATCAGAATGGTAAGAAAAATATTTTCTTTAAATAACACATTTGTCATCCTCTGAACTCCAAGGCTTGCTACTTTCTCACTGTATATCCATGACGTATTTCATGTAGAAACAGAGAAAAAACCCTCTTCTGGACAGTATATTGCTGTACTCAATAAATTTTTTTCTGTTTTTGTGGGGTTTTTTTTGTTTTGGTTTTGGGGTTTTTTTTTTTTTTTTTGTTTGTTTATTTTTTAATGTTATTAAAGACGCCAAAGCCCTAAGACTTGTGAAGGCATTTCTGTATGTTGAAGATAGGTGTAGTTTTGCCAAAACCCTTAGTCATCAAAGTCTCATCAATGTGATTTCTAAAGGGACCTATAGGTTAGCTGTTCAGGTGCTTTTCCAAGCAGCTAATTCCTTCAAAAATTCAGTCTGAAAGTCATCTTAGATTCCAGAATTAAAGAGGTGATACAATGCCTAGACAGATGCACCAACAGATATTCTGAGATTATTATGGAGGCAGCTTAATCAAAATCATTTGATCCTTTTGGGACTGGGACTGAGGGGAGACATAGGGTATCTGCTACTGCAACTATGATGATATATGTGTGAATATTACTCCTGTGGTTATAAAACCACTGTGTAAAAATTAACTTTATTTATGGAGTGGTATTTCTTATTAAATTTGCATCTGGAGAACTTTAATGTGGCTCTGACTGTTGTGCCAACCCTAAAGTGTTAGTCAGTAGTATAAAATATTTGTATTTGAGACAAAGAGGAGACAAACAGTGGCAAAATGGAAAAAAAATCTATCAAAATTAAACCTCTCTTGAAAATACATTCAATTACTGTCAAAAGACTTGAAGTACTTAATCTTTAATGTATAAATATTTGCTTTATATTGCTTTATTGGGAATTTCAAGCTAAGAAATGTGTGGTAGATAATTTTCTTGATCTACATCAAGAATTTTCTTTGCAAAGGCCAGCCAACTAGGGAATATCTAATTGCTCAAAACGTCTTGTCAATTATAGGTAAATATACACACTGGAAGAGCAAGAGGGCTCAGAATGGGGAAAGTAAACTAAAGAATTATTTTTGTACCAAGATCCTTCTATAAGGGAAGCAGTGAGTGATATCTTTTTGAAGTGATTGCTAAATAGCAATATCAATTATGTTATTTCAGCATAAATTTAGATATGTTCCTCAAATATGATAGTACAGTGGTGAGTAAGCCCATTGAAGCATGTAGTTTGGGCCAAAATTACTGAGATTATGTACTTTTCTTTAAGTCTGTGAAGAGTTCTTTTACTTCCATAAGGAAGTAAAAAATTTAAGCAACAGTGAATCTGCATGCTAATGCTGTACTTGACTCCCATTCTGCTTTTATACATATGATAGAGTTACACTTAATTGTTATACTGATAATGCTAATAAATATTGTTATACTAATAAAAGCAATAACTCATCATGGTATACATTCTACATCATACTTTGTAAAAGTACATCCTAATAATGCCAAAATGTACTTTGTAAAAGTACACCCTAATAATGCCAAAAATAGTAGTTATAGTAATATCTTATTTAGCTAAACAGCACTAACAGATATTAATTCAATCTAGTACATCCCAATCATATCTGCCACTACCTCAAACCCTTTGAACTTCACTATGGGTGCTGAAAAAGGACTGTCATAATTTAACCCAAATCGACAACTAAGCCCCACACAGCCACTTGCCCAATCACCTACCAATGGGGAGAGAACCTGAAAAGTAAAATGCAGTTAAGTAGGGAAAGGAGCAGTTGTGCACACAAGCAAAACAAAACCAGGAATTAATTCAGAGCTACACATAGGTACGCAGGTGTTCAGTTATCTCCAGGGGAACAGGGTCCATCACGTGCAGAGTTACTTGGAAAGACAAGTATCATATTTCCAAATGTTCTACTGTTCTTCCTTCTTCCCCCCACTTTATATACTGGCGTGGTGCCACAGGGTCTGGAATATCCCTTTGGTCAGTTGGGGTCACCCATCCCAGTTGTGTCTCTTCCCATCCACCCAAGAACCCCGGCTCCTCACCAGCATGGCAGTACAAGAAGCAAGAAATGTTTTAGTTCTGTGCAAGTCCTGCTCAGCAAACAACAAAAAGATTTTTATATTATCAAGCCTGCGTTCAGCACAATTCAAAACCAGCAAAATTGTAGCCGCAATAGTACCATATTATCAGACTGCAGCTCTGACATCAACCTGTCACACCACTATACTATTACATGGATAGGAAGGTAATATTAGTCTTTGATTTCTGCTCAATTTTTACCAGACAAAATGTTTTCTGTGCAATACATGTAGCATTGAATAACATAAGAGCAAGATTTCTACAGATATCTCATTAATATTTATGCATCTGCTTTATAATTTTTTCTCTATTAGACTTATTTTATGCTTTTCCTTATGTAAACCTGATGTGTAGACACAACAAAAATATGTGTAGCATGCTCAGACAGCACTGTTCATCCAATAAGCAAATTCAAGCTATGCGATTTGCCCTCTGATTTTCACCATGTTAAACTCATTTCTAAGTTCTTCCACTACTGTTTTGAACACCTCTCTTTTTGAGTCTGGATTTCAGATCATAACATCTCCAAGAGTTACAGCATACTAGCTTCTAGCACAGGTCTAGAAGCAATATCTCCATCTGTTATCAACTTGTTTATCTCACTTTAGATTTTTGTGAAGCCTGCCCCACATAAATACTTAATCCCACCTAAGGAAGATTGCTAATTAGTGCTAAAACTTACAAAAAAATCCAAACCAAACCAAGCCAAGCAAACAAAACCAACCAACTAACCAACCAAACAAGAAAGGCAATGTGTAAACGCTCCCATCTTCCTTTTAGTTTTACCATTTTCTGTATGTGTAGAAGATATGCCATGCACAAGCAGAGATACTCCATCTAACTCAAACATTCATGCTAGACATGTCCCTGTGTTTACATGACTTTGTCCTCTCAAAAAAAAATCCCTATCACCAAATGCCTCACTTTATTCTTCTCTCCTCTGCCCCTTCTTTCCAGTCATAACCAGTTATGTTTTGTGTCTTTCTCCAGTCTGCCAAATTTAATAACAAAAGCCATATAAATGTGGTATCTTCCCCACCAAAGGCATGGCCCTTCTTCACGATTGCATTTTTTTTGGCTTATGTACATTTAGAATTTTCCCTGAGTGACTTGACAGGAATTCTCTCATCATGCAGTTCGCACTCTATTTGAAACTCCCCTGGCAACGTACAGAACATTAAAAAGATTTTCCTGCTACCTAGTTATCTTTTCTGGTTCTAGTTTTAGTGTTATTTCTTTCTGAGGAAGTATCTCAGAAACCACCATCTCAGATAGCTGAAGGAAATGGAATTTTCTTCCCTATATCTT
Source organism: Pyrgilauda ruficollis (assembly GCF_017590135.1). Classification (NCBI taxonomy): domain Eukaryota; kingdom Metazoa; phylum Chordata; class Aves; order Passeriformes; family Passeridae; genus Pyrgilauda; species Pyrgilauda ruficollis. The sequence goes on from NW_024529266.1 coordinate 6,370,871, forward strand.
GGCTGCAAGTGCTTTCCTTCCTGTAGAATTGTAGATTGAAGCATGATAATTTTCAAGGTATGTTTTTTCTCAACCTGAACCTTGAGACATCACTAATATCAGTGGGATAGGAAGTTTGTCTTGTTTGGCATAGTTTACACAGAGGAAAGAGAGGGCCCCCATAAGAAGATGAAATAAAGTTAGTTCTTTATAATAATGAGCTTTAAAAAAATCAGTTAAGAAACTTTTTTACTTGAAGGAACATATAGTAAAGAGCGGACTAAAATGGCTTGCTTCAACAAACATATAAGCGGTAATATGAGTAAATGACAAAGAGACAAAAAGTCTTTCAAAATATTCTCTCTCCCACACGCAGCATAATAGCCTGTTGCAAGGAAGGGAAAACCTTCTATCCAATGCCTGCTTTTCATGTTATATCATTTTGTAAAACTACTCTTTAAGAGATGTGTTTCTGAGCCAGCAGACTGACTTTGACTTCATGACTCATGCAGAACCCAGCTTACAAGACCCAAAAGGACAGCTCTGCTTTTTGTTGTTAAATTCTGTGCAAAATGGGACAGTTTGTATAGGGAAGACTGAGCAGAACCTCAGTCCACAGTAATCAACATCTTTTTTTTCTCCCACTGAAAACAAGTTTTACAAGTTTAATTAGAAGTCATAGAGAGTTGGGACAGCTTTGTTGTACCAGGAATTAATATTTTCTACCTAGATATAGCTGGAGTGGAAACGCAATTGTCATTCCTAGCTGTTAGTGCGAAAAAATTACCATAAGCAGGAGAAACATCTCAGGAATTTTTGGGAGAAAGCTCAAAGCAAAAAACTGAAGATACTGATCTACATCAGTTGAAAGACATTAAAACATTGAAGAAAATCCACTGTAAAAACACATTTATTCTTATCATTATAGTCCAGTTACAGAGAGTTTCTTAGTGTAGCATTCATGAATTTCACTGCTTAGCTCTCCACACAAATATGCAGAGCACATAAAAGAAGTATTCATATATTCTAGAGTCAGATCTCAACATTCAAAATTCAAAGTCACCTGCTGAAAACTGGTACAACAAAAGCATATTAAGAGCCATGTGGTAAAACACCAAGGTAGTCCCCGGCCTGTGATAGGACCCAGCACCCAAATTCGCATAGTTCAAGGCTTTTAACTGAAATGAGCTCCTATCTGTCATTCCGTATTTAATGCTCACTAACAGTTGTATTATATTTTGCATACTTCTGAAGCAGATCTTTTGCTTCAGTTTCATTCAGAAGGCATCTTTTTTGTAGTCCTAGGACACTAAGCGAACTGAAACCTGGTCAGTGGAAGAAGATTCACTTAAAAAGCCTGGTCCAAACTCTAATTAAATAGTGTGAACATGGTGTTTTTAAAACAGAGTTTTACTGTAACCCACTTTAGTTGTAAATCTTAATGCAAACAAAGACAATTTTACATTTGTGGATGATGCAAATAAAAATTAAACACAAGTAGAGGAGATATTGATTCCAAGATCTAGCTGATTGAGTAAATAATATTTCTAGAATGCTACTATTTCTGAAATGCTCAGTTGTATACAGTTTTAAAAACATCTGCATATGAAACTAGCTGTAAAACTATCTGTGACATATTTGTGATACCAACAGATGATGTGATATAGCGAATATTTAATACAGCAACCATCAACAGCAGGTGGACTTTTAGAGAGACCTACATAAATTTTTAGCAAGATAAGAAAACATTAGCTGTCATTTTCTTAAAACTGAATTATGGTAAAATAATTGTAAATATATTAAAATGTCATAGTTTTAATCAGCCACATATCACTATATTTCTCCACTTTGGTGGATTAATTTCCCTTTTCACTTTTTAACTCCAAAGGAATTGTAGGATACTAAAGACATAAACTATTTAAACTTGTAGACATGCAGCCAGATATTTCTTGGAGAAGTTTGAGATATACACAATTTCTGAGCTTATTAACTTTTCTGGTCAGGTCTACCTTAGGTCTTCATAATCCATTTTTAATAAAATCAGAAACTATTTACTTGTGATACAGCACCAACCACTATATCTGAACTAAAGAGTCTCTAGCAAGAAATTAAATATTTGTATATATATTTTCCTTTTCATATTATTTGTGATACAGCAAAATATATATCAAAAGAACAGTAGTTCCTGTCCTATTTGATACAAATACTCTTTTGTATAAAATTTATTTCCTAATATGTTCCATAAGGTTGAAATCTTCTTTATTTTTGCTATTCACCTTTCAAGCCTTGTTAGATCACTGAATCATGACAAATGATTCTTTACATATTAAGACACTCAGTTCACACTGATGAACTAACAAATTAAAATGTAATATAAAATGATGACACTGAGAATACAAGGCACAGTCCTTTTGATGTCAGGAAAAAATTCATCATTAGGCCTAGATTTGCCCTTTAATTAAAACATTACCACACTGATAATATTGAATGAAATGCAGTTTTGAGGAATTCAGTGAAATAACATTAAAATGGCAGAAGTTATCACACATTTTTTGTCCTGAAGCAGCCATATTTCATTACACATAACTGAATGTTAGAAAGCAATCTAGCGTGTTTTGCCATCCTTGTCTCAGGCTAAGGTAATTATTAGTCTTAGAGTTTCTCTCTTTCTCTCCCCCCCGCTGCCCCGCCTTTCTTTTTTCTTTCTTTTTTAACCGTGCTTACCCAAGAGGAAAATGAACCATGGTACTTATCAGCATAATGCATACATCGGTGATACCGAAGGCAACTTTCCATGGCTGAAGCCATAGGTTACCTGCAAATCCATTAGTGATTAAAAATTAGAAAAAAATTAAAAAATAAATAAATATCTGTGAATCTAGGCCATAGCTGAGTGGTAAGTGCAGAAAAGTCACAAAACATGACAATGTAATTTGCATCAGTATTGGATCAGAAATGTTGTTAAAAGACCAAGCAAGAGAGGTAAAAAAATTATCCAAAAGGATATTGAAAACAAACTTCTTAAAAGAATAGCGATTATAATGTCATAAATTTTTCAGTCATGTAGTTATTTACACTCAGTCTACAAAAAAATATTTGCCTTCGAGGATTTGTTTTTTCTGCACAAAAGGATTGTAAATATCAGGTTATAAAAATAATACAATAATTAAAACACCCTTAAGATCTTAAGGACAATGACCTTAGACTAAAGAGACATTAACATTCAGATTATTGAAGATGACACATTTAGGTTTTAAAAAATTATTAGGTTTTTTGGATTTGTTTTAGTTTTGTTATCTCTGTTTTAATTTCAAGTTGTAAAAATTAAATTTTAGTAATTCTCATTTCAATTTTATATCTTTCAAAGATACATCCATATGAAAAGGTTATTTTTATTTTTTTTATTAGTTATCAATGGCCTATAATTTCTCCAAAGTTTTATGAAATTTCATAAATATCCTATGTCTACAGTCGCTGGGGAAAAATATATATTGCATACAAAAATCCATTATAATTTGACAAATTTCAGTTTCTGGTAAAAAGAAAGTCTCAGAATGTAGAAGCATATTTCTTTATGCAGCTATTATTGGAAATAAAAATATTAGTTTACCTAGAAATCATGTTTCCAAACCACCAGATGGTGTTTATATTCTCTATTTTTTTTATTAATTTAAATTAAAACATGTTTGCTATCTATATCTTTTATCAAGTCTTCATTTTATCAGAAAAATAACCTTCAGTCATTGTATCCAAGGGTTAATATGACAGGTATAACTGAGACTCACACGTTGGGATTTTGCTGACTTCACTGAAGGATTAGATATTCTTTATATTCCTGCAAGATCAAGATTTTTTGTGCATAAAAGTAACCTAGGTTAAAGCAGAACTTCACAAAATAATTTTGTTTCTCGTAACTTATCCATGCTCACAATTTATACTGTTTACTCTGAAATGCAGTGAATTTGAGGTTGAATGCACAACACATTCTTAATTAATCCATAATTTATAAGTCACACCAATTATGTTACTTAAAACATAGCTATACAAACTACAGAATGATAAAGTTTTATAAAAAGAATTAAAAAATCAACACTGATATCATAAAAGGAAGGTATTAAATATCTTCTTCAGTTTAAATATGAAAACAGAGAAATCATGGGGTTAAGTAACAGTGACTGTTTCTACCAGAAGAAAGCTAAAGATTTTTAAACAGAATAGAGATTAGAGAAATTATTATGTTTCTATGGCATCTTGTTTTTTGCCTGAAAGTCTGAGAAAATTTCATTCCTATGACTGCTTAAATATGTCATTAATATAAACATTTGGATGTTAAAATCTTGCATTTGTGCAATTTCAATTTAAATACCACTTTCGCTGTTGTTTTAAGATTCTTTTCTAATTTGGAAATGTCTTTGCCTCTCCCCTACATTTCCAAATATATACTAATATTTAGGTAGGGTTTATTCTACCTTTTTTTTAATTGAAATGTAGTGCTACTATATAATTGTATTCTTGGCTGCTTAAAATATGAAGAATACAACCCAAAAGATAGATCTTCTAGGCCAACCTCACTTTTTGTGGTATCTGCTTTTCATGTTAGGTTTTTCCAAAGTTTTGACATTCCAGTGATGCTTGTATGAAGGGTCATTTAGGAGAAATTACACACAGAACAAAATGCATCATTTTAGATGCAGTCATTGCTAATGACAAACACAGATTTTGTCTGTCTGTGTGTGTGCCTGTGCCTGTGTGTCCGTGTGCATTTTCTGCCTGTATGTCAAAGTTTTTGCCCAGTTTTAAGCACATGGTTCTTTACTTGTTGCAAAAGACAGCTCGGTGAATTTTGTGTGACTTGGTCGCTCATTTCCACAAACTCATAACTCCTGAGTTTAATATGGACACCTAAATTAAGGTTAAAATAGATTTATAGCTAGAGTTAGAGACTAGCAGTCTGACTACATTCAAAGGCAATGTATAACTAAGGATGAGTGTAGGAATGACATCTGGTTGTTTCTGCTATAGTTATTAAGCCATTGACTAATTTAGGGTAGAAAGCATCTCTGGAGGTCACCAAGTCTAAGAATCTCTTTGTGTGGTCCAGCAGCAGCAGCCAGTATGGTTGGCTCAGTATAGTATATCTAGGTTGTATATGAACAGGACAGGATCAGAAGAATGTTAAGACTGGTACTTTAGGTTAAATACTTGGTTGGTTTGGTTTGTTGGGGTTTTTTTTTTTTTTTGGGTTGTTTGTTTTGGCTTTTTCTTTGTTTTATTTGGGGGGGGGTATTTTTTGGGGGTTTTTTTTGGAGGAGGTTTGTTTGTTTGTTTGTTTTGTTTTGTTTTCTATAGAGACAACTCTTGTATTTTTAATATGGAAGCATTGGTTTCTTCTGGAAATATTTACAACATATTAATCAGAATTTTACTGAACAATTTGACTCATTTAAAAATGGTGAAGACAGAGGAAGGACACCTCTAGTCTTCACGTATGCCAGTATGATTCAAGTTCCACCTAAAACTGCAATTTGCATCTCCTCTGACCATAGGCCTTGCTATGTCCATCTATTGTTTTTCTTCTTTATTTTCAATAAATCTTCTGTGGAGTTGCATTCTTACTGTGTTATTGCTTAAGCAGTACAGAAGCTACAGATTCTGACTGCCAGGAGACCTGCCCAGAAGATTCACTTCCAGGCAGTTGTTGATATGCCTAATCCCAGAGAGTCTACAGATAGACCACAGCTGCTGAACATTGTGTAAGAGAAACGGGACAGTGGAGAAAGAGGATCAGTAGCACAAAATCAATGTAGAACTAAAAAGCAAAAAATATACATTCTAGAAGTCAGAAAGGACAAACATCAGTGTCAAGGCTGACTTTCTAAGAATGGAATGAATACCAGTTTTTTGAGGGGGTAAGAGGTGCTAGTTGCTGATTCTGCCTTGCCTGCATTCATAAGAGAACAGCTGATTTAGGACTTCTGTGAATACATGATCCTGCAGACTACTGCCTTCCCCTGAAAGAGGTGGTATTGCAAATGAGAACCTCTACCTACAAATGAGAAAGACGGTCTTACTCTTGTTAGAGAAGGCAGATGATTACTACACTGGGTAGAGTAGGTTTTCTAGAAACAAGAGTTCCTAAGCCTGGATATTTTTCAGAGTCCTTCCTTTTTTGTATTGGAAAATTTAGTCACAATACCTGTACTTGTAAGGTGTTTTCCCAGAGTCCAAACAAAATAAATAGTGTTATTTTTTTGATCTTCTCTCAGTGCTGGCTACCGTTTGCTTTTTAGACCTTCAAGCAATTGTTACAGGTTACTTTGTCTATACCCTAAATTTATTTTCCCTCTGGAAGAATAATGATCTTTCTGTCTCTTTCTTTTGAATATGACTTCATAGCAGCTAAAAGTTTGTAGTGAATAACATTTTGCCCTAAGCTAATACAAGTTGGACCAGATGCCAACATATAGGCTTCCGAGAGGAGTGTCATGGAGATGGCTCTCAAACACCTCCCAGTAATGACAAGCTGTGAAAGTAATGACAAGCTGAGAAAGTTGGGCTTGTTCAACCTGTTGAAGAGAAGGCTCTGGGTAGATTTTCCAGAAGCCTGAATTTAGGAGCCCTTTATTCAGGGCTTTTTTATTTAGTGACAGGATGAGGGGTAATAGTTTTCAACTGAAAGAGGAGAAATTTTGATAGATATTGAGAAGTAATTTGTAATTTGACTGGGAAGTAGATGAACTTGAATGAAGCTTCAAATGTCATAACTCAGAAGGTTTTCTGTTTCTTCTTCTTCTTCTTCTTCTTCTTCTTCTTCTTCTTCTTCTTCCTCTTCGTCATCTTCTTCTTCCTCTTCTTCTTCTCACAGCTTTTATTGCTAAGTGTCTTGTGATATGGTATGGAATATCCCTGTAGTCATTTAGGGTCAGTTGGCCTGTCACATCCAACTATTTGTCAACCCCCAGCCTCCTTGCTGATGCTGTAGTATGAGAAGCAGAAAGTTCCTTGAGACTCTAAAGGCTGCTCAGCAACAACTAAATCATTCCAGCAGTTATTAGCACTGTAAAACATACAAGCTATGAAGAAATTTATTCTGGGCAAGGCCAATATACTTGATGTCTCTTATACAGGCATCTCCTATTTCTGAGGCCTTATCTGTCTGAGCAGATTTGACAATACTGGCTAGTAGAACACTAGGTCTACAGGTTCTGTGTCTGTTTTGCCCAGGAATGATCAAAAACCAAAGAATGATGCCCACTCTGCAACCAATAGTTCTAGTCCATTTTCCGCAGAATTTGTGATGCAGATGACTTTAAAGAATACTTAGACATTCAGGAAAAGGCTCTTTGGTCCTCTTAGACAGCTGTAGATTTTCTTAACAAAACACCCTAACAAGGAAACTCCATACTTCAGTTGAATTTGTCAGTCTTACACGATCTCCTTTTAAATGATAAGCATACGATCAGCATGACAAATATGACTGTCCAACTCTATTGTACATTGAAGAGAAATGTTGAGACTCATCAATTATAGTACCTCCATATGAGGCAGATTTTCAAGAACTAAATCACATTTATCTCTGGGTGGTATTGATCAATCCCCCTGGAGCTATGAAACTCTAGGCCATGTTCCATTTCAAAAGAGTTAGGTTCATGTAACAGTAAGTTCTCATCTAGAGGTTTCAGAAAGTTTTGGTGAAGATTATTGTGTGAACAAGTCAATTCAGTTACACCCTAATGCTGACTTAAATGACAGTGAGTGTTAGGAGAAGTGTGTTATTGTCATGTATATTAAGCCACCAGCTGAAAAGACACCAGAACTGTTTGAGCTGTCTTTGGACAATGATGGACTGGCCAGGGAGGGGAAGATATGAGGACACAGTAGCCAAGTCTGTTTCACAGTTCAGGTTGCAGTGAACAAAGCAGAAGTCACTTGCCATACTCTCTCATATATTCAGAGAATGTATGTAGGTGTGAAAGTTCTCATGCCCTACAGTAAAGAAGAAAGATGATAAAACAAAAGTAAAGGATTTCTCTTCATAGGACTTTATTAGGAGCCCCTCTTCAGGAAGAGACACAATATGATCTCCTTGTGTGCAGTCACTCGGATAGTGCAGAAAAGCGAGGTCCACAAGTTCACAATTGTATTGACAACAGTAAATCCTATTGACAACACAGTCAAGGCAGTCATGGTGTAGGACTAGGTAGAATTATCACGGCAAGTGTCTGTTTAAAAGGAGATCATCAAGAACAGATAGTAGTATACACAGAAAAGACAAACAAGAGAACTTGGATAATATGCATAATTCATAACTGCTCAACACATAACTTCAATAAATGGCTGCTATCTCTAACTCACTGAATGCTCCTCTTTTTGATACTCACAGTTTTGCCACATATTAGCTGTCTATCAAATAATTGCCCTAAGTCCAGGAAGAAACAGCTAGCTTGTGATGCAAAGGTTCCATGGAAAACCATTGCTTTTCTTTTTTCCTGCTTGTTCCCATTCCCTCCTGCCAGTAGCTCAGTGAAAGACTTAGGAATTAACAAACAGCTAAAAGGTGTTTTACATTACCCATAACAATCACATTTTGATATAAGATTTTTTTGCTCCTACTCTCTCCTTTTAGAATATTGTGAAGGATATCTACACTGCAATGAGTTTAATACATCCAATCCAAAAGGTTCAGAAATGCATTTTAGAGTATTGTGATATTACAATACCAAGACTGCCACAAGAACAAAGAGTTTTGTTTTGTGATATTTCTGTTCTCATTGTTCTGAGATTGTCATGAAGATGGATTCTATACAGTTTCCTGCTTTATTTTTTGCAGTCTTTGTTATGAATATGGTCTGATTTTGTGCCAACCTTTGTCACTAGAATGAAAATGAGAATACATTATGAAAACTAAAATGTAATCAGCATTAAAATTCTGTGATAGCTCATTCTTGTGACAAAGAGATCACTGGGAAAGAATGGCACGAAATTAATCAATTATAGTGACAGTCTCACGATTGTAATAAGAATAGAAAGTGGCACTACATTTTGTGCATTTACATAACTGAGGGATGGTTTAAAATTAACTCATTCATATCTGCAGGTTCACTTCTTTTCCTGGAGAAAGAGAACTGCTGCATTTTGACTACTGATCATAGATAGTAAACATGTTCAATATACTAAAAAAAATCTCAGATTTTGCTTATTTTTTAGTCATTCCCTAACATTTATATAATCTCTTTCTAATTTTCTGTGTTTCTGCCAGAAAGTGAAATGTCTCATCATCAGCTCCTAATGCATAGCCATATATTCTGACTGTGCAGTGAAAAGGAAATGCTCCTTCGGAAATTAAAAAAAATACATAGAGAGGGGGAGAAAGGAAAGACCCTGAAATTCTGCTCTGGATTATTTTGTGTTCTGAGTTGTTTTTTTTTTTTTTGTTTTTTGGGTTTTTTTGTTTTTGTTTTTTTTTTTGGTTTGTTTTTTTTTTTTTCCAGATGATTTTATCTCTTTTCTTATCTGGTTTAAAAAGGATACATAACAAAAAAAAAGGAACTCTCAGGAATACAAGAAGAATACAAATATAAGGTTGTTCAGAAAACTGTTCTGTCCAGTTACTGGTTTTCTCTTTAATTGGCTATGAGGCAGTATCTAACTCCATCAAACTCCATCAAGAGCTCAGGCATGCAGATCAAAGGCTGAGGTCTCATGGTAGATTAATTTGGCAACATACTCCACATGGGAAGATTTTCACTGACAGAAAAGACAGTGACAGAAAAGAACAACAGTGACCTTAATAAATGGGGCTCTAGAAAAAAAAATCTGAGAGAAAGTAAATGGAAACACCAGAGTTGTCCTTGCTGTAAATGGATTCTGGTAAACCCCAAGGCAACTTAAACCATGGAAAATTAAAAAAAAACTCAAACTCTGAGAAACATAAAAACTCATTCAACAATGGACAGAAGCAACCTTCAGTTAAGAAGGGTCTTGTATGCAGCCATGAAAGACTGTTGGTATGGAAGCCTAAAGTTTTGTCAGGATTTTTTTGGCTACTTTTCTCAATATCTTGCGTTTAGCATTTTCCAAAGACAAAATAAATAGGAAGGAACAGCTGATTTTATATGGGTCAGCATGGTTTTGATAATATTATAAACACTGTATTTACTCAGAGATGTGTTCATTTACATATGACTTTGGTTATTTAAATGTTACACTGGTCTTCTTGGGTCTGTCTACATGTTTATAAAAATTGAAGAAAATAAAATGTTCCCTGGTTCCGCTGATCCTGCTACTTCACAAGATTTGTGAGTATGCAACTGGAAAATGATACAGAATTTTGTCTGTTAGCTGGACACCTAACAAAAAAAAAAAAAAAAAAGGGGGAAAAAAAAAAGTGTTCTGGAGGTTTCACTCCTGGTGTTTGAATTCCTTCCATCATAGTACATTTCATAGAGCTGAAGGTGGGACCTGATATGAAGCAACCCTCTTTACAGATAAATGTGGCTGTCAAGTTATTACACTGGTATATTTTCTCTTCATTACAGCTGTCTTACGGTTAGCAAATCATACAAAGTAGGGCTTCTGATTCACTAAAGCATTCTTTACCACCAGGAAATTCTTTTTCTCCTTCCTGCCAAAGCTCACTGCTGAGATACACTAGTAAAATACTGTTCACAGAAATGCTGGATATCAAGAAAATGTGCATAAGATTGTGTTTGGAGCATATTTATAATAGCATTGAGTTTTAAAAAAATCAAAGAAATTTTAAAAAATTAAAGAAAAATTATCTATTCCACAATTCATATTTTGCTGCTAAATGATATTCAAAAATGTACAAAAAATAATTATTGAATTTACAGAATTGCCATATAATCATCTAAACTGAGATTTACTTATTTTAACTCAAGAATTTTCACGACCAATTTCCATGTAAGCACTGTTGCTAAATCTGCATTTAATAGGCTCTATATTTTTCATAGGCCAGGACTGAGTTAATTTTTTTTCCTTGTAGCTGGTGCAGTGCTGTGGTTTGGATTTAGTATGAATGTGAATGTTGACAACACAAAAATGTTTTGGTTCTTGCTAGGTTGTGTTTATCCTAAGTCAAGGATTTCTTTGTGTCATATTTTCTGCCACTGAGGAGCTCTACAGGAATCTTGGATGGAGAATGGCCAGGACAGGAGATCCATACTGGCCAAAGGGCTATTCCATGCCACAGATTGTCACAGATTGTATAGTATATACATGACCAGGAACAGCTGATCATTGCTTGAGGATAAGTTTGGAATTGGTCAGTGGTAATAAGCTGTAATGTGCACTGTTCATTTCTCTTAGGTTTGATTCTTCTCTCTCTACTTTTCATTGTAATAATTATAATAATAATAGTAATAATAATTAACATCATCATCATTGGGTTTGCAAGACAAGCTTTTGGAAGCAGGGGGCAACAGGAGTGGTTTCTCTGAGAAGCTGCAAGAAGCTTCTCCAATGTCTGAAGGAGCCAGTGCCACCTAGATCCAAGATGGACCTGCAGCTGGTCAAGGCCAAGCCCATAGGGGACAGAAGTGCTGGGAAAACAGACTTGAGAAGGGGAGAGGTGCTGCTGCACTGGGGCAACTGCAACCAGAGAAGTGAGTGAGAATATGTGAGAGAAAGAGCTCTTCAGCTCCCAAGAACAGTAGAGAGAAGGGGGAAATGTGTTCCAGGCGGCAGCATCTGGTGAAGACCATGGTGAGGCAGCTGTGCCCCAACAGTCTGTAGAGGTCCACAGAACGGAGGTTCACCTGATGCACCTGCAGGTTCCTGTGCTGGAGTAGGGGAATGCCCAAAAAGTGGCAAATTCATGCCAGAGCATGCTTCTGATCAGACCTATGGCTTCAGGAAGAGAGGCTTTTGTGCTGGAGTAGGTCTGCTGGCAAAATTTGTGACCTCTGGAAAAGGACCCATTCTGGAGCAGTTAATGAAGAAATGAAGTCCAAGGGAAGGACTCTTATAGAAAATTAGGGAAGACAGGAGAGATCCCTCACTGGACTGGATCCCTCACAGGGGAAGAGTGTGAGGAGGAAAGACTGGCAGAGCCAATGTATGATGAAATGACTGCAACTTCCCTTTCTGCACCACTGGCAAGGAGGAGGTGGAGAATTTGGGAATAGAGTTGATTCTGGGAAGAAGAAAAGGGTGAGTGGAAGGTGTTTTTAAGGTTTAGTTTTATTTCTCATTATCCTACTCTGCTTTGGTTAGTAATAAATTAATTTCCTTGAGCGGAGTCTGTTTTTTTTCATAATGGTACTTGCCTTGTGATCTCCCTGCTTTTTATCTTGAACCACAAGCTCTTCTTTCATTGTATTTTCTCTCTGCTATCCAGCTGAAAAGGTGTGTGATAGAGCTGCTTGTTTTGACTCTCCTCCCTAACCAGGGTGGGAGTCAGTGAACTGTTGTACAGTTAATCCTCTTCAATGTCCTAGTAATAGAGGCTAAAAATTAATTTTAGTCAGTGGAAGAGCAGAATATAACACAAAAAGGATCAAGCAAGAGTAGTCTTTGTCAGCCCAGAACCTGAAATTTTTTTCTGAAAGACATCCAGACAAGAATTCAACACCACTTACTATTTTTTTTAAAAAATATTTCTGATTTTTTTTAATATTTGGGAAGTAGAAGAGGGATCCTTTTAAAACTTATGGTAAATAAGATGATGGTTCTTAGACTGTATTATTAAAATTTATTTCAGACTGTGAGAGAATACATTTGAAATGTAATATACAAGTAATTATTTAAAGGAAGCAACATAGAACATTTTAAATAATAAATCTATCATTGCAAAGGTCTTTATTTCTTCCACATTTGCTATTTTTTTTAACACGTTATTTTACAGTGCTAGATTTTGGTGATTAGGCAAGACATGATATGATCCCTACGTCTGTATTTTCTTCTATGTCTTTGGAGGAAAAATAAAGAAATTGCAGAGAATGACTTTTTCACTGACGGCAAAAGACTAATGAGACACGGTGAGTGATCAGTGTGTTATCACAGTGAGAGAATGTCTTGATAATTCCAAGTATTGGGAATTAGCCTTGGAAAAGCTTCTTTCTTTGGTAAGTTAGCTTAAATGTAGAAGGTACCCACTAAAACATAAAAATTACACCAGGTGAATTATTTTATTGGGACTTTTACATCTTTCACAAAATTTTCATGTCTTCATACAAATGTCATAACTAATGGCTTCAGAAGGAAGTTTTCTTCCTTTGACAATTACAATGTTCATAAAATCAAAAAGTATACCTTTCATCAACATGCTTGAAACAATTACATTTTGATAAAACAGAAGGAGATAACATTTTAATTTTTTAAAATATAGCATCAGCTAAATCCCAAACTGCATTGAATTACCAGAGGAATAGAGCTAATAGCAGCATAAATACCATTGTTGCAAATCAAAAGAAGGGTAATGTATTTTTTTCTTTCTAGTTCAAATTAATGTAGTGCTAAGCTCTCTATAAACATGCTCGCATAAACACTTAACTGGTTCAGTGTCAAACTTGAAAGTCCATCTAATGATCTTTTCTTCAAATATCAGAATTTATTTCTTTGTTTGAAGAAACTAAAATGTGATTCACTCTGTATTACTGTTATCTTCTATCTGATCCCACTGTAGTTTACTAGGTTCTCAAGGTTCCACAGAGATAAACACTTAATCTTAATTTGCCCATGGGAAATAATATGCTAAATAATAGTATCATCCGATTAAGTCTTCTCAGGCAAAACATGTGCTTGGTGGCCATAAAATTCCAAATTAACATCCCACAACAAAATTAAAATTCAGTGTGATTAACTCAGATGATGATAACGTGCTCACAGTACGTAGTCCACTCAAGCGTAATATGATGTCCTGATCATAAAAGTAAGCTACTTGTCAAGATGGTTTTCACTGGTTTCTTTTTCTTACATTTTATATATACCCTTTCAACACATAAAAAAGATTATGTAAAAATACCAAACTAATAGAAATCTTTTAAACTTTTGAAGGACTTTCTGCAGTTCGTTTATTGAGTCTGTGAGCTCACTTTCAGTAGTTGGCAGAACTAGATGAGTGCCTTGCTGGTAAAGATGCATAGCATCTTCACATTTTGGACAGTGAGAGACAGTTCACATTTTTGGACTAGCATGGTTCAGATTCACTAAGGATTTTTTAATGTATAACAGCCTTCAGATCAATTATTCTAAGGCATCTCTCCTCTTTCTTTGCAGTTAGAGGTAAGGTTTTTCTCCTGTTGACATTGCTAGGAGAAATTTCTGCCATTGTATTTCACTCTCTGAAACACTAATAAAGAACTCATAGTTACTCCGCAGAAATACTGACCAAATACCTCCCTTAGGGGAGAAGTAAATTTGTGTGCCCCATCTTGCAGCATTGAAAACAGGGCCTGGCAGATACCAGTTATTAATTGTGAGCTTAGAAGGTTCCTTAAAGATTGACTTAGACCAAAATATGTGTGTGTGGTGAGATTTTTTTTCTTGAATCAACCCGGGGATATAAAATGGAGTAGAAGAGCTTTCCTACAAAAAACAATAACAGACACTATTCCAATACCGGAAATGGCATAATAATTCCTGGGAATGTGGAGATCTGCAATCTTCCTTGCATATGTTTCAAATTTTTTTCCATGACCAGTGGTGCCATGAAGAATCTGATTTGGAAATGGTTGTCAATTCTTTCTCACATATTTGAAAGTCAAGTATAGCTAAGGTTTCTTAAAAAATGTGTTTTGCAGAAACAAAGACTTAGGAGCAGAGGGAAGGAGCAAAGAATACAGAGTAAGTTAATGACTGATCACTAAATAGCCTAGGATATTTTAAGTCTGCCATACTATGAATGTAATAAACCCCCAAACGTTTGAATGGTCTTATTGGTGATTGGCACATATCATACTCACGGCTGAATAACTTGCAAAAAGCAAGAAGCCAATTGGACTTGCATAGGGCTAGTTCTCTCCACACTGTATTTTAGTAGATGAATGCAGAATAACTTTACAAACAGATTACTAAATTATTCACTAGGAGCTTGTTTCTTTCTTCTTAAATGGGAAGACAAGAAGAAAAGCCAGCAAGGGGTCTATTTAGAAAAGGAAGTATACCTTTTCTAAAAAGAATAGAAATAGTCTGAGACCATTATTCAAACTCATGTATTTTATTATTCCTATTCCTTTCTTCACCATACTAAGATTGAGAATTATTTGCTTGGTTTCTTATGCTATGTTTTAAAACGCTCTTGTCTGTAAGCCAGTGGAATATTAAGAAGAGATGGGGTCCAGCTTATGGTTCATCATTACTAATATCTTATATAGTTTAAACAAAATCAGTGGCATGAAATCCAGACTGGGAAGTTTGAAGATGCCTCACATCTCAGAATTCTTCTTGTCCATGTGACAAAAGCTGAGGAAACAGATTTATTTCATTACTAATGTGCTGAGTTGACAAAACAGAAAAAAGTGAAAGATCATATCCTGGAAACTTTTCAGTTTTATTGCTTTTGTCATGGCCCACTCTTCACCTATTATCATCTCTATGTTCTGAGATACACTTGTCCCCAAAACACATGGTGCTATAAAAAAAAGTCCTGTGCTTTTTGCTCATATATTTACTGTGAAGTGAGAAAGCAAAAAATACTCTTGTAGCCAGTGTTTTTTTCTCTTTGGCTGACTTGGAAAGAGAATTGTCAACAGGGTACCTAGGAATCCATAGAGGGAGAACAGAATTTTCAAAGACTAATTTCTAAGAGATTAAGCACAAAAGATCCCCAAAGCTAAGCCAAAGAAAGCAGCATTATTCACTGCAGCTCAATTCCCTTGTGAACTCTTGCAAGAAAATTCAGTTTTTTTTCTTCCTTCCTTCCCCCCACCCACCCCCAATAACTTTCTTTTACATAATGAGGCTTGTCTCACTATATCTTTTTTGTAGAGGTTGTGTAGTTTGTCAGTGGGAAAGTGAGCTTCTAGTTAAGATGTTACAAAACAGAAGATAAATGAGGAAAGATCTGACATTATATAAAGAATATAGAAGATAGCAAGATATGTGGATGATATGAGAAGAAAAAGGTGCATCAACTGGAAGGAAGAAAATTACTGAGAAATATTATGTTCTTATATAGACTTAGAGGATTACACAATGCTGCTTAAATCATATTGCACAAGGACCTGGGACACATGCCTCTACCTATAATGAAAAAGAGAGGCAAAAGACAGGATTGAACTGATGAAAAATTATGAAAGCAAATGAACCAGTAGTAGTGACTGTTTTAGACTTTACTTGAGAAGCCTGTTGTGATGTTAAGCCTTAGCAAGCAGTCAAGGTCCACCCAGCTGCTCATTTACCATCCCTCCTCTTCAGGACAGGAGAAGAAAATAAGATGAAAAGAGCTCATAAGTCAAGGAAAAGGCAGGAAGATCACTCACTAATTACTCTTATTGACAAAAAAGACTTGGTTGGGGGGAGAAGAAGTTTAATTTATTGCCCAATAAAATAGATTAAAGTAGTGAGAAACAAATACAAATACTAAAACAATACCTTTTGTCACCTTTCTCTCAGGTTAAACTTCAGTTTTCATTCCTGGAATCACTTTTCATTCCTGATTCCTCTAGGTGTGCGGGGCAATGCACTGGAAGGGTATGTTTGAAGGGGGGAGGTGTGGTCAGGACAGTGATTTGTCTCTGCTGCGTCTCCCTCTTTTTCCCTCATCCACTGTGTGCATCTCTCCACCAGCTACAGGGAAATATCTGTGGTGGCACCTGTAGTAGCTTCTCTCTTTCCCTCTCTGTCCTTAATATTCACCCTCATGTCTCCTACTACTTTTTCCCCTCTGACTATAGAGCATCCTTTCCTTTTTTGGAAAGCATTTTCCCCACAAACTCATTCCCCAGGTACCATGATCTTTTCAGCAGGGCGCAGCTGTGTCATGTGGTGGGTCCACAGGAGGTGGCTGTAACCAGCTGTGTCCAGCACAGGACAGCCCTTCAGGCTCCTTCCACAGAGGCCACTCCTGCAGCACTCTCTGCCAGCGCCTGAGCACCTGCATGGGGTGAAGAGCTGCTCACTATGGAGGGATGTGGAAATGCAAGCAGCCTTGCAGCAAGAGGAGTTGCAGCAGGAGAATACATTTTTGCGGTGGGGTGACACAGCTCAGTGAAGTAGGATATTCATGGGCTGGGGACCTGCTTCTTTAAGGAGCCAAGCAGGCTGCCACCTGCCTGCACCTGTAATTTGTAGGGTTCAAGAGAGAAGTGCTCCAGTGAAAAACCCTAATGCAAACCTAAGAGTAAAATGGTCTATTTTTCAAGTTTATTCAGACATCTAAAGCACTGAGTGGCTTATGCAATACTTCATTATTGGTGACTTATATTCTTCTTTTTTGATTGAATTTATTTAATCAGTTCTAATGCTACATGTGCAAAAAGGCAGCTGTTCAGTTGGTTGGTTGGTTTTGAGTTTGAGGGTTTTTTGTAGGGGTTGAGAGGTGGAATAGGTGGTTGGTGGTTCTTAATCTCATTTCAAAATATTTTCCCCTTCTCCTGAGCTGTTTTACTGATAGCTAAGTAGTTTCAAAAATGTTCTGCTCAACACTTAGTGAAACAAGTAATTTTTATTTACTAAAACTATACCAGTATTCTATAGATGAAATATCTAGATGTCTTTCTTCTAACACATGTCAAATAAAAATTTATCACTCTAAGAGTTTAAGACCACATTAATACATCCTTGGGAACATGTACTTTCTGTAATTTTTCCTGTGGTAGCACATGAGTTTTTTGTTTGCTTGTTTTGTAGTTTTTTTCTTCTGTGTTTTAAAGTAACTACAAAGTTTGTATATTTGCAAATACTTACATTTTCATATTACCAATTAGAAAAAAACCCTTCATATAAATGACAAGAAATTCTGAAGTCACAAATGCTTAGCAGCCTTGCAGAATAGAATAAAATTATATTCTGCTGGTCTTTACCAGCTTTCAGTAAATTACTTAAATACAGTCAAATTTCTGGTTTTATTTGCTTTTTTAGTAACTGTCTGATTTGTATAGAACTGTTGTTCAAGAGAACTGCTAATCCAAAGGATAAAAAGCAAAAATTCACTGCAAGTGTTGGACTGGAACTTGGTTTTAAGCATTATAATTTTACATCAAATAGTAAAGTCAGTGAGTATTACTAATGTGTTTTAGAGAATGAAAAAAAGAGCATTCCATTCTGAACATTAGATTACTCTCTCTTTTTCTTTCTCTTAATTTATTTTCAATTAATATATTCAAATTTAAATTAAGAGATTTTTCTGTGTTGAAATTCTATGAGCTTTGTAAGGCGTGCCTTTATAGAAAATATTTTTTAGAAGGAAAGAGTGCAAATGACTACATGGTCTGTATCTAAATTGCACATTTGGTATTGATCCAGATTTTTCATTAACCATCTGCATGCTCAGAATTAACTGGGAATGGCCAAATGCTTTCTATATGTGTGCTTCTACTGCAGAAATGAGATCAAACATCCTGAAAATATCTGAGAAAAACAGGGATGGAGTTCTCCTCCATAAGTATTTTGGTGATATACTTAATATTTTTACAAGACTTTGAGAAGTTTCTGGGATGATACATACTTCAAACCAGTGAAGAATCCATGATAAATTCCTAGCTCTCTTTTGTCTAATCTTCAGTGTTTACCTAGCAAAGATGCTTAGGGGATATAGGAGAAGGAAAGCAGAAGGATGGTGTTTGTGAATTTACAAGATCAGTTTGCTTGAATGTGTTTCATTTTTGGAATTGTTTTCATGTGACAGCATATCTCTGTGACTATATGCATATGCACACAATTGTTCTCCTGATGTTTTAATGAACTGTTATTTCTCTAAGAAAAGAATGAACTTCCATTAAGGAATGTGTATAAAAACATATTGATAACTAAATGTCTCATCCTGAGTCAGATTAATGTTTTGCAGACTACATATTTAATATATTTAACATATTTTTTTTTAATATTTCTACAATAGCTTGCCAGAAGTCAGGTATTAGCAAGTGAGATTTCATTCCTAGGAATTTCAGTCTTTCATCTATCTAAGTTGTTTCAGGTATATACATTTAAAGAAAAAGGGGGGAAAAGTATAAAGAAAATGGAGGAAAAAGGGAAAAAATGAAAGAAAAGAAAAGGGAAAGAAAAAAAAAAGAAATAGAAAGGGAATGGCAAAGGAAAGGAAAAGGAAAAGGAAAAGGAAAAGGAAAAGGAAAAGGAAAAGGAAAAGGAAAAGGAAAAGGAAAAGGAAAAGGAAAAGGAAAAGGAAAAATCTCCTAGGCACTGAAACTGTTGCCATGTTACTTTTTTTATACCTTGAAAATTAGACTAAGAGTTTCAGTTCTTTTTTTTTTTTTTTCCCCGCTTCAGTTAAAAACAGTTGCCATACTGCCACCTTATGGCTAACACGGATTTTAAAAGTAAAAACATTCCCACCCAACTTGTGTTTTGACATTTTGGTATTTTTTGTGCTTTCCACTGTGTTAATAAAAAATTTAAAGTTTAACTCATTCCATAAAGCAAATTAACTTTAAGTTTAAACTGCACCATCATTACCTGACTGTTTCTCTCAAGGTGTAAGGACAAAGTACAAGGTAATGCACCCATGAGTATTAACACTAACCTATGTTTAGACACAGGTGAAACTGTATGGAAGTCTTTGATCAACATCTGCTTTCCCTACTGTGTTCAAGTCTGTATACTATACAGGACTTACGAATGAAAAAAACAAACAACTAAATGGAACCTAAATCCATATGCCTTTTTTCTTTTTCCATTGGATCTATCAGTAAAGGGAAATGGAATTGTGGCATACAATTAACCAACTGTATGTGCAAGCCAGACAAATATTTTGATTAAGTCAAATGAAAAGATAAATGTAATACATTGTACTGTGTGATAGAATGTGTAATTCCAAAAACTCAGATGTGGGAAAAATGTCTAGAAGTAAAATTCTGCAACACTCTGTTATTTAAACAATTAAAAAACCCACAATGCCTGACAAATTCAAAACTGAAAGTAAGCAATTTACCTTTATCAAAAGCATTAAGAACTATATCAGATCATCCCTATGTCAAATAATAATAAACTCTGACAAATTACCCAATCTTTTTGCTATTTAACTTTCAATATAAAATTCTTTCAAATGAGTTCTTGGCAATGAAAAGATCCCATCTGAAAAAGTGAGGAATCACAAATGACAGAAGTACACTGAAGATAGTGAACCACATAAGCTTTAATAAGAAATACTTTGCAGGAATACAACGTTTGATGAAAAAGCATCTAAGTGCTGTTAATAATTATATATCCATTTTCTTAACTTATAAGATTGAAAAACTTTGTATCAGGTATCATATGTGATTTTTCACAGTTTCTTGTCTGAAATTCACTGTTAGTCAATATTCTCGGACATTTGCTTAAATTGTATTCTCTTAGAAGCATCTGTGGCTGAAATACTGTAAGAAAATACAAAAAAAATTTTTAACAGAGATAAGTGGTGGTTTGGTTTTAGATAATTTTTGGGCTGGGTTTTTTTTTTCCTTCAATATTGATTCAGATGTAGTTAGAAGTGTATGAGAATGCAAAAAAAACCAAAAACAAACAAACAAACAAACAAAAAAAATCCCCCCAAATCCAGCCCAAAGCAACTGCGGAATGTAATTAAAAAAATAAAAGAATAGAAGACAAATTTAGAGATTAAAAGGGGATGGACTTTTCTATTTGCCATGTGAAGATCCAAGGGTCCTTAAAATCACATACAAGGAGTTTCAAGTAAGGTACCCAAAACAGAAATAAAATGTACTACATTCCCCCAAAATGTAGGGAACAGGAAAACACAGTATCATTCCACTATAGACATGTTTTTTTTATAAATAATGTAGTTATTTTTTCCATTACAAATAGAAATTTTAGGAGTAAAAGAGAATGTAAAATGGTGTGACTAATAAAGTTTAGATCTAGACTGAAGTAGATACTTTTGCATACAGCTGATGTGGGCAGAACTCAAGAAGATTTTGGGTTTTTACCTTATAGCAGATTGGAACACATGGGAAAAATTTTGCTTCTCCCTACAGTGTTCCTTAACACCTTAACACTATTATCTTGCAGAAGACCCATAAAAGGAACTTTTATACGACCTTGTAGTGATAGGACAAAGGGGACTGGACTCAAGGTGAAGTTCAGATTTGATATTAGAAAGAAATTCTTTACTGTGAGGATGGTGAGGCACTGTAACAGGTTTCCCAGAGAGGTTGTGAGCTACTGTTCATAGAGATGGTAAAGACCAGTCTGGATGGGGCTCCAGATAAGCTTGTTCAGGGGAAAGATCTCTGCTACAGGGACGATCTTTCAGGACCTTTTCAATCAACCTATTCTATCGTTCTATGGTAGAATTTTTTATTTTTAATGAAGAAAATATATACTTTCAAGGTAGAACTCTAAGAAATAACTTGGAAAAATCTTATCAAATAATGTTTTGACTGTCAGTTTTCTCAATACTAATATCAATAGCTAAACTCTCAAACTCAGCATATCCTCAAGCTGTTTTGTAAGAAAGTAAATACCAAATATCTTTGCTGACCACTCAATTTTGGTTGTGTTTTCCTGTGTTCTGTCACTAAATCCATTGGCTTCCCCAGGCCAACTAATTCCCCATTTTTGGATTCTTTTTATTTTACTAAATTTTTAAACAGATTTAATGTTTATTCTTATAATATGTATCACATTAATAAAAAAGCACAAAAAATTAATTACTGCATCTTGTATCTCCTTTAATGGATTTGGAATAAAGTGCCTCTGTTGCCCTGGGAAGAAATTTTGGTATTACTTTTCAAAATTACTTGCTAGACAAACATGAATTATCCTATATACAAACACAGTCAATTAGTTCAACCATGTGTTCAGTCATTTGGTTAAATTTAAGAGTTTAGGGGGGTTCATTAAAAGTACCCGGCAGATGCCATACCATTTGCATGGATAAATGTATTTTGTGTGAATCCCAGCTGTAAAAATAAAAATAATACTGAAAAGACAACATCACCAAATGTAGCAATCTCTTCCTTGAATCATCAAGATTCTGGTACATCCTGTCACCATTTTACTGTTACATGCTGCTACATCCCTTACTCAGGTTATGGTGCATGTTACAAATGTACAGCATTCTTGTATTTTTTTTTGCCTGGCCATGTGCATACACCAATGGGATGATTTCAGCTATTTGTGAGAATTTTAATTTATTAAGGGGTAGGGTTTCAACAGAGCAATTGCATTTCACGATGATCAGGAGATAGTGGGGACTACAAAAGCACTGATTTTGTGTTTCCCCTAAGAAAGAGCAATAAGCACAATTCATGAACAAATACCTCAGGCATGGTAGATGCAGTAATTTAATGTAGACAATTATAAAATGCATGGATAACATAAAGAAGATTACATTAAAAATTGAAAACCAAAATGACATCCAAAAATTACAGCTTTCTTAGCAACAGGACCTATGCACCCTTTTCATGTTTGTGTGAGCCTTTAGGTGTTTGCAATAACCCAATCACCTACTTTAGCTTTATGCCTGTGATATGAAATGAAAGTTGCATGAAAACAATCACTCTTAGGAAGAAAATAGAGGGAATCCAGTGTATAATAGTTTCAGTCCACAACTAAGTAATTCAGAATTATGTATAAACTTGGCCTCTAATTATCTCCTCTTTATAACAATATATGTGAACATTACATGAAAGGAAGAAAACAGGATGGTGTGTCACAAGATGAGTATTGGAAACAGAAAAAACAAAACTGGAATAATCAAAAGTGAACAAGGGCCCTTCAGATGAAGGTTATCAATTTGTATCTACTATATTTGAAGATATAATATAGAAGCTGTAAATAAGCAAATTACCAGCTGTCAGAAAAATTTTCACTATTAATTTAAATGAACATCCTTTAGGCAAGCTAACATTTTGTTAGCCTGCAGGCTAATTCTAGAATAGAAAAATGCATAAATAAACAGTTAATGAATTTCAAAGTTCATTTTCCATGTTCTTACTACTATAAAAATAAACTTTCATTGCCAAGGCACTTTGTTTATAAGAATAAACGTCATCATGAGTGGCCTCCCTGTAGGATACATGATTAAACAAATTCTTGTTATTCTGTTTGTCCCCTTTCTTTCTTAAAAGGTGACTTTTATATTATAGAATTTGGTTAGAACATATGTGTCTTGTGAAGGTCAAACTGTAAAGCTTTTTATCATGAATACGAGGCAGATAAAAGCTACTCTTGATTTGTTTGTATACTGTACAAGATGTCAACTCAGAGAGGTAACCTTGGTCAATTGCTCAAAAAAAAATCTGTCTCAGAGACGACCTTAGCGACTGAAACCAGAGTTTGTCCTCTGTAAGTCATAAGAGGTTCTGCTAGATGTGTTTTACTGCCCAGGAAAGGGACACCCTGCAAATGCACCTGTTTACATTATGCCCTTTTGGGGATGTCTACAGAGTCCAAATGAGAGAAGAGAGAAGACACTGCTGTTAACACCTATTAAACTTCTAAGTCCACAGAGGGAAATGCTGCACTGCACAGAGACCTAAGGCAGGTCACAAAAAGGAGGAATTTATTCACTGTTAATTGCCACTATGCTGTCACATTTTGTCTACAATTCAGAAAACTATCTGGAGACAAAAAAAACCTTGCATTTTCACAAAATATTAGGTTATAAAAATGGAGTTTTATACACAAATGCAAAAGTTACATGATTCATATGTAGTGTATTTGTATCATTTCATTATCTCTTTGGGAAAAAATCAGAGGAAAAGTATATCAAAGAATATATCAGAAATGTATCAAAGTACAAACTTTGTATGGACAAAATGCCATGAGCTTATCATCATCACAATCTTTAGTGAACTGCCATATTTTAAAAAATAACTGCAGAATACATATAATAAAGAGTTAAAGCAGTCCAAAGGAGAAGTTTATTTTAGTTCCAAATCAGTTCTTTAACTTTACAAACATAATGTGTGGGTTTCTTACAAATGGAAGGCTTTATATTCCTGATTTTCATGACAGTGGATATTGTCATTTTTCAGTGGAGGAAAAAAGAAGAAAAATGTAATTTGTTCTTTTTAGTTCCTTGTACCAACACTTATATTCCACTTAGTACTGGCTAAAGTGTTAGAAATATAATTATTATTGTGCTAATGAAGTGCTTCTACACTGCAAACTAATCCAGGACATACTAAGCATGTTCAGTTTCCATGGCCATTGCTCAGCTTCCAGGCAGCCAATAAAATACTTCTTACTAAAGGCTAATTAATAATTACTGGAAGGGCATTTTTCTGAGACACAGAACAAAATTATAGTTCTGAGAGTGAAATAACTGAAAAATCAAAGCTTTAGTGGAAAAAAGCTGGAAGAAGTGCAGAAAGACAATCTTGAAGCAATCTCCACTTTCACACTTCAGTCAACTGCACAAGTCAAAACTTCACTAGAATTCTGTTTTCTAGGATATGCTGACTATGGTCTTTGGACCTGCACAAACAGTAACAATATTATTGCTGTTTTGGAGAATAGCATTGCAAAGCACCAGTGCTGATTTGTACTATGAATCTAAACACTGATTCTTCTCTGAAGGAAGCTCTCAGAAAAGTTTCCAGTGGTTTATGAAGTAGTGTAATTATGATATACCCTAAACAAATTTGCAGTCTACATGAAGATTTATGTACGAATTAGAAATTTTTGTTCCTCTACTACAAGATATTTGTAGCACAGAGTTATATTTTGAGAAATACATTACTTATTTCATTATTCAGTGCAACAGAATGCAGTCAAAAATGTTTATCTGTTATTTTTAGGACACACTAGATTTTTACATTAGTTTTTCTTTGAAGGATATTTGAAAATATTCTATCCCTCTGGAGAATCTTGTAAAAAATAAATAAATTCCTGAAGCTTATTGAAAGAAAAAAAAAAAAAAAAAAGCAGCATTTTTCATATTTTCTACTGAAGCAAATGGCCCAAGAGAAACAAAAATAGCATTATAAAAAACAGTTTTAGAGTAAATTATTTCTACAACATATCTCTCAATGAAGCAAACATTAGTAACATTTTGCTTCTGGTGATTATACCTGATTATAATGTTTATTTACAGTACAAAATAATAAAGCTTACTGATCTCTGCACATAAAAATGTGGTAAACAAAAACATGCAGCCAAATAAGTTAAGTCAGGGCTTATCCAGAGGCTATTAAGCATTTATAATAAACTATATGAAAGATTTACAAAGCCACAGGCTTATCTGGGACTGCTGTGAAACACAGCTCTCTCTACTGGGTTTAATGCAGAATCATGTGATATTCTCAAAGGGCAAACTCAAAGCTTGTTTGTCAACCATATCTTAAAAACACATAATTTTATATTTTTGGGAACATGGAATTCTACCACACATTTAATATTCTATGTTTCACAGTTAATACTCTATGAAATCACAAAAATTCTTCTACTTTTGCTCCATTGTTTGTATGATATTCATAAGAGCTGAAGCAATTACTGTATATACTTCCTTAAAAAATAAAAGATCTCTGAACTTATTTCCTGTATTTTAATAAGTCCTCAAGTATTACCTCTTGAATTATATTACAGCATGCATTATTATGCTTTAAGAATACATACATTAAAAAAGTTTTAAATTTTATACTATTTTTAAACAGAATTTTAGGCACAGAACAGGATTAAAGTGCATGTCTTTAAAATTCCACTATGTTGACACAAATACTTAAAGGACAATAACTTAAACAGATCATATCCCTGAACTGACAAACATAGAGTCCAGCCAATCATAGGCTTTTTAAAAAGTTTACTTATTCTTTGAAAAAGCTAGGTACATTGAGGAAAAAAAAAAAAAAAGAAATAAAGATTGTGAGTAACTATTCTTACTGCTATTTAGGATTACAGTTTAAACAGTACATTATTTTAATTTCTTTTAAAAATGTATTTGCCTAATTGCAAAAAAAAGGTTGTTGAAAGGAAAAGGAAGGGCAGAAAAGCAGGAGTCCTCTTCACAAATTATCCACAAATATCTCTTCAGGGAAAAATTATGCAATATTTCTCTTTTTCAAGCAAAAGCCTTTGAATGTTCTATTTCTTATCAGGAAAGCAAAGCTAATATAAGAAGGGAAAAAAGCAGCAAATTTTTGCTATATGAGAAATAGATAATTTCCAATACACAAAGAGAAATAGGCTTTTTGAAGAACTATTAATAAACCTCTAACAAAGACTGTGTTTATGATTGAAGATTTTTTTAGTGTCTTGTGGAGAAGCATTGTAGGCATTTATGGAGCTGTATTGTTATCAACACATTTTAGTAATGTTTTACAAACATTGTCAGGAAGTGGCCTGTAAGAACATGCAAATGGGTTTCTTTGGAAAGTGATGTCATGCAGAATTAAAACACAAGGAAGAGGATTTTGGAGAAATATTGGTGACTGTTCATTGGAACAAAGCACAGTTTAATGTGAGACTGAAATAAACCCAGCATTATCCACCAAAGAAATCTGCCTTTTAGTGAAGCCTGAATCAATGAAAGCAGCATGACTTAGTGATGAGGATCTTATCAGACCTGCTTTCTGGTCCTAATTTTGGGTGGTAAGAACAGCAAAGGCAAAAAACATCAAAGGCAACATGAAAGACATCTACTAGTTGTAGACTTATACATTGGTTTTGCTAATTTTCAGGTTTCTGTGGATAAGTACCAGATCATTTCATGTGTTTCCCTGCTGCAGAAACTTCATTGCTTCAGAAATTTCATGGTGTAACATAATAGCTATTTTATAATATATTAGGATAATTTTTTTTTTCTTCCTTGGGTAATCATTATTGGATGAAGCTTTGTAATGCTGGCATAATCATTCTATATTGCATATCTAAGAAACAGAATAATAATTTCTGTTGGAAGAATACTGTTGTCCTTTATGGAAAAGGAAAACTAGTCCAGTAATAAGATCAACAAAACTATAACTTTCAGCCAACACTTAAAAAATCCGAATGTTTGAGTCTGCAATGTTACATTGTATCAGGCTATGCCATACCGCACCATGACACACCACACTACACTAGATTACTAGATACAACGCTATTCTATATTATGCTAATTATATTATGTCAATGAAAGTTTGCAGAAGGAATTCTAAACAAACAGCTATGTTATACAGCAGTAAAACATGAATGCAGCAGGTATTCAGGGCAGACACAGCAGAGATGGGACAGCCCTGAGGAAGATTAATATTCACCACAAGAGAGAACAGAATTCAGTTGAAAGGGAAAAGTAGGGAAAAAAAGCCTGAAAAGTCCAACCAGATAGATGGTAACTGCCTGGGTATTATCACTAGATTTAAGTGACAATTGCACACAACTTGAGAAAATGGTTATCAGTATCACACTAGCCTGAGCAGCTCAATCAGTTGTTGCCAGGAAATATTAAAAAACTTAACCTTATATTGAAAGAAAACTTTCCTAAGCATCAACAAACACAGAAGAAATTTGACTTCTTTCCATTATTAAAGCAAAACTGTAGGAGTAAGTTGGGCTATGAGGATTCATAAACAAAAGACTGTAATTTTGACAGCCCTTTATACGAGATGCATGTAGTTAAAACATTTTCGTCCCTTCCCTATTAATAACCAAGTAAGCAGAATGTGAAGGGCATTTTTACTACTTAATCTGCAGAAAAGCTGAGAAAATAAAATAGCATAGTTATACAACAGTAAGCATATAGCTAGGAAAATATTAGTAAGAAGGACAGTCAGGGACTGTCATTTCAAGTCATACCAATCATACCAAATTATATATCTTTAGCTAAAGAAGCCACTAAACACAAATGCCATAAGTAAGGCTCAGCCTGATAGGTGAGGAGATGCAGGAGGTTAACTACATACTGTAACAATTGGCTCAAGGGAGATCAGGTGTCCTGGGGGGACTTTTAATTAGAGCTTTTTGGACTGGATGTGGGATGCATTCCCATAGGAGTTCCTTAGTAGTTGATTAACGGGAGTAGCATTATCAGCACCCTTGGAGTTCATGGTACATTTTGCCTGCTAAGCAAAAGAAGGAATTCTGCAGGTGTAAGTCAGAGGGAAAATACATACGGCATGACAGTGCTGTGATGTATGAAAATAGCAAAAACTATAACACAGTAAAACTAATCATAGTAAGATAAATTTAGTCAATTCCATGATGGAATTCAGAAAGAACACACCACCATTATGTCAGTCATTCTTCAGATTTCATTCTTTAAGACTTAGCTTTTCAAATGCTTGACACTTTTCATAATCTATGTACTTCAAGCTCCTTCTTGCTTATTAATATTGAGAACAAAGAGCACCTAATTACATTTGAAACATTTATTTTTATATATTCTACAGTTTTCTTTCAATTACTTTTCTGTCAAATCTTAATTTCCTTGTCCACAGTCACTTCATAAGTAACTTTTTTAAAGATTATATATAAAGTGGTAACTTAGTATGGCTTCATTGATGTTGGTCTAAACAGACAAAAATAAGAGAAGAAACACTATCAACATGCATTTTTCTTAATTTGCAGTATTATACAGTTTATTTAGGCTTTTTTTTCCCCTCTCCTTCTTGAGCATCATCTGCAGTATTTCAACCATGTAAAATGCTGTTTAGTGCCACAGGGAGACTTATATAATTTGTGTCAAGTTTCCCTGAGAGTACTACAAATGGTTTGTTATGACACATTTGATCAACTCCTACTATCTCATAAGACTAACATCAAACACAGTAAAAAAAAAAAAAAAAAAAATCTAGTCTCGTTATAATTTCAATTAATTTGAATGAAAAGACCCCTAATGTAAAAACCAAACCAGCCAACAAAAAAAAGAAATAACCCCTCAAAAAAGAAAAACAATAACAAGAAAAAACCCCCATACAGCTACAAACACACCCACTCAACAAGAAAAACAAAACACAAAAAGCCCAAAATACACCATACCACACCAAAACAAACCTGACAAAAGCCACAAGGAAAATAACCCCACTTTTGCGCTAACACATCTACAGAAAAATACCGAGTAAATCAGTTGGCACTGACAGTTGTCTGCCTGTGTGAGCTACTACACAATAAGCTAGAATATGAATTTATTGGATACTCAGTATGGACTTCTCATGCAGAAGTGTCCTTACAGCAGTTAATCAGACTATGTTAGAATCACCCATCTCTGCAATTAACATGCTAGCTCTCTCCTACAATAAGATTTTGTGAATTATCTTTCAGTTTTTGAAAGACACTCAAAATCATTTGGATTATTCCTGGGAATAAGCTGACAGCCAGTGATGTGGTATGTGCTTATGGGGATTTTTTCATCTGCAAAAGACATTACTTTTCATTAATTTCTTATCTCTTGAGAGGCGCCAGCTCTGAAGAAAATATTTCTATCCATTTGAACGGGACACCCTGACATATTCTGCCAACACCTTTGTGCTATCAATAGCAGGCCATTACACTACCTCCTAAACAGTCAGTGTTTGGTATCATAATATGGTGGAACTATAGATAAAGGTATGTAATCTAGAAATGGAAGAAATTAAACTCATTTGGGTTAAATAGAGAACAGGGATAATAATTAATTTCACAAAGTCTCCAATGGCAAAACAGTGATTAGCATGGTGTGTTTCTTGAAGGCAAGAAAAAGGTGATCCTCTACCTAAAAAGACTTTTTAAAGATTATGTTATTTAGTGGATATGTTAAAGTTCTGCATCATGCTTATGAGGACTATGCTTAGCTGGTGAAAGTTTCTCACGCTTTTGAAATTAAAAAAGTCTAGAACAGAGCCCATAGTATGTTCTAATGCAATATGTAATGCAAAGTGAAAGCCTCATACCTTTTATTTTCTTGCTTTTGGGGTTTTTTTTAAGTTCATCCTTCAGTTGAATCTAAGAACAACTAAAAACTTTCTCTTGTCTTAACAAGGTACTACCCGGTACTTTCATGAATAAAATTTTCTTAACTCAAATATTAAAGACTCATCTTTTCACTGTGATGCAGAGTTAATTTAAGCTGCTGTTTTCGTCTGTATTTTTCATTATATGTATTAGATGTTTTAGGTGTTTTACAGTGTACTAGGTGTTTTCCAACACACAGAAGATATTAAGCATTTTCTTTTATGAAACACACTGAATTTGGTAAGTCATCTAAAGACTGACCAATAATAACTGTGATTCTCTAGTTAACACAGGTTCCACAGGTCCTATATGCTTGCTACACATTACAGTTTTAGAAATGCATCATGAAAATGGAATGACAGTGTATTTAAATCCTACTGTCTCACTTCTTCATTACAGAATAAAGTATTAAATAATTAAGTGATATATCATCAAGCTGGACAACAAATACTTTTTCTGATAACCTAGAAATAGATTCATATTGATTAGAAGAGAGACTCTTGGAAGTTTTAGTGTAAATTCATACAAATAAAGTAAGAGAGAACAACTGTTTTTAAACACTTAGGGTTCTCTCTTGAGCATGGCTTCTTCAGTTTCAAATGAAGTAGCAGCTTTTATTTTGACATTCTTCAGCCTAGTAAGCATCCTATATAGAGCTACATGTTGGTCTCCCTATTTCTTCAGATAAACTGTTTTGGAGAGCTCTTTACCAGCATGTACTTTTAAAAATCATATGCTCCCACAGAAGGTTTCAGATTCCACAATTCACAAATTCACTCTGCATCTATCTAAACCTTAGATAATAAAACATAGCTTACATTTTCTGAAAGTTGTAGTAATAAAATTCCACACAAGCTAAGAATTGACCAAATCAGCTTGAATATTCTTTTTGAAAGTAAGGTAAATGCTTTCGGGTTTATTTCAGACGGCTTTATTCCTCTGCCTGTACCTATAATTGCCCCCTGCAGCTGTGAATGCACAGAGGATTTCAAAACTGCTATCTCACAGGATGAGAGCGTTCTGATAAAATAGTAACATGAAATAAATATCAGGGAGAGACTGTGAACTGATTTTTTTTAAAAAGTGAAAAATTCTTTCTACATACATTATACCAAGTTTGAAAATTCAGTAGGGCAGCATTTAAACATTCTTTTCGTTTTTGTTTACACTTAAAATCAAAACACTGAAAAACAGTTATTTCAAGGAAAATGTTTCTGCTACCATAAAATAGAGTTGTTGTCAAAGAATACAGCTGTTGAATGTAGTGTTAACTATATTCATACTGTGCAGGGTCACTTACACATTTAAATATATGGATTTTTTTGAACCAAAACAATAATCCAATTTTAACTTTAACTGAGAGTTTATGACTGAAATCTATCCCAAAGACTATATCATTTGATCTACAATGTATAACTTTTAAATTCAAACATTAGCCACATAGTTCTGGGTTTTGTCTTTAATGTACCAAATCCTTAATCTGATATAATAGAGGACAAGTTTTCATCGATGTCACCTGTGTTTCCAATTGCAAGTTAAGTGATACATCTTTTACTTACCTATTTTTCAAAGGCATGAAGGATGCTCCAGTGACAATGTGTTGCAGTTAAAACCCATCTCTGTCTGCTTTGCTGGAATTCATAGCACAGACTGTTATGCCAGTCAAGAAAAAATGAGCTCTTTTCCAAGAGGTACAGAAAAGAAAAAGAAATGTGTTCTAAAGATAACATTTCAAATTTAAAAATATAGACGAAGTTCTAAAAAAACTTCGTACTGAAAATATTAAAAGACACAGGATACACATTCTGAAGCCCTGCTATGTACTAGTCTGTGCTATTTCATCAAAAACATTCTTATCATGACCCCTAAAGACCACTTTCAGGAAAAGTATAAGACATATATATTCTCAATTCTTGCTCCTTTCAATAGAGTAGAAAGTACATCTCACCGTTATAATTGTTTTGGCTTGTTTTCTTCTGTTTTCTTTTGGTTTGGTTTGGTTTGGTATATGGGTTGGTTGGTTGGTTTTTTGCCTACTGAGATTCTGCTTCAAATAAATTATCTTTTTCATAGGTCTAACTATGAAAAACTCTAACTAGTAGAGTTAATGGCATGCATCCCTTTCCATCTTATTTAATGAATGATGATTCTTTTCTTTTGTGGGCATAAAATTTTCCCCCTTTTTTCATTAATAATATTTAAAATATTCCATATATTTAAGTCAGGGCAAAATAAAACATATTCAATGAAATGTAATGAAATATTATTTATAGCAGAAACACAAAATTTGAAAATTTATTTCAACAGATAGAATTACCAGTGCAACATTTCCATTTTGCATTTCACCTCTGTCTTAAAATGAATGTGTGCCACATTTTGAAAATTTTTTGCTATTTGTGAGGAATCTTGAATTATATGGGAGTAGACCTGAATAGAATATATGAAATTCAGGTTTGCATTTAGACCTGTCTGTGACAATAGTTTGATAAGGAATTGAGTAGCTTAGCCAACCTATGCACTCTTGGAGTAAGAAATGGTATCATTATTTCTAGCAGCTATTGAACTTTGATTAAACTGAATTTCCCTAATGAGTTTACCTTTTACTTGTTTTTAGCATTATTGCCCATTAAGAACACCTTCTAATACAATTACTGCACCTTCTCCTGTTTTAGAAACATCAATATCATTTTACATTCATTAATTCTGACATTTACTATCTCAATAAATCAAGGACATCAAGAACAATAAAAAGGTCAGTAATATATCTGTGGCACCACAGAACTCATCATGGGCTTCAAAACCTTTGAAACTGACAAAATATTCAATAGTGAGCCAAAGACAATCTCTTTGCTGCATCAACACTCGTGCTAGAAGAATTCAAGTCTAATTTTAAAGTGACTGCATTAACTGCAACGGCTGACCAGATGTATAAAGCACAAAATTGCTGATCTCAAGGCCAGTGTCTTTATGACCTCATCAGTTAGTTGCAGGACCATAGATTTGTGTTTTAATCTGGAGGAAGACAGACTCTCAAGCTTTTCTTGGTGACTTAATCAGGGTATCTGAGATGCTTCCCATCCTGTGATATTTTAAGCCCTAACCGTGAAAGCTCTGGGAAATTGGTCTTTTCACCAAAACAGTGATTAGTTGTTCAGTTAAGATGATGTTCACTTGTAGGAAAATAACCATGGCAGCCTTCATCCTAACTGAAAGCAGATGACCTAAGTATTTCTGTGGTTATTAAGCATTACTGTACTTTCTATTGTAAGTATTCTATCTCCAGAAAATACCATAAGCATTGCATTGGATAAGAAATTGGAGCAAACAGAGTATAAGTGCTTGAGTTAGAAAATAAACCATAGAGAGTTTAGCAAACACTTTAAATTGTTTGTCTCATTGTACAGATTGCAAAGAATTCTCAAAGATAGGAATGAAATGTCCTGACACATCAGCCATGTTGATGGTAGTTGGGTAGCAGACTGAAGTATAGAAAGGTAAATGGAAAAAAAAATACATAAAATCTCAAGCTCAAGAATATTTCTTCAGGCAAATTAATTCAATAAGAAATGAGTATTCATCATGCTTTAATCAATGCTGCACCCAACACAGTGCCAAATCCCATATTATCACATTCCGTGAATTAATCCAGTTCTTCAAAAACATTCTTACTGCATTTGTGACAAAACACTTTTCAAAGTACTTTGTGATATGAATTACACAGCCAACTACATGATGCTCTTTCACACTATCTGTGTCAAATACTGAGAAATAGAGGAACTCATAAGGAGTGAGTTGTCATAAGAAATTAATATTTAGTGATGATATTACACATAGATATCTGCCAGCTTCAGAGAGAACTCAATGTCATATTAAGAACAAAAAACCCCCAAACTATCAAGACCAGATTAAAAAAAAAGAGGAGAAAGAAAAAAGACTTGGTGATAGTTTTTGTAAGACAAGCTATCTTTTGTATATCAAAGTTCTATTCTTTTTCTTAAAAAATTCTTAATTTTTAAAAATGATCAGTGTTTTTCTGTGACATTTATTTTGCAAGGTAAGAACACATGAATACCAAAATCCATTAATTTGTCAGCTGTCATTAACTACAGCAATCAGTCATGTTTGTTAAAACTAGATTTTCTCATCTGAAAAGACCAACATGGACTGAGAGGAATTGATCAGTGTTGGTAAAATATCCTCTCAGGGCCCAGCTCCCTGGACAAAATTTTCATCGAGGGCTATGAGTAGTCTTGCTGCAGAGAAGTTTAAGGATGTCAGTCAAAAAGATCAACGCCAGACCAAGTGTGCAGAGTCCATTTGTACGGACACACCAGTATGAGCCAGAGTCAAAGAGGCAGAGACACAAGCACTGCATTTTGCACTGTGTTAGAGCCTTACATCTGCAGAAGCTGAAGTCTTTGCCTTGAGAACGTTTCACTGATCACAAGAAAATGTTATCAAGTCAGAAGAACAATGGATGGACATGAAGGGTCAAAGTTACCAACTTGATTATTTAGAGGGTAGAGCTTCTGACCAGCACTACTTTTTCTCCTTCCAGATATGAAACACACTGACTATTTCTGGATACATGACTTAGTTTTTTTCAATGTCTCAGTGTGCCTGGTGATATCAAAGATTTACTTCCACAATATGATGTCTTTTCTTGCTATTATATTTTCACAGTATCTGGGTGAATGAAATCTGCTCCCCTTTGAGGATGTTAAGTTTCACTACAGATACTAAATAAGCATACAGAGACTACTTGACAGTGAATACCATTTCAACTTAATGTCTGTGTTGCTTGTGATACAGCTTCCAGCTAATGGAATACAAAAAGAACCCCTAAGAAAGGTCAAGAATTAGAAAGTAATTACCTACTTTCAGAAAAAAAAAAAAAAAGAAAGAAAAAGAAAAAAATAAAAAAAAGGAGAGAGATATTTAGACTGTTTTCATACACGTTATACACATTACACATTATCATCCTAAAACATTCAGGTGTTTTCTGATATGTAGTCTTATGGTCACAAAGGCAGATATAAAGAGTTCTGAGTAAGAACCCCAGATAATTTTTCTAATAGGAGGTCTAGCTCCCCAGAGAAGTCACTACTCCTGTTGACCTGGAAACCACTAACTTAGTTTAAAAAAAAAGTATGAAATGTGATACAGAAAAATATACATTACAATAGAATTAAAAGAACTTCATGTATGTATTCTATCAGTGCTTTCTTTTTTCTTCTTTTCCTTAAGTGATTCTTACCTTCTAACATGGTTTACAATGCTTTACATGAGGGGTAGAGAAGTTATCTTCAATATCTGTGGCCAAGAAAATGATTTGGATTTGCTAAAACTATAACCAGGTTTTATCACTGATAGTCAACATTGCTGAATTTTCTTCTATTACATTGCTTCTTAATTCTCAAACTAAGATAAGCACCAATCCTTCTTTAAAAAAAATTACAGGCATTTTGCTATAAATGCTAGGCCTTTAAAAGTGTTTATTGAATTATCTGTTTTCATAAAAATTGATCAAGGGTAATAATTTTTAATAGCTTTAAATAAATCAGACCAATATTTTTTAGAAGATACACAAGTTCTGATCCCAAAATTTCAAAATATAATAAATCCTGGAAACTACTAATTAATTCTTATGAGAGTTAGCTTGCATTTGACTAGTGAATTTAGAATCATAGATTCATTTAGGCTGGCAAAGATCCCTGAGATCACTGAGCTCAACCATAACCTGACACCACCACCAAGCCCAGTAAACCATATCCCTAATTGCTACATCTATGGGTCATTTTAAAAAAATTGCAGGTATGGGTACTCAACCACTTCCCGGGGCAGACTATTCCAATGCTTGATAATCCTTTTGGTGAAGAATTCTTTCCTAATATACAATCTAAACCTTCCCTGGTGAAATTTGAGGCCATTTTCTTACATCTTATCCCTTGATATTTGGAAATAGAGACTAAATTTCACCTCAATACTTTCAGTTACTTGTAGAAAAGCCTTTCAGTTACTTGTAGAAAGAAAAAGTCCATGCTTCTACTGGACACTAAAATTCTACTTTAAGCTTTCAAAATTTTTTAAGTATAAAAGATCATAAAATAAAGCAGTTCTGAGGTGATTATATTTATTAAGGCACTGACATTCTTCAGCAGTGGGATAAAAATGAGATCACTGCATGTCCTATAACTCATTGCAGTGGATATCGCATTCTCTAAGCAGAGATATGAGTTGGGTTGGGCTTTTTTTTAATATCTATATCTCTTTATAGATATAATTTTGTAAGTAATGCCTAATATCGCTTACTTAAGTGTTACATATTTACAAATGTAAATGTAACATGGAAGTAAGATGTGAAATATATACATGATATTAGAGAAATCAACCAAATACAAGATTCTCATGCATTGTTCTTTAGGGATTTCTAAAAAAATTTCATGGAGAAACAAAGGTGAGGTTAGTTGTTTTCAGGAATTGTTGCTGATAAGTGAAAAAACTAATTAACTAACTAAAGTTACTAGCTTGTTGAAAGAAGAGTTGTCTTCTTTTTGCATAGTGTAACCCCCAGCATTGTGCAAGATAACTATGAAGACATAATAGTGCAAAGCTTATTCACCTTAACAAACAGCAAACAACTTCATAAGTACTGATGGAAGCATTTTATAATAGTCAGCTAATTGCAGGTTATACTTCATTATTCCAGGAATCAAAAAGATTAATAAAGAGGGTAAAGGCTGATGACATTTAAAATTATTTTGCTAGGTTTGTTGCTGTTCTTGGTTTTTCTGAGATCATATCTCAGTTGAATTTATATTTTAAATGTACAATACTTGCTTTAAAATGTGAAAAAAAAATCACTCTGATGCATAAAATAAGCAAATATACAAACAATAATGCAGAATTCACTTTACTCTGTCTGAAAATAAGTATTAGTAGGTACAACACATTATTTTGTCAGAACTAACTTTGAAAGAGCAACTTATGTTATCTGATAATATGAAAAATATCCCCAGCAGAAAAGGGTGTGCCATCTCATAGGGACAAACTTCCCCATAAAGAAGCAGTCAAATAATGTAAACCAGGCAAGTGGAAGATGCTATCTGCAGCATGTAAAACTTGTGTTGCTCCAAAAGTTATGCAGAAAGTCTGATCACCACTAACATATGGCAAGTATCTACAAGCTCTGAGTATTAGTGATTTTCTTCCATGCTTTCTTGACTATGGAAACCATATTAAAAATTCATGAATTTTCATACATATTTATAATCATGTTATCTACTTGTCACAGTAATAAGTTAGATTACAAAGGTACAAATAAACTTCCCAGAACTTTCCTCTCTTCAGTGTTTTCCAAATGAAAAGATGACTAAAAACTTTAGTGTCAAGCCTAATGGACTGCACCAATATGTACAAAGCATTTTATTGCTTAAATATACTAAGCTTTTCATTCATTGTAGACTGCATAATCTAGTGTCCTTCAGTCTTTATGAATGTTCAAGATGTTTCACACAAGAAAAAAAGAAAGAAAAGGTTAGAGAGATCAGGGCTATAGCCTGTGCCAACCACTTCTCTTTGGGATTGCAGAGCTTCCTTAATATATTATAAAATAGTGTAATCACAAAACTAACATTACCAAACATTTGTATGTAGCTGACTTTGTCAAATTTATAGAAGATTATTTACATTATTTTTCTGGGTCCTTTCTTGTGAGAGACATTCTTTCATATACATAAGAACAATGGTTATTACTGCAGTCTATTTCTGTGGTTGGCTATCATTTTAAGCAGATGCTATTTAGTGCTGAAACAGCTATTAAAAGCAGCCATGCATGTAAGTGTTTCTGTGGATCGATTAGCAAAAATTGCTCAGTCTACTGATGACTCAATGACCTTTACCGTGAGCATTTTCTCTTTTGCTTCTCTTACCAGTATTTGGGTTACTTTCTTGACTATGCTGAGAAATCCTAGAATTCACCAATTGGTTGAACTTGATATCTGGTTCCTCACTTTTACTGCTAGCATTTTACTGGTGCCTACACATTGCAGTGCTTCCAGAAACAAAACAAAACAAAACATCTACAAAACAACAACAAAGCAAAACAACAACTAAAAGCAAACAGAGACTGTCTTTTCTTCTCTTCCTACTGCAATAAATGTATGAAAATAAATTATAACATCTCTGTACAAAACTGGCTTTGGCTGAAAAGGTTATAAAGTCACATCTGATCTATTGGAGGGTTTCAAGATGTACCTATACTATCTAACAGCATTTTATTTAAAGTGATATAACTTCAGAGCTACAGCAGTAGCAGAACAGTGTCACAGTGTCAATTTTTTATGTATAAAGGGAGAGAATAAAAAAAAGGAGAATGATAAAGGTTTGAAGGTCCCAGAACACATACAGACCCACAGAAGCCCTTACTTTAGAACAGACCTTTAAGATCAATGAATCCAACCATTAAACCAGCACTGCGAAGCCCACCATGCCCCTAATCACCACATCTATGCCTCTTTGAAATATCTCTAGGGATAGCAACTCAGCTACTTCCCTGGGTAGCCTGTTGCAAAGCTTGACAACCCTTTTAATGAGAACATTTTTAATAATATTTAATCTAAACCTTCCCTGAGACAATTTAAAGCCATTTTTACTCATGCTATAACTTGTTGCTTGGGAGAAGAACCAAGACTCACCACAACCTCTTGTTAGGTAGTTGAAGAGAGCAATAGGATCTTCTCTTAGCCCACTTTTCCCCATGTTAAAGAAACCAATTCCCTCAGCTGTTTCTCACAGTGCTTGTACTTCAGACTCTTCACCAGCCTCATTAAAGAAGTCCTTTTTTCCATTCCATACATAAAATTCCCAGCAAAACCAGAGACGGCATGTAAGCAATACAGAATAAGAAGGTATGGGAAAACAGCTAGAAAGCAAGACTGAGAGTACTGATCAGGTTACTGACACCGACGTGCTAACTTTGGTAGGCTGCAAACCTTGTCAACTGAAAGCAGAACCCTGAAGGAGGAAGCAAAGATAATGGTGTGCTTGGGTGTTCTTGGTGTGCTTTGTTTATGAGAAACCATGCAAGACCATACATGCCTGTGGAGGTCCGTGCAAAGCCATGATTAAGCAGTGTTACTAGGAATCGTAAAATGTTGTGATTGCTGCTAATTTTAGCTACAGCTGTAAAGGTATATATACTGAGTTCTGTAATCAATAAATTGGCTTCTTGCATACAAGCAGTGGAGTCCCTGTCTCTTCAATCGTCAATGAAAAGGTCCTATTGTTTTCTCATTCCTACTTACAAGACACTGGAATTGTTATCGTAGGTGACTGCTGAATTGGTTTTTAATGAACAGAAGAAAACAGAATGTATAACATAACATAAAAGAGCATAATAAAAAGGCTTATTTTAAAATACTTTACATCTTGCTGTACAAAAATCCATCTGGGTAGAAAATGAATAAAGTTTTCTTTAATTGAAGAAAATCTAGCAGAATATATGTCACAGATAAAATTTAATAGAATAACTCAGATAGTAATGGGGAAGCTATGCGAGATCTTCATCATTCTTTTATTCTGATGCCAGTTCTTTTTCTTGGTGAAACAATATTTATAATGGGAATATTATCTTGATTTCACAAGAAAACAAAATTAACAGTTTATAAAATAGACAAAATATTACACAAGAATGAAAAATATAAAATCACCTTTAATATGTATTTACAACTTTTTGTCCTACAAGATTTTTAAACTTCTATTAATATGTGGGAATTCTTAATTAGTCCTGTCAGTGAGTCTGTGTAAAAGAAAGTGTTAAATGTACATTATCACATATCACAGGATCACTTGGCTTGGGACCTCTGTCCATCATTTTGTGATAAAATTTAAATATACTCAGTAAGATTTAACTATTTTCCTTTTTGAAATGTTCATTTTGAAGCAAGTACAAGTAATAAGGCTTATTTTCTTGATACTGCACTTAGAATGGTCCTTCAATAATCAGTCCATCTAGTGTGCTGGTTTTAACTGGGGTAAGGTTAATATTCTTCAGAGGCTCGTATGGGGCTGTGTTTTGGATTTGTGCTGAACACAGGGTTAATAATAGAGAGACATTTTTGTTATTGATGAGCAGGGCTTGCACAGAGCCAAGGCCTTCTCTGCTTCTTGTACTGCCCCACTGGCAAGGAATTTGGGGGTGCCTGGGAGGCTGAGAGGAGACAGAGCTAGGACAGGTGACCCCAGACGACCCAAAGGATATTCCAAACCATGTGGCACAACATCAGTATATAAAATGAGGGGGGGAAGGAGGAAGGAGGGGATATTTGGAGTGATGGCATTTGTCTTCCCAAGTGACTATTATGTGTGATGGGGCCCTGCTCTCCTGGAATGGTTGAAGACCTGCCTGCTCAAGGGAAGCACTGAATTAATTCCTTCTTTTGCTTTGCCTGTGTGCATAGGTTTGCTTTCCCTATAAAACTGTCTTTATCTCAACCCATGGGTTTTCTATCTTTTACCCTTCCGGTTTTCTTCCTGATCCTGCTTCTGGGAGAGAGAGTG
Organism: Pyrgilauda ruficollis; assembly: GCF_017590135.1. Classification (NCBI taxonomy): domain Eukaryota; kingdom Metazoa; phylum Chordata; class Aves; order Passeriformes; family Passeridae; genus Pyrgilauda; species Pyrgilauda ruficollis. The sequence continues at coordinate 6,411,395 of NW_024529266.1, forward strand.
AGCTACTGTGTGGGGCTCAGTGGCTGGATGGGGTTGAACCATGACAAGTAGCAAGAAAAATTGCATGTGGCTTTACCAAGTTTTACTCCTTTGAACCCTGTGCACGTGTCTTTTGAAACACTCTAGTAACATAAACATCTGCAAAATGTCTCTCAACCAACAAAGGATCCACAAATTCCTTTCTTTCAGCTTTCTACAAACTTGACTGTATTTTTAATCCTTCAGTATGACCAGTCTGTTTTGATATCATTTCATTGTCATTGCTGTAGAAGTATTCTTGAATTTTTTGAATTGCAAATGAAGAAAATTCTAAATAGCTAAAAATTTTCTTTATTTCTATTCTCCTAGCGCTATGGAGTAGAGGCAGTAGCGATTGCAGAGATCTGTGGCATCTATGAATGATAGATGTAATAATCAGGATAGAAGAAGTTAGTTTGCCTTGAAATAAAGTTTGCTACGATGACATGACTAAAACCAGTAAGTATTTCATAATACTGTTATGACACAGAAAAATGAGATTTAACATAAGTACATGAAGCATGGGGCAAATAAATTGTATTGAGTGAATTTCAATAATAATAAATTTTTTATTGTAGTACTCTGTCTCTCTTATTAGACACTGAAAAACCTCAGAATTTTTCACACTATATTTTGAAACTATTTATGTGTTGCATCTATATGAGACATTAAAACCAAAAAATCCAAACAGTTCATGGATTGGAGAGTGGGGCAGAGGATGAGCAGGAGTGAAAAGAATGGAATTTTTTCCACTCAATAAGTCTAGAATATTTTAAATATTTTGCATGGTTTTATTGAGTTCCTCTAAGATTTCTTAACTTTAGTAAATATAAACTAAGAAATAAGTGGAATTATTTTAGTTTTCATTATTTGCAGGGTTCCATTCCCTTTCACACCATCAACTGCACTATTAAATAAGGTTGGATTTCACATTATTGCCTTTTTTGCCAATATGTGAGAAAAATAAAAGAAATGCTGTAGTACTGAAAACCAGCTGATGGATCCAGAAGTTTTGTCAGTAATGGAATACTGACTTGACATATAGTTATGTGGAAAGAGAATATAAGTGCTATCTTCCTTCTAAAATCACTGATAGGAGCCTAAAAAGTATCTTTGTCACATGCTGCATGCTACAAACAAGGTAGATAAAAGGCTTCTGTCTCAATCTTTTTCATGCAAAGACAGATTCAGGTTTCCATTAAATATTTGTACTTTGAAACAAACAAAAAAAGAAACTGCAGCTGCTAGTTCTCATTTTTAAAGAACACAGAAGAATTACACACAAGTAGCTAGATGATGCTATTGGCAAAAACATGAACTACTTTATTTTTCACCTTTTTTTCTGTGTTTTGAGTGCAGAATGAATGACTGAAATGGAATAAGTGTATGCTATATCTGATTATGTCTTAAAATTGAAATTATTTCACAGCTGATAAATCCTGCTTTTAAGGTAACACTTCAGCATTTTAACGTACTTTTGAGATGCAGTGTGGCGGTTTTTCTTAATGTGACAATTGCAGAGACAAAGTTTGTCACATTGTGCTGAACATAAAATATAAAGGTCATTTGCTTACTTTCAGAAAAAATAAGTGAAAAAATCCAAACAAACAAAAAGTCCCAAGAAAATACACTACTGCTTTTTGGCTAAAAAAACCCAAAACAAACAAAATAAATACACGATCACTGTCTTGAACAATATTTTTAATTTCATTGTCTTTAATACCGGATGAAGGGGTCACTTTCTCTGCATGTTACAGAATTTTTAAACTGTGTATAAGATTTGAAGTCACCAAGTGCAGGAGATATATACATGTATCTTCAATTTTATGTTTTTAAAAAAATAGATTTAAAGCTTAGGTTTTGGGGTTGTTTTGGGTTTCTTTTTTGGTTTGGTTTGGTTTGGTTTTTAAATCAAGGGACTATACTGAAGTTCAGCAACTCTTAAGTTTTACTGGAGAACATGGTGAGATCCTATTCTGTGAATACTAGTCAACTCTACTTTTTCTCCCACACAGGAAAAAAAAAAAAAAACCAGCAATTTTATCCCTCTGTAGAACACTATTTGTTTCATTTTCTTTTTGTTTAATAAAAGAGATTAAATTTAGTTAAATATTATCAAGATATCTGTGCCTACAATCTCAACAGAAGTTGGTTTTTTTTTAATATTATTTCAGTGTCTTCCAAGAAACAAAAAAAATTGTATTTTTTAATAATAATTCAGATAATGAATCAAACAAACTCCCTATCACTGGGGTTTTCTATATATAGATATGGAATCAAAACTGACATTGCACCCATTGTGGGTATTTCACTACCTCTGAATTTCTGCTGTGGAGAAAGGCAAGGCTATACAGTTTCTGCTTTCCACATTTCTGCCTCAAAATATTCAATGAATAGAAATAATAAGAAAAAGGATGTGAAAGAATTTAAATTAATAGCAGGACAACACTCAGACCCTACAAAAATCATGCATGGATAGAAAGTTTTGATGTTTCAGAATATGTTTTTAAGAAAACATAAGACATTCATATGCTTCTTTTAAAAGGCTAATATTTTCAGAATTTTTCAGAATACCTACAATAATGCAAATACTTGTTACATAGATTTGATAAATAAATAGCATGTTCAGTTTAGTTTCATATTTTTGTTTAGATTCAAGGGTATTTTTAACATACATATCTGCAAAAAAATTTGTTTGTGAATAGTGATCAGTTCATGTCTTTTTTGCCAAACACTTTACATTATCACTTCAGCTGAATCAGTGTTCAGTGGGTGTAAACTCCCAATGACTTTACAGTCAAGGAAAACATTATGACAAGTAACTGCAGAATAAATCTGCTCAGAGAAACCTGCATGTTTACCATCATATCACAAGAAACAACCTTTTTTAAAGATGAACTTTTGCCCTTTCCATAGGTCTCTCATGACCTTAAAATGTCATCACAAGAGTGTCCACACTCTGTGTTTAATTTATCACAATGACATCTGGCACAGAGTTTGCTCAAAGCAGTATCCCACGTGGCACAATGAGCTCAATAACAGCATACACTTTTATGCTTTGTTTTCCTCCCTCCTCTTCACCTTTCAGGGAGCACAAGTAATTTCTTTGGTTGTATTAATTGTGCATACACACTTGTACATGTAGTTCGATTTTGTGAAGAGCTCCATCTAAAATAGACTGCTTTTATTGTTCTTTTTCTTTGACTAGTAATAGTGGTCTGCATGCAGCAGGGTATAGGAGGAGAAAAGTATGCAGGCAGTCTAGGAGAAGAAAGAAAATTACCGTTTCATCCATATATATGTAGGAATAGATTGGTTTGGAAAACCAAGCTTTGTATCCTTATTCTGGATATCTGGATGTCTTCACTCAACTCCACTCAGTGGGTCAACAGGCTAAATTCTAACAGAGATATGTGCACGTGATACATGTGCAATTAGTACATGCACAATTGTGATATGCGTACAATCAGTATTTTCAGGGAGAAAACCAACCTAAGTGCCTCAACACTAAATACAAGCACAGTTCTCATTATCTCTTTCTCCTGCTTTCCTCTTCAAATATTTCTGTACCTAAAATTGTAACAGAAACTCTTGAATTCATAATGGAAAACTTTAAACAATATTCACTTCCAGAATGCTCTTTTCTGGAAACATTCACAACTAAAACAATAAAAAAATATTTTCTTGTTTGGAAAATACAGTTCTGAAACTTCTACAAAAAGATTGGAATTTAGTAAAATTAAAGAAAATCTGAAAATAGGCAGGACCAGCTATTAGATGAAAACATCCTTCCTAAATATTATTACAGCTTTCATGATGCGATTTATTCCTAGTAACTAAATTCAATTATTTATTCTTCACCTAGCTGGTATTTCATCTCCAAAGCTTAACAGTGAGGCTGTATGCAAAAGCAACCACAACTTTGGGTAATTAAAAACAGAGTTAGTATTGCTACCTGGTTTTCACTGAGACAAAAATAAAATACATATCCCAATGATGTATTTCAAACTTCATGATGTCTTATGATGGTTTACTTTATCAGTGAAGAAAAACATTACCCAAAACCTACAATGTTATTTAGCCATGTTTGTTCCTCTACTTGCAGTCACAGAGGGTAACAGATATGCTGCATTCATGAAGCTGAATTGTACACTGATATTCCTTATATACTACAACAAGGTATATTAAGAACTGTGAGCATAAAGATTTTGGTTGCTTCTTTGTAATTAAATAATGTGAAATACTATTAGCTAATAGTACATATGAATATCTATCAGGAAGATATAGAGATACATAAATAAAAAAATTAAATTTTTGTAAGAGAAAGAAAATATTTTTTAATATTGTACATTGTAGATCGAGTATTGTAGGCATTTTCAGATAAAAAAAAAAGTTTTTATCTATAATTCCAATATATATAATTTCAATATAATTTTATACTATAATTCCAATAGTATAATCTGTGATAAGGGAAAAACCCAAAGTCATGAATTCTTCATGAAGTTTTCCATGATTTTTATATCAATCATTAATAAGATCTTCAAAAGCCGCTAGTTCAGAAATTCAAGGTGATGAATATCCAACTTTTTCCTGCTTTTTTCCATTGAAGGGTTGTAAGGTTGTTCTAACCGGAAGTAATAAATGCACTGGAAATGCAGTTTCTTAATGTATAACTTAGTCAAAAAAAACAAACCACCTCCTATTAGTTTTACAATGCAAAAATGTTTTGACTTTCTTATTCTAGACAACAGTTTTCATTAGAGGGGAATCTGATATAGTTTAAACGCCAAATGCTCACTTTTTCTCTCTGCTTATAGCACAAGAAAAGTTTCAGAGGTCAGTTTAGAACCAATGGATGCCCAGTTTGGAGAAACATAGCATTTTCTTAAAGGCCACAAGATGGCAAATTTTCTCATCAGTCCATATGCATTAGTGGCCAGCCAAAACACAGCAAATCCTAAAGTAAATAGTAGTCTACAGAGTTCAGTTTTATTTTGGAGGTTTGTTAATTGTCCTTTTCCTAGATCATGTGTTAAGAATTGCAAGACTGACTTCAAAAACTTTGCATTTGCACTGCCTAAAGCTGCTTGGATGCATTTACAGTTTCAGCCTCCATAGCATCATGTGCAACCAGTTCCCAATTTAATTGCTGTTTATATAAAGAAACCTTCCTAAAAAAACAAACAAATAAACAAACAGACAAATAAAAATTAATAGTACTTCATTCACTTTTTCCATATTTCCATGTGTTTATGTAGATTTCTATCATAATTCCTTCAGTTATCTTGTTTTACCTTGAATGGTGTATTGTATTTATTGTCTCATTAATTTATATAGAAATTACTTTGATAATTCTCTCTCTGTTTTTATACAAAGGACAGGGAAGGACCAGAATCACAGGGAATATGATAATCAGATTTACTATCAGGTATTTAAATTGCATAACTATATTTCATTCTGTCTATATTTACTTTGAAATAAAGAACAATGTTTGATTTGCCTTAGCCTATTCACCTGGGACTGGAGTCACTGGAACCAATAAATCTTATTCCAAGTGCTGTCCTGTGTGTTGCTATAGCTACTTGTTTTCTTAGTAATCATAAACTTAATTGATAATTTAACTAGATTCTAAGCACTTTGGTCTGATCTGGCAAATTAACTGCAAACTCCAAAATAAATTTGAGTATTTAATTGATTTTTAAAATCAAAATTTGTTAAAATTTGTTTCCAGTAGAATTGAACAGACAATGCATTAATTGTTGACATTTTTTATTTATGCACAAATTACCAGACTACAAATAACCTCAACATTCTCTAAGTTTTGTGTTGATAATGTTCTTACTTTTTTCCCAGTATCTTTACAAAAGCCTACTAGGAGCGCCATTAGAGGCTAATTTGGTCATTCATACAGGTCTTCTCTGACACATATGTAACAGCTATCACACTGACAAAATATGCTCTTCGAAGAACTGATTCTGCAAGACACTCCATACCATTTATTTAGCATCCGCCAGGTTTAAGTGGTTCTATATCTAACAGGAAGAGTATTTATCAAACTTCTCAAATGTGTTCTGTTCTGAGATAATCTGACTTTCATTTTCTAAGATAAAGTACTTTTACTTTAAAATAAAACAGAATATTTTCAGAAATCTGGTGATATGATGGAATTCTATGACTTCACCTAAAACGCTGCCACACGCACTTGAAATCTATTAATGATTATCACCTAAAAGACTGAAGTTCTCCATCAAGTAGCAGCAAATGCATCTTAAAAAAAAAAAAAAAAAAAAAAAAAAAAAAAAAGAGGAAAGAGACATGCAGTTAAAGATTCGTGTGATTTAACCAGAATAGCAATAACTTACAATTAACTTTTTATTGCAACTACTTTCATTTGGAACAATTATAAAAATTAGGAACTAGTATCAGTCTGAGCCAGGTTTCATTTTGGCTGTTTAAAGGATTGAGAGACAAAAGTGTCTTTTCTTTATGGTTGTACATACCTAGTGATTTTCTATGGCTGTCATACATTCAGAAAAATAATAATTTTGTTGATTGTCAAATCACCTTGCAGTTCATCTCAATGAAGGAAAACTAAGCATGTAGATCAAGCATTATAATGAAATTTTGGTAAAAAGCCTAAACAGATATAAAACAATGTTTCCAATGTTTCCATTTTAACCTAGAAAAAAAAAAAAAAAAGCATTGTATTTTGAGTATTCTATGTCAAACTTTCAGGCTACGATCAAAGTATTGATCAAAGTTCTACACAGCCTTCCCACTCATAATGAAACTTGTGTTCCAATATCTGTTTAAATCTGTGTTTTCTCTCCAACAACATAGATAAAAGAAATGTGTGGTCTATAAAAGAGAGTCCTCTACTTCAATATATTTATCAAGCTTAGTGTCTTAGGAATTTGAAAATTTGCTTCGATTACCAGATCTCTGTTACATATAGGATGTCATATTGTAGTTGCACCTATGGTCAGTGATCCAGCTATATCATCACATATTAGGATATCTACTAAAAAATTGGTAAGGGAGGATTATTCCATAGTTCTGTAAAATCCTTGATACTCTTGATTAAAATCTTGAAATTTTAAGACACTGAATAATGAGAGAAAAAAAATTCTGAAGACATAGTTGAGTTAGGTCATTATTAAACAAATTTCAAAAACCTTGCTATTATCACATTTCAGGGTTTAATTATCTGGATGCTATAAACTAAACATACGGCCTAATTTATTTATTTACCAAGTAATTTACTAGCCTTATCTTTTAAAGTTATTCTTTATTGGGCTCACATTTCCAGTACTAAACATTTTGTCCAATATATAATCTGCAATGTTCATTTCAAATTAATATTTTTTCAGTGCAGTCTGCTTATTATTATGTTTTAGTTAGGCACTTAAGAAAATGTGACTATGATCTTACACTTGGGATCTCCCATTGCCATCCTAACACAAATGGGTAATAAAAATTATAATGCATTTTCCTACATGTTCAATAGAACCATGGTTAAGAAAATATATAAAGTTGCTAATATTTTGCTTTCATGTGGCTTTCTTACATTTGAAAGTACAATAAAATTCTTCTTTTAACATAACTATCAAGTTTTTTAAAAAGATAACATTTACTTATCCATTCTATAATTTTAAAATTCAGAATTTATACCTCCCTGCAATCTTTTTATTTCTAAGTGTTTGAGTACTCATGCAGTACACAGAAATGTCTTTGAGAAGAATTTTAAGATTTAAAATTTTTTGAAAGTTGTAAGAGTTTGAACATTCAGCTTGTCTTTCAAAGACTATGGGAGAAAGCCTGTCCTCAGCTTAATTTACCACAATTTTCCTTTCTTAAAACATAGAGAAATAGAGATTAGTCAAAGCTGTTCTGAAAGTCAGAAGGTTGATATAATTCCTAAATTTTAGTTTAGGGCAAAGTTACATGATAAATATACTTCATCACATTGTTCTGCACCTTATCATTAGGAAATCACATAAATGTAGATCAAGCATACCATTACAGTTACAAGCAGACATTTTTGTTTGAGTCTGTGTCAGAGACTGTAATAGTTCATGCCTTAAACATTGATATAAATTTTTTCTCATAGCAAAACTGTATAAAGGGGCCATCAAAGCCCACTGCTCCCAAAAGAATTCCTTACAGGAATTTTGGACTGAAAGTCAGACTCCTGAGATTAGATAAAGGGAAACCCATTCTTCTATCATCTCAGGCCTGGGGAGAAGCAAGCAAGTAAAAAAGTAAAATAATGCAAGCCAAACCCAGTAACTGTGCTAAGAATCATTGCTTTGCGGTGGAGGAGGCCATAGCCCACAGACCCATTTGCTGGGACCAGGTTTGCACAGAGTTTCCCCCTCAACAAAGGTGAGGGGATGAAATCTCAGTGTGTTGCAACCCATACTATTGACTCTGGCATATGGTCATGTTTGCAACTTAATTCAGGCAGAGCCATTTCTAATAGCTTTAATAACCGGATCATAAGAGTCCACAAATCCATTTTTCATACAACTAAAGCTGGGCCCTGCAGCCCTTTGTGAAGCAGAGATCTTGGTCATATCATGCTATGTCACGTGGGATGGCTGCTCAACTTTTTTAAGATTACAGGAATATTCTATAAAAAAAAAAAAGTTTATTTTTGTTATGCTTTTTATTAGCTTTATAGCTAATAAATCTGTAGCATTGTAAGACATATTTAATAATATGGTAAATCCTAGTGTCATATACAAAGCTACAGGAAAACATCATATGCAATGATAACTCATCATTCATTAAAATTCTTTAAATATAGCCAATCCTACTAGATCAGTACTTAGGTAAAAAAAATTCAAAACTAGTTTGAATGGAATAGAAAATTGTAAGGTTTCACATTTTTCTGGGGAATTAAAAAAACTCCAAGTACAGAAACAAAATCAGGGGTATATGTTCGGGATAATGAAATACAAGCAGAAAGATGCTATGATAAAAATCATAAATATTAGTCCTAAGCATTCAAGCCATTAAGGATGAGTGTCAGTGTATTATTAACTACAGTCTAACTTATGCATAAACAAAAATTCATTAAGCACATGCAGTCAAATTCCCTTTCTAAATGGGAAAGATACAGTGGACTGACACTTTAAAAAGTGTATGGGTGCCTAAAAATTTAAAAATATCTTGATACGTAAGTTCCATTTGCTTTCTAGTAATGGACACGAATAAATCATTGTCAGAACTTTTGTGCCATGATGGTCTGGAAGAAGTTGTAAAAGTAGACAAATGAAAAATGCACACATGTGAATAGAAATAAATTTCAGAATTATGACTTCCTTTTTGCTTTCACTTTTGTTCCCTCTAAACTAATTTTTTAGTTTCATTTTCTAACATGGGAATCTAATGCAAGGAACACAGCTAAACTGAAGGAAAATTGCTCATGAATTTGAGCACTAAATTAATGTAATTTTAAAACTAAAAAGAAACCTGAACATAAATTATGGAGTCAGTTAAAGTATGCATTAACTGATTTACAGGCAGAATCATAACTGCAACTGTGGTTCTCAAAGTGATTTCTGTATGAATAGCAATTTTAAGTCCTTTTCAATGGTCTGCATACTACACATAATTTTTATAAAAAAACCCCCAACTTTCTGAGCTTTCTTTACAAAAAATGAGAATGTATAACTTGTATACGTAAACATCTACATCAGTTTATTCTGTATATTAAATCAACAGAATTTAGTAACTGTGTTTCAGCCCAGTTCAGCTTTTCCTTTTTTTTGATTTTCTCTAAGCAGTAGTAAGCAAATTATTTGCTTCTATATTAAAAGACCTAACTGTTATAAAATAAGTAGAAAAGAAATACTAAGTCAACAATGAGGTCTGAAATGCATGAATGATGAAAACAAAAGGTTCCACTGTAATAGTCATATCTCCCAGTAGTGTGCATGAAAAAACAGTACAAATAGTACAAATATGGGGAAAGATTAACTCAGCCTGTGTCCTGTAGGTGTATTCTGGCTTTATCCAATTGAATTATAACTCAATATTAAACAACACAAGTTCAAACCTCTTAAATTTTTTTCTTTCCTCAAACCACATTGGAACTTTGAAGACATTCACTTCCCAAATTAATTAGAAAAAAAAAATCACTAAAGTCTGTTTAATTTTCGTGTGTATGTTTGATTTCAGAAACTAACATTTTGTAGACAGTTCCCCTACATGAGAAAATAAGAAATTTTGCTGTTCCCCATGCTATAGAATGGAGTGGCAGAGAGAAACAGCAATGTACTCACCATGCTTTGTCCTCTAGACATATGGCTTATTTTCAACTTTGCTCTCTCTCAGCTATCAACGACAGTCTTAACTGTATTTAAGACATTCATTGTTCTGAACTTCAAAAACTCAAGTCACATTATTTAGCTAGGCACAGATTCAGTGAAGTGCTTGATTGTAAACATCCAAACTAGATTATAGAATCAATAAAACTGAAATAATCTATTTTGTATCCAGTATATAAAACTTTTTTTAATTATTATTTTAGGAAGGGCTGGAGAGGACAGATTTGTCAAAAATAAAACCTGCTTAACAGATAATAATTAAAGACTATTCTTCCTCAAGTAGAACAATAAAATTATTAGTGAAAACAATGCATACAAAAACTATGCCAGGTTAAAATCAAGATTTTGGATTTCTGTACAGTTTTGTTCCCACTGAAAGTGACTCAGTTAAGTTTATTCCTTGTGTTATTTAAGGTGCATATTAAAAGTGCGAAGTTAAGCCTTAAAACATTCAATGCCTGCAAAAGTAACTACATGTAAAGCCTATTGTTCTTGATTATTTTCATCTGAATATCTCAAGACTGTTTTTCCTAGAAGTGATTCCTATGTCTCTCTCTTACAGTATGTACAAATCATATGAGGTTTTCACACCAGTACAAGCACTATAAGGTACTTTAAAATGTGCCAAATTCTTTATGATTTCCTCCCACACTGTACTTACATCAACACTTTTGACTGTACTATCTACTTCATATACATATATATAAAAGATAGGAATGCTCTCATTGAAATTGTTTTCAAGATGGTCTAGTGGTCTAGGTACAAGATTTCCTATTGAAACACAAGATTTACATATAAGTCAGTTTTCAAAACTCCAGTACATTCTAATTCAGACACTAGGATTTGTTTTAGGAACAGTTTTGAGATGGACAAAAGTAGAAATATAGAATTAGTGTTGATACTCTCCATATTATAAAAGAGAAGACTAATAGCAAATCAAATTAGCCTAGAAAATATTGCAAATTGGTTGTCAAGATACATCAACTTATAAGCAAAAAAAAATTTCAGAAGATATTGTATACATTGCCTAACTGGTGGCCATTAACAAGATGTTGACCTAATGATATTACATTTACTTCAAGACTGGCAAATGTCAAAATAAATCACAGAAGCTTTGTAATCCTAAAGAAACACAGTACAAAATTATTTTATCCATTTAGGGAACAGAGAAACTGACAAAGAGATTGAAAACAACTTTCCTATGTCAACTGGTAGTCCATTCTCCATAACAGGAATCAAGAATCATTTCAGGTGAATTTCCATCCTGTAAATTACACAGTCAACACAAGGCTGCACTATCAAAGAAAAAAGGCCTTTTCTGACAGCATTTTTTGCAACAAATATTCTGGAACCAATAATTTTCCTCTTTATCTATCTTTCAGGCATAAACAGCAGACCCGAACGTAAAGTTCAGCTTCTTCTACAGGCTTTAGCAGTCTTTGATTGCTGATGCACACACTTTGCTCATTATAAATTAAAAAAAGGAGGCAGATTTCTACCTGAAGAGGCATGTCTGTCAAATGTGTGGTTAGCATGGTGTTTTTCATAAAATTCTGCTATGGATGGCTAACATGCTGATTAATGGATTTTAGGAACGAGTTTGCAGTTTTGAAGGATATGTACTCTTTCCAATTTAACATTCAAAAAATTGTAAAGATTTTTTCATCCTACAAATACATGCACATTCATTTAGAGTTGGTATATTAATATATTAATAAATGACAACTGGTACAGAAGGTAGTCTAGCATTAAATTAAATAAATTTCATGACCCACTCACTCAAAATGTATTATCTCTTATATATATTATGCATGTAAATATAATGGCACATAAATGAAAATCTTAAATTCCCATGCAAAACCAAAAGTATATTTGTCCAATCTGTTAAAATACCCTTGAATTATTGAAAAAAAAAACCCTTACTCTTTGATATTATAGTATTATATAATTTTTCTATCAGTTAAAATTCTAAACAAAAAAAGAGCAAAGTCTGCTAAACTATCCATCTGAAATGATAAGCAAAGCATAGTCTATTGCAAGCTATAGGACCCAACAACCGAAAACAAATCTAGATGTGAATTTTTAAGATGTTGCTTGCCCTAGGAAATTAATAATCATGTACTCCCAGCTTAATTTTTTTTTCTAAAGGTCTTAAATTATAAAGATACTACAAGCTGCTCAGTATATAATCATTATTGTAGCTATATTTATGGTCCAATAGAAGTCTCACATGTAATCTTATTATATCTTTTAGCCATCGTGGAGAGGAAAAAGCAGGTTTTTCTTTTTGAAGCAGGCTACCTGGTCTTGGAGAGTGTTACTAGTTCCTAACCAGCCCTTCTTTTAGATAACACATCTCCAGGTGTTCCAGTCTGTTCTTGTTAATTAAGTTTTCCAGAATTTTTTGGAGTTCTAGTCTTCCTCATGTGCTTCTCTTGGCTTTGCACAGATCTTAGCCTTTTCCAAAGGTCAGTCTCCAGAACTTATGCCAGGAATTCATCTATGAAGACAGTTATTCCTCACCATGTGTTTCTAGAACTTTTTATTTATAAATGTAATTTTTTAAATGTATATAGGCTAAATTCAATATTTGCTACTGTATTCAAAAACACATAAAACAAGTAAAAACCTATTTCTCTTATAATTTTTAGTTAACTGAGATAAGATTGTTTAATTTATGGCAACTCACAGGGAGTGACACTTGATATCTCTTTTAACAGTAAGCTGATAATAGCTATTCTTTTGGTAAGACTACCTGAATAGATTTTCATCTTTCTCGTGAAATTTTCACTTAGACGTCCATGCTTCCCAACCTGACTTGTGGAAACATCATACAAAACAATGACAAAAGTCTTAGTGGGGTAATGATAATGACATATATCTTCCTCTGTAAGTTTTGTTAGCCTGCTCTAGAAGGAAATGAAGTTGTTTTGATATGGCTAGAATAAATTCAAGTTGGCTATTTCTCTTCTACTTTTTTCCTCCATATGTGCAAATACAGTTTATTTTATTAGCTGTCCCCATGTTTTTCTGAAAACTAAACTTATTGTTGCATGCCCATAATTCTTCAGCGGCTTCTTCTGAGAGCCTGAAAATATATTCAACATTTTTCAGTCTTCGGGAACCTGGTCTGTTCTCTGGATGTTCTCAAAGATAAGTGTTAATGAATGCATAAATATGTCAAATATTTGAAAAAGCCTGTTTTTTTTTCAAGTAGGCTTCAACTGTTCCTTACCCACTGCACTGTGACTCTTATTCAAACCTATACAGAAATTCCTGATGTGGACTTTTAGGAGGACAAAGATACTGACCGATTATTCTCATTGTTATTTGTTAACAGCATTTTGATTCATTCAAGAATCAATATTCTACTTTGTTTTCCTCCTTCTACCAATGCATCAACAGTTTAATCGCTCTCAAATTATTATAATGATTTAAACGGGGTAAATCTTATACCTAGTATTGATTTACCAAATCCTTCAAAGGAAGAGCCAGAAAACTCAGAGTAACTGCAACCATGGAAAATATTTAAACCATTTTCATAAGAAATCATTGTTTATCACGAGAACATTTCAAGACAGAGGAGAAAATGGCAGGTCAAGTGTTCTTCCTCAATTTTAATCATGTCTGTGCTTCAGGCACTTCACATAAGCCTGCTGAGGAGCTATAGCACAGCGAATCCGAACAAACTTGAAAAGAAGTACTTTCAAGAACCCACTGCTCACAGCTGGAGATTAATTTCTTCTTGCCCACTGTTCCTAAACTGAAAGTCATCTCTTTTCACTACTGGGAACACCTTAGTAACTCTTACTGTTTAGAAGTTGGAACAAAGTCTTTGGGAACACAGAATAACTAGCCTGCATATGTAATACAATATTAATATTTACTGTGAGACCACAGATAATTTGACAGCATAGCAAATGATATTTGATACTTTTCCATAAATGGAGAAAATTCATGATATGAAAATATTAGCCAGTACAACAAAACACACATAAATTGACAAAGCATTGATTTACCCGGAAGGGCCGTATTAGCTGAAATTTTCTGCCAGCTATATGCTTTATTACAATAATAAAGCCAAATTATGCTATTTTATACTTTTTCCCTGCAAAAATACAACCTAAAATCATAACGGAAGTTAATTTGAATAATATTAATTAATGTTCTATTTCTTGATAATCATGTGTTTTATAAATAGTGTAAATTGGGAAATTGTTTGTTTCCACCCTGAGAAAAGTATGCAGTCATAATAATGGCTTTATTAATTAGTTGTGATTAAAAAAAAAATCCACAGGAAAACATCCAAACAAGTATTTGTTTTATGTCTTTTCTGGGACTATTGTGTGGTATTTACTGACTATATAGAAAGTGAGGCAATCAGGTTTCGGTTACACAGAAATGTGTTGAAAAACTATAGCAATTTATTTTTCCAGCACTATTATACAGAACAAGTGACTTTTCCCCTTGTAGTCTTTTTAAAAACATATTTCAAAATATATATTTCATTATCATTTGGGATAGTAACATCCTACCATAATACAATTCCGAATAAAATCCTTTAAATATCCTAGGTAAAAGTTAGAAAGCATCCTGTTCTGTGCATCTGGAAATTTTTTTGGTCATGCCCCAAGTAATTTTTATTGATTATTGCACTCCTTATTGACACATTGACTATTGCAAAGCAGAAAAGAAAATCACTTGACGCTTTCTAAGACTTTTAATAATAATGTGTGTAAAGAGAGGGACAAGACAAATGATCACATATAAATCTGAGGCCTCAGAAATGTATCTTCAATGTGGTGGACAAAGGTAATAAAATCATATGCTTATACAAATTAATCATAATATAGGTAACCTTCAAACTGGAATGCAAAGGTGCAGGTTGAATGACAGTTTTTAGCACTAGCTCAATATGAATGGAACCATTTTTCAGTTGAAAATATGGAAATCTAACAGTATGTAAAGCACGGTAATAGCTCAACCTTTACAGAAGGAAATAGTAACATGATAGGTAAAATCCTCAACATGATTTTTTATTTATATGTTAATTGATGTGTCAAACATTTCTTATCAAGGGAAAGGCAAGGATTAGTTAGTGTTTATAAAGTCAAAACTGCTTAGAATCAATTCGCTCATCATTCAAAACTGTCAGGTACCACTGTCCTTACAAATTTGTTTACATCCAGTTTTTTCTTCCTAAGTTACAAACATTTTTAGTACTTTGATAAAGCAGGAGAAAAATGTCTATCAGTTTGCTACATGTCTATGTTATTGGTACATTGTTGAACTAGGCTTTAAAATATGCATGTAAGTGGATTTAAAAGGACTTTTTCTTCCCTGGACCTTTAAAATTTATTTGGAAATACTGGAGTATAATACTTTTTGTGACATTTCAGTACATAGTTGTAAAAAGCAATATTTCAGCTAGAAAATTATTACAAAAAATCCCATTAATATGATAAATTTTAGACATGGTCATATCTTTTAATTAAATCACATCGAAAAAGCTGACTTGAACTTAGTTAAGTATGAGGTACAACTGAAGAAGTTTCCTTGATCAAGCAGAAGATCAAAGAAAGAATGAAATTGCACTGGCTGGTAAATTACTTAAAAGCTGTTTTGATTAAAGAATAGTACCTAATAATCAATTTAATTGTTTTAGAATAATAAAGCTGAGTTATATAATCAACATATTCTCTATAAGCTGTATTTACATTTTATTGATTTTTATGCAGCTCTGGACAGAGATCTGCACACCAGAGACTTGTGGGATAAAGCTGATTTGTATTTTAAATTTATGCTTAGAAAAATCACTCATTTAAGAATAAAAAGAAGGAGGAAGAGGAAAAACAAATAAAAACCAAAAGACTTCCACCTTATAAAAAGAAGTGTGTTATTTAGAAGTATAACTCCACTATCTTTAATCTGACTTTCCCTACTGTTAACTTAATTTCTATAGTCAAACATTTTCTTTGAAAAAACAAAATCAAGATATACACAAGACTGAAATTCAGTTAAAAAGTACAATCTTTGCATAGGCATTGACTATTAATATTTTCCATACAAAATTGTTGTACAAATATAAGCTCTGTATTCATTTGTTTTGTTTAGATTTCATTTCAAAAGTATTTTAAGACTTCTCTAAGGTGAAACTTCTTTTTTTTCTTATGACCTGGCAACACACCTGGAGAAAAAGAGTTTTGGCTTACAGCAGAATGGCATTTGTAATCCCTTTCATGTCTAATCTTGCCACAGAGAAAAGGCATTTGCATGATCACTCTAGGCCAAAGTTTATATTTAGGATTTCACGCTGTAAATAGGTGAGGGAATTTGAGAGCCTCTCTTTTCTTTTCCAGGTTGAATGCGACTACATACAGATGTGACAGCATGGCTACATGCTCATGGAAATAATGACTTGTGATGAGAACAGGGACCTTCCAACCATCTGAAAAATGTATGCACCAGTCATTTCTCTCAAACCAATTCTTGATAACCTTCTAGAAATAGAACAGACACAGTTGCAGCTGCTTCACTGAGTCATAAGGGAATTTCTCCACCTCTCCCCATAAGTGCAAGTCAAGATGACCTCCTCTTTAAGGACAAATGTGAGAACACTGATGACTGACATATTGTATCCATTTTACTTCTTTCTTTGAAATTCAAGGGTCCTGATTTAGGTGGCTGATATGTGGGGACCTTCATATCCTCTGTGACTTGTTTTCCAGGTGGGGCTAGTGGGAAAGCAAATATTACAGACCAAACTTGGCACATATTTGCTTCAGATTCAGTTCTAACACCATGCTGGATATTTCTTCAGTCTGAGTACCTCAGGTGATAAATGCTATTCAGACTGGCTGAAGTTATCATGTTTCCTGTATTTATTTCCAAGACTTTTGACTATACTATCATCTGACTGCACCAGAGCAATCTTAAATGTGTCCACATCAGGCTGACAGTGTACTGGGGTATCCTAGCCTCATTGCAAAGAATACCTTCAAGGTTTGAAAATCAAGTAATTCTTTCATTCACTTGTTTAGAATATCAGGTGCCTGTCAGTATTTTCTGTCTCACTGTGAATCATGCAGAATAAGTTTAAAGAATTATAATTAATATGCATTAACAATAAGCAGGCCTTCTGCATATCAGAAGTACAAGGAAGTATTGTACATGAATATTATTCTTATTGCTTTTTATGTCATCCAAGAAAGTCTTCCTATATAATGCATAAAATGAGGTCTTTTTTATGCATTTATGCTCCTTTTATGTCTTTTGGAGGTGTTTTTTTAACACTATTTTAGTGTAAAGGGTATTTAAATTGAATATAACATCATCAAAAATAACCAGGAATTTCAGCAAGAATAAGTGTGTCGAGGAACATTTTTTTTTTCAATATCTAGTGAATTATAGGCTAATCTTTCTCGAAAGTTTGCTTACTTCTGAACTCAACAGCACAAACTTTGACTGGTGATGGAGAGAAATTAGAATGAGGGAAAAGTTTAATTCCTATTTTGAATTAATTATTATTTACCTTTCAAATTATGATAACTGATGCAAATTGAATGGCACGCAATAAATTTCTTAACTTAGGCCACTACTTTTAATTTCATAAGGGTTGATTTATTATCAAGGAGTGAATTAATAATGTCATATTGCTATCAATTTTTTGCAGTCTTTCAACATCACACTTCCTATTTACTTTGTTTTGTTTTATGTTAATGTCAATCCTCCTAAAATATCTACTAGAGTGGATATTTCCATCTTAGGAAACTACTGTGTCTTCATAACCCCTATAAAAATTGTAGTGTGTAATGTTGATTAGCATGAAAGTTATTTACTTTTTTTTCTTTTTTCTTTTTAATCAGTTTATTTCCCAGAATCTACTTGGCTTTTTCCTCTCCTAATTCTGCATTGACCACTAAAATATAGTTGATCTTCTGCCTCCAAATTCCTGCTGTTTCATGAGCTATGTTAAGATTCAACATAATCTATTTCTCACTGATGTTGAAAAACATAATAAGGTCACAGCAGGGAAGATTTAGCTTCATTAAAACATTATTATTATAAAAAATAAAATGATCTAAAGTAAATTGGTTTTGTCCTTGTGGTACAGTTTGAATATATCCACATTAATCTGAGCATATAAAGCAGCAATAAATTTGCGAGTCCTAGTACATTACAAATGATTCTCCTTATCTTTCATTTCCCCATGGGAGCCTGTAGTGGCAGGTGAACTTTGCAGGTGATATCTACCTTTGTTGGATAAAAAGATATGAAACCCCTCTGGAAGAACCAGAAAACATATTCAATAGAAATGTTTATTTCTGTCTCTAAATTGGTTTTATTTTGGCTGTGTCTGACTAATGTACATGACAGAATTACATAAAAGAAATCAGCAAACAAGGAAATTAATTTAAATTTTGACCCTCTCAGGCTTTCATTTACCATCAAAACCCATAAGAAAAGGACTGGGCGTAGGATTGAAGATAGAGAGACAGTGGTTGTTCTATTAATCTAGTTTAACTGATACTAAAATCTGACAGAACAAATTACAAGTTGCAGGCAGAAAGGCTTATCAATTCATTACTACTTTCAAGGTTCTCCCTTCTCTTTCTCTTTGCCTTCAGCTGCTGGCAAAGGATAGGCTTTTGCAGTTCAATTTTTCAGTTTATTTTTGACTGCTTTTAATTAAATTTGATGGCCTGCTTCTGCACCAGGGAAGTTATTGGAATTGCATAGCATTTTGCTGTTATAATGATGGCTCCCTTGATGTCTGTTCATTATTAACTGCTTTTCAAAATGCTGCTCTCAACTCTCATTTTATAAATATTTAAATAACTGTGAATTTCTATAACATAAATATCTGGGCCTTAGTGATAGGAATTCCATTGCCTATTTAATGTGTTTAACATAGTAATATGATTTTTAAATAAAGTTATGCATTATAATGTTAATTGGGAAAGTGTTGTCCATAAATCATCTTACTTGTAAGTTGTCAGCAGAAATGGTAGTCATATTTCAAAACAGCAGTAATCAATGAATTAGTCAGCAGTTTGTGAACTATAGCTTATGTGACTATAATTTTCACACATCTTAATTATTTAGAGCAACAGAAGAATAAGTAAATAATATAAAACAAAACAGAGCATTTATAATCTTTGCACTACAAATGATACTAAAAGCTTGAGATTAACTTCAATGTATTCTGAAACAGATTTCTATTTTTAGTACAAATTTACCAAGAAAAAAGTGTAGACCAAAGAAAAATTCATTATCATAACTTTGAGTAATGGGAAACATTAGATTGTTTACAGCTACAGCCCTTAAATTCCTGACACAGGCAGGACTTTGTTCTTAAAACAAAGTACTCCTTTTTACTGTTTGATGGATCAGCTACTTGTCCTGTCTTCCATGGGCAGCGAGCCTTAAAAAAATATAATACTCTTCCAAATAGTATAGAAAAGAATTTGGACATCCTTTCTGAGTTGACAAGTTCTTGGAAATCCTTTTACAGTAGGGGTACATTCATTATGGAAAATATGGGCAAAATGTGGCATAGGGGTTTTTTTGCCTGTTGAATACAAATGGAGAATTAGAGGTAGTTTGTCATGCAGTTCTAGGAGCTTAGAATTAATTTAGAACACTTATTTTCTAGAAAACATTTAAATTGTAAACTTTCTATCTCTTTGCCAAAGCATTTATCTTCTTATTTGCCAGGCATCCTCATTACTTTTACATCTCAGGTATTTTAAAATTTTTTTCTGTTTTCTTTCACATAGGCTAAAATTTATACTGCCTTCAGTTTCAGAAATTACCTGCTGCTGCTAGTTTCTCACCTATTGTTTTTACTCATTTAAAGAAATGTTTGATGGGTTTTTTTACCTTTATTTAAACAAAAGAGTAATCATACATAAAACATAGAAATTCTTATTAGTTAGAACTATGCCTTACATAATCAAAGTATATATGTAGGCTGACCTTGTATAATCAATCTGATGGAGCCTTTCTGTATAAAGACACTTAAAAATAATTTAAATACTGCAAAAAAGATAAACTCAAAGTGCATTTAATTCCTCGACAGATATTCAGAAATAAAAAGGCTAAAGTTTGGTTAAGATTAATTTAATTTGTTGCTTAATGTTACACTACACTGGATGCATTCACATGACAACTGAAACTAAAAGGCATAGAAATTCTCCTGCATGACAGGAAGGGTCTTAAAAAAGGTAGTAATATAGTTACAATACTGCAAGTGTGGTGAAGGTATTATTCATGAAGGTACAGAGCCAGGTGTATCCATATTTTGTTTAATAGTGACAGCTATGATCAATCTGTCCTTAAAGACCTTTGTCCAGCCTAATAATCTATACCTACCCCCAATATCCTTTACATTCTACATATTCAAAACTTTGGAATAAGTTTCAAATGAGTCAGTTGTCCTCTGTGTTTCACCTCTTTATAAATCTTGATATTTCCTGACATATTAGGAGCAAAAGATGTGACACCCTTAATTTACTCATATTTTAGAGTTTCCCATTTTCAATAATGTTAATATAGCCCCTTCAATTTGTCAGCAGGTGGTATCCCATCTGTCATACACAAATCCTCCAGAAATGTCATACTACTGCTGGAAACCTGTCCATCATGATCCAGCTGTCCATTAGGATGGGAAGAATGCCAGTGTTCTGTCCCCGCTGATTCTCCTGCCCTCTACAAGGACTACTTTAAACACTTCAAAGGAAATACAAATTGAAGGATTTCCTGCTCATTGAAGATTTTCCTGCTCATCTAGCTAGACCAGCACCTCTTCTCTGTTCAGCCATATTTAATAGAATAATTATAGCAGAATAATTTTTTCCATGTATTCTATAGTAAAAAAGGAAATTGCATTTAAAGTAACAATTACATAAAATCAGAAAATCTTAATTATTTTATCAGTGATTTTGTGTGAATATCTGCTATCTTTCCAGCCAGCAGTATCCTTTCTGGTCAGACAGGAGACAGATATATACTACCTGTACATTTTTACAGTCTAAGCTGAATTCACATATATAGTGGTTCCAGGCCATATGCCCTTCACAGCCCTGAGGAGCAGAGGAGAATAGTTGGAGTGAAGAGAGAAAAAACTATAATTTCAATCTGAAGAATTGGTTACAGACAGTGAAGCCAAAATGTGTGAATGCAGATGTAATCTATGAGTCTATTATTTAATCATCACTGTTCAGTCTTTTTCAGTCACATTTGCTGAATGTGAGTGCCCACATTTGACATTCTAAGTTAATAACTCTATATCTGTCTAAGAACTCGATTGTGGTCCACTTCAAATTAAAAGTTCAGTTTACATGTGCTCTTTCAATGATGATACAACTGGTCAACACTGAAGTGATCAACCCTACAAGGACTGAGTTTCATGGGGAACACTGAAACACACCAGGTCTGAACAAGTTTCACACCGATTTCAGAAGGGACCTCCAAACACAAGATATAAATAAACTAGATGCATTAGCTGCCCTCTTGGAGCATTGCTGAATTTTTCACAACCTCACTAAACATGTAGAGATGGAGGGATCAAGTGTTACATTTACTGCTAAAATGCTTTGAAGCTGTAAAGCTTTAAACATTATTTTTTTGCTGTAATAAGCAGTGATGTGTCTGTGTGCATGTAGGCTGCTTGACAATCTGACTGACACTATTTGAATGCTAATGATTTACAGAGAACAGCAAACTAGATTGTAACTGATTTTTAAAAAAAGGACATACATCATCAAACTATAATAGTTTGTGAAGTTTGGACTGACCACAGATAAAATCCAGAGGGGTTTGTTTTTGCAAAATATCTGTTTGTATGTTTGATATGCAATGTTAACAATTAATTCAGAACTTCTTTCCTATGAGTTACTGCAAATATTCCTGCGTGAAGGAATCAGACTTTTCTTTAGAAATAATTCAGTCAGCAGCTATAATGCTCTGGATAATGCATTTATTCACATACGAAAAAAAAAATCAAGAGCAGAAAGGAAATAAATAAGAAACCTAATAGCTTTCTGAGGATGTCACTTTTAGATTTTATTATCTATTTAATTTACGGTTTGAGTCAAAAGGAGATGGAGGAAGATGAGATATAGAGACAAGAATGTTTCCTCTTATTTTCTGTTCTAGAAAATCCAAATAATTTTGCTACAATTAGTACATATTTTATTTCAACTTATTTAGGTGAAAACAACACAATTTTTGTGCCTGCTCCTACACTGAGAGGAAATGAACTAACTCTTTAAGCTTAAATGTTTACTTCTGAATTTGAGTAAAGCAAATTACAGAAAAGTTGCAGAACAAGATATGCAAAATGTAAAACCTAATAAAAATCCAGATATTTTCAGAGGTAAGGGAAGGTGTCACTTCCTTTCATAGTAAATGTGGATATGTCAGCAAAGTAGAACATTTAAAAATGCTTTAAATGAGTAAATTTTGCTATTTCTACCAGTTCTGGCATTTTTAAGTCTCACATGTAAGAAATTAAGGTAAGAGATAATGCTTATTTAATGAGTAGCTAAAATTTTATGATAGATTTTTTTTTACTAAGTCCTGTTCTGCAATATCCACAAATCACATAGATAACACTGGCAGCAGAGAGATGATTTCTTTCTCATAATGACAATATATCAGTCTTCAGAACTAGGACAAGTACTTACAGACTGAACAATGCTCACTGCAGTAAATAAAAATTTCACTATTGCATTTTGCAAACTTTCCTAAATGAAGTTCATCAGTCTCACTTTGTCTGGAACAGCCTTCAGCTGCCTGAAGTTGTGCTTAAACATTTTTAAATATAATCTTTTCTCCTGACCTGCCTGTCTCTGTTTTGTTTTAGTTGGAGCTTTTGTTGAGTTTTTGGATGGCTTTTGGTTGATTGATCGCTTTGGGATTTTTCTCTTTTTGTACGTGCAAGTGGGAGGGGGTTGTTTTGTTTAGTTTTGTTTTTTTTGGTGAATAACCATAATTTTAAAGAGAGTTTAATAACAAATATGTGAAGTCTTTATGCAACATCTATGGGGTTTTCATATGTTTTGGTCAAGGCGGCTTGCTGTATGAAAACAGAGGCTGTTTGGAAATGGGATGCATAATAGAGTGTAGAGGAACAAAGCGCGTAAATGACAAAAAAAGTGGTTCAGATTGTACTGTAGTCTCTACAGTTATAAAGAACTTATCAAGCTTTGGATTAACAAAACTTGATTCTTATGGGGCATTTTAAGAACCCAGACATTTGTCGGAAGAATACAGCAGCTCACATGAAATTCAGCAAGTTCCTGGAACGGGACTGTTTCTTTATACAAAAGTTAAATGTATCAAAAAGGAATAAGGCACAGCTGGACTTGTTGCTCACAAACCAAGAAAACCTGCTATGCAATTACCTTGGTTAGTCACAGCCTTAGCTGCAGTACTGTGAAGCTTGGGGTCAAAGGGAGCACACAAGATTTTAAAGATTTTAAAGACAAAGATTTTAGAAGAGCAAACTTCAACATGCTCAGAACACAACTGGGAGGTATTCTGTGGAAGCTTCCCTGGAGGAAAAAGGAGCTGTTGAATGCTGAGAGTTTTTCAAGAATGCACGTCTGGAAGCAAAAACCAGTTAATCCCCTTTAAAGATAAGGGAAGTAGGTAGAGCAAGAGATCCCCTTGGCTGAACTACAGGCTTTTGAGTCTGATCACAACCAAAAGAGAAGCATATCAAAAATGTCAAAACAGGCGAAGACCCATTGAGAAACACAAGAGCATTTCCAAGGTGTACAGAGACGCAGCTACAAAAGTAAAAGCTTGGCTAAAACTGGTATTGACCAGAGATGTCAAAAACTCCAAGAAACTGTTCAATGACAAGCAGAAACAGAAGGAAAATACCGTCCTTCTCTTAAACAGGAGAGGTGAATCAGTCACCAAAAATGCTGAAAATGGAGAGGTTCTCAGTACTTCATTCACCTCTGTCTGCACCAGCACTGTTTGACCCTGAGAACAAAAGTCTAGGTTGAAATAAACACAAATTCCACTTTCACTGAAGGAAGAGTTGGTGAGTAAATTTTACAGCAACTTCACCCCTGCAAATTGTTGGGCCCTGACAACATCCACCCAGGAAAAGAGTGACCATAAAGAAGTTGGAGACTCCCTTTTCAGAAGGAGTCATTTGGAAAAGATATGGGGTAATGGGTACAAATTTCTTCCAGGGATAATCTGATTATATGCAAGAGGAAAGTTTTTTCAAAACAATCAGACTTCTGAATAATATCTCCAGGGAAATGGTAGATTACACACAGTTGGACACTTAAAATTCAGATGGACAGGGTGCTACTCAATCTTGTCTAGACCATGCTTTTGACAAGAAAGTTTGGGCCAGATGATCTTTGAGGTCCCCTTCTAATCTGGTGTTTTATAATTCTATTATGATTATGGAGAGATATCCAGTAATATATATTTTGTTTATTCTTTAGAGCAGAATAAAATACTTTAGTTGGAAGGGGTCTACAAATGTACTCCAACTGCTGAGCCACTTCAAGGCTGATCCAAAGTTGAAGCCTGTTGCTAAGGGCATTGTCCAAACACCTCTAAATACTGACACGACATCAACCACCACTCTACTTTCCAGGCTTTGACCACCCTCTAGGTAAAAAATTGCTTCCTAATGTCCAGTCTGAAATTCCCCTGTCACAGTTTGGAACCATCCCCTCTTGTGTTATCACTGGATCCCAGAGAAAAGAGTTAGCACCTTCATCTCCACTTCTCCTCAGGAAGCTGCAGAGAGAAATTAAGTCACTTCTGAGCCTCTTTTCCTACAAACTGGACAAGCCCAAAATCCTTAGCCATCCTTCACAGGACACGTTTCCCAGCTTTTTCATAAGCTTTGTTGTCCTCCTCTGGATACATTCAAAGATGTTAAAAACCTTTTAAATTGTGGGACCCAGAACTGCTCCAACCTACCCAGATACCTCTGCAAACATTCTTGTTCCTCAAGAGTCAACAGAACCTCTCAGCTTGGTGTCATCAGCAAACTTATTTTCTTTCCTTATGCATAATAATAACATCTGAACTGGCAATAGTATTTTATCTAGACTTTCAATATTTCAATTATACTACTAGTAAATTATTTTTTACATATTTAATTGATACTTTTTCACACTTAATAAGATTTAGTCATCTTAGCACACAGGCAAAAAAGACTACATATAATCTCATGTAGGAGCTGTGTGGAGTATCCTCAGTGCAGACAAAAACTTCTAGGAAGTTTTTATAGAGAATACGTACAAAGATATTTCCAGAGGCAAATCACCTTGCAAAATGTGGCAATCTTTGCTAGAAATTGAAGTACACTACGGTCTTGTCAATAATTATTTTGATTTCTAGTGAAAGAAGCAATAGTTTATCTTGAGTAAAAGCTGTATACTTAAAAAAAAAAAATAGACATAACAAGATATTTTATCCAAGCTTCACCTAGGATATGACTGAACAGTTTCAGCTGCAACTTTAATGTTCAACTGAAGGCAAATAAATTTGCATGAAAATAGTCAGCTCGAATGTCTGCACAAAGCTCTATTGAGATCAACTTAGCATGAACAGATAGGATCTGCCCAAATTCATATCACACATAAACAAGCACACCCCATCCCAGAACTCAGTCAAGGATATTGCCTGATTTAAAAGACACATAAAAATTCCTATGATAAGATACGTGTATCATATGAAATAGAGATGTATGACACCTTTCTTGTAACAACAGTTTGTACAATATGACAAAAAAATAGCAGTATTCCCAATGCTATAAATTGTTTCCAAAAATTGTTGCCCTTTTAAAATACAAATATTTGTATGTGAAAGTGAAAATGGACTACTTGTTTTCTGCATTACTGACAGCCCTGCACAAAGGGCAGCTTCATTTCCAAGATCCTAACATAGGATCTGGAAAACTATCTATCTCTCTAGACTTCCATGTATTTCCTATAATACATTGAGGAAATTAATTGCTTTTTCTCACCTGAATATCACATTTGCATAAAAAGAAGAGTAGTAGTTTCACTCCACAGGAATTATAAAACTGGAAGATGTCAGGATTCCACATGCAGTGATATTCATGTTATTATATTCGCATGCCATCTCTGTTGGGTCTGCTCTTGGATTGCTTCATTTATTGAGTAGTTTGTATGTATATTGCACATACAGTATGTTAGCCATCAGCAAATTCTGCACTTATAAATATGCAAAAGTACTTAAAACTCTATCTTTGTAGATGCTCTTGTTTCAAAGACTTTTAAGAATATGCTATTTACATAAATATTCTACTATTCAGAAGATGTTTTTAAATTCATGTAAAATGCTTTCAAGCCTTAACTAATATATTAACAGACCTTAGTTTAATAACTGCAGACAGAATTTTCATCATGTTTAAAGGGAATCAGTTTCCTTTTTTGTCTAAATATAACTTTTAGACTCATTATTGATGAACAAACACTAAACAGAATTTCTTACCCTGCTCACAGTACCATGTAAACAATAGCTCCAAAACTGGTAACAAGAACTGTTGCCCCTACTCACGACCTGCCAATTCAAAGCACTAAAAAAGAGGGAGAAGTTAAGCTTCTTTCTTGCCCTTATTTATGACTTGAATCAATCCAAGAGAGAAATGTCATCAGCACATGCACAGTTTCTTTTTTCCCGTGTCTAAGGGAAATGTCAGTTCAATATGTCTCTAAATTCTGTTATCTTCAGAAATATAAATGGAACAATAATAAGAGATCACAAGATTAAAAGACAAATCACAACCAATTAGACCTTGTCAAATTTTGTCATCACACAGGAAAGCTGCTAAAATGTTAACCTTGACCTTCAGCATATATTAAAATCAGGGACTATCAGCTGATAATCAGTTAAGTGCTCTCTGTGGAAAGAATAGAAGACCTCATCCAGTGAGGGTACTAAAAGCTTGTGAAAATCTGATCCTGATGTTATCCAGATGCAAAGTGTTAACCTTTCATAGAGATGAAGTCTGAAACCCTGGAACAAGGGTCAAGATAAAAAGGTTCCATTTTTGGCCCAATAGCAGATTCCTAATGTCAAATGTTCACTTTGCTATGACCTTGTTCCCAAATGTGCAATGAATACAACACTGTTTCTTTTCCTTGCCTTTTACTCTATCACTGGGACAAGGATGGCCTAGAAAGAGACTGAGTATTCTGGTGTCAGGGTATTTTAAACTGCTGCCACTTAAGCAGCAATAGGTGTAAGCTTTATATCCTTCATTTTTCTGGGTTGTATTTTTTGTCACTCATTTTGTAAGTGTTAAGCTAAATTGCTTAATATACACATATTCTATTTTTATTCAAAAGTAGTCTCTTGCTTTAGCTCTTGTACTTTGCTTGCTAGAAGTACTTGTGAAATATATAACTTAACACCCTCATTTTTCATCTGACTTTTTTTTTTTTTGTGTTACAGAGTATATAAATATCCTAAACAATTTAGTCACACTCTCATCACACTCACTTCATTCTGAATTTTTTTCATCACATGCCAGTCAATATTTGGGAGCAATTTGAATGTTACATACTGTATATATGTACCAATGTAAAAATGAACCCAGGATACTCTTAGCTGTGGTCTGCTACAATAGGCATCATGTCCCCAGTCAAGCCTGAATTTCTGATATTTTCACCTACTCTTCATATTTTGCCTCAAGAAGGTTACTTTGATATCAAAAAAAAAAAAAAAAGAAAAAAAAGAGGTCCATATGTTATGGTAGAAAGCTATCTAAACATCTCACATCCTTTCTTGCAATTAGTCTCTACCCCCAGACAACAAAGGTCAGGTCTAACTCCATTACATCAGTGCCTGTCTCATCCTCTGGTATGCAAAGCCTGCCAGATGTGATGCCACAGTATGAACAGCAGTGCAAAATCACATTCCCATATCGCTGGCTTCATCCTTGCTAATGCAGTCCAGGGTATGAAAACTGCTTTTTCTGAGTCTACTGCTGCCTTGGGAACAGCTTAGTGGCTCCAGAGGTCCTGAAGCTGCAGAGCAGCTTCCCAGATGGCCAGCATCAGCCTATACTCTTGCTTCCAAGATGCAGCATTTCACATCCATTTTCATGGAGTTCCTGTCAGATAATTTGTCTCTGCAGAAGCCCTAACTTCTACTATATTGATCTCTTCATGAACATTTTGGATCTTCTGCAAGCATGATAACAGTGAAAGCTGCACCATTTTTGAGGCTATTAATGAAGAACATTAAACATTATCAGTGGTGGTATTTATCCTAGACAGAAAGTACAGCTTTCTGGTCACTAGCTGGGCTTTGTATTATGGATCACAACAGTAAGTGATAAAGCAGTCCAAGCCACTTTCACACTGTAGGTTGTTTATCTGGTTCATATTATCACCTACCTGGTAACAAAGGTACAATGAAAGCTGCATCAAAGGACTTTGTGAAGTTAGGGTAATCATGTCCAGGCATCTTTTCCTATCTACTATCTTCTCATCAAGGCTATCACATTGGAGAGGTATGATTTGCACAGAGCTGATTTGACCAAACTTGTTAAGTAATGAATCTTTGATCTAGAGCTACCTCTGTTCTTCAGTTCGCATAGCAGGTGTTAAAATATAGGATGCTACTTATCTGTCATATGTGATTATTGTGATAGTTCTAAATTAATAATTTCAATTTAAAATAGCAAATAAGAAAAATAAAGCTGTAATAAGTAACTATGAACTCAAAGGGAAATGTATACCCTTCAAATTCCTCATCAGAATGTTGAGGTTTGTTTTTATCCATAATTTTGTTTATTAACTCTGACAATTCCATAATTTTTCTCACACCTGAGAAATATTTTGAGTTTGTAAGACACAGAATTTTGGAATGAGGTAGTAATGGATTAAATATTCAATAAAGTTTAGTGTATAGATAAAGAAGTACTGGTGCTAATTTCACCTTGCATATGATTGAAGAAATAGGTAACATCCATTGTACTTCCACATTGCTTCTGCTTATTATATATGTGTCTAAGAAGTAAAATATTTTTGCTGTTTGAGAACTGGATAAATTTTTGATTTCTTTGTCTGACCTTAGAATATTGAAATATTGGGTAAATAATTTTAAAAAATATTCTTACTTTTTATACCACTAATGACTGATTTGTGCCAGAAAACTGAAGAAAATTATTTGTTTCTAATATTTCACTTTTAACACAGTTTTTTAAAAAACCCAATCTGCTCCACTCACAAGAACTGAAAAGTGTTAACAAAAAATGAATAAGGTGGCAACCAGAAAAATTATGTCTACATCATATATGTATATCTAGCAGTCTCCAGGATACCTAGGCAATGGTCACAAGGTAATTATACTCTAGCTTGAGATCTTTCCCCTCTGTAAGTATATATCCTATTCAAGAGTGGCTTTTGGCAAAGATATGTCTAAATCATATGGGATATTGCTCATTAATTGCTTCATCTTGTCTTTAATTGAACACCTTGTCTTTAATTAAATAATTACAAAGAACTCTCCTTCTCAAAGTCTCAGGGTTTTTGAGTGTGTTCTTGCTAGGATGCATCTTTTTGAGTAGCTACTAACAAGTATTAACACACTTTATTCAATACATTTGAAAACTTGTCAAGAGTCCTATTTCTTTTCTTCAATGTAGCAAATACTCTATATGAGTGATAACCTACCTTGGTTTGGCTAGCAGTGGACCAAGAATACAAACACACATTCAAGCTTGTCAGTATTTCTAATAATAAGTAAAGCAATTTATGATCCAAGACATATTCTGACAATGAAAAGAATTTAGCTTCTCTGCTAGGCTACGTCTACGCAAATAGCTCTAAATATTTTGAGCAGTTTTCAAACTTTCAATTATTTTAATAATGTGAACTAGTTGTTTGTTTTGCAGTGACACCAACATGTTTTCAGACATTCAACAATTTTACAGTAGTGTATCTTGTCTTTCTCTCTGATAAATGAACATACTGTATTAACACTCTGCCTTTACAACCTCTTTGTTTCTTCTTCCCTTTCTCTTTTTCACCCTTTTCTTCCTTTCCCAGGCTAGTATCATCTAGGTTTCTTAGCAGTTTTCAAAAAGGAAAACAGATTTTCACTGAGAAATTATATTGTGAGTAAAAAGCAGATCTGACAAACTGAAAACCACTCCGCCTTTATCTTCTCCACAGTTTCCTACTAGCTGTAAGAAAAATGAAATTATTCAACATCTATCAGGAAAGAAAACAAAATTGTAAATAGAACTGAGATACTGGTGTCTATGAATATTAAAAATCTAAGACTAGAAGGAAGAGATGTGCACTTTAATGTGTGTGCATAATTCCTGTGTGCATGACTGTAGTATTGCTGTCACCTTCACTATGTGAAGGATAACCTGTTCACTTGCTTCTTACTCTGTCCTTTACCCACAATTGTCTCCCATGAGAAATGCAGTGGCAAGTAAGGTTAATTTATTTAACACCCCAATATTCTTACTTAGGTTTTTTTTTCCGCCAGTGTTTCTTCTATGTCAACAGACTATTGTTTGTCTAGATTTTCTTGATCATTGAATATTTCCCCCATGTTCATATTTTTATTTATGTTTTATAATAATCATTACTTTCAGATAGTGTTTTTCATTGTCTAGAAAGGAAGAGGAATCAGAATGAGATTGTATGAAACTTGCAAAATAACATTATGAACAGATGAAGTTGCACACTGATTTAAAGATGTGTTTAAGAATTCTACAACAAGTGAAATCAAAGTCCTCTATGGTGCCATAGAAAGTGTATTTTTGTGTTTGTTGATAAAATTCAGCAGACTTTGTAAATTTAGTCTGAAATTAATCACCAAATGTGTAAGACATCACTTACTTGGAGTTGAGGCTGATCAGTTCTACCACAGCTGGTGCCAACATTCTGTCAGTCAAATTCTTAACTGGGTTGTAAACGGTGAGGAAAACAGTTGCTTTTTACTCCCACCTGGAATGAAATATAGTGTCAGTTACTATTTTTCTTCCCTATCTTCCAAGTGCAAGAAGACATTTATAATCTTAGCCTGTCTCATTAGGGGGTCATCAAAACAGTTACACAAAGATAGAAGCATAAACAGTTTCACTCTTTGAATTTCTCCTTGATTGTGTGATACAATATACATATACATAAGTGCTCTAAATAATAATTTATTTTGTGCAATTTCATTCATATATATATTTAGTCATATAACTATGCATTTTGAAATGTTGATGCTGAAGAAATTAGTCATAAAATTTAGCAGTAGCAAATAGAAGTGTTTCAGAACAAAGTAGTTTAATGTAGATATCTAAATAACAAAGTTTCAGTTTTATTTTGATCTTGAAGTACAATTTCCAAGTTTCTTCTTATTACGGACTATAAACTTCATATTTATGACAAAATTATTTATAAAACAAAAGGTTAAAGAAAAGGTCTCTCAGTTTTAAATTGCCCTCTATCACCTTCGGAAGGAAATGAAGACAAGAAATCCTAACTGACTAAAAGAGAAACTAATATAATATAATATAATATAATATAATATAATATAATGTAATATCAATCTACAAGAAGATGGGGAAAAGAAGGTTCTGAAAATCATAGCGCAATAAGTTTAACTTAAGTTCCTGGGGAAAAAATTATACTATCAGTCTTCATGAAAGCTATTTGCAGGCAGAAGAAGGTCAACTAGTAGCAGCATGGCAACAGTGATATCTGAAGGGACAGAGATATTAATGAAAATATGTGGAAAAAACACAGTGGGAAAAACAGACATTTATTACGCCTGGAAGATGTAAATATTCAGTAATTTTGTTGTCTTGTGACCATACGATATTTCTGTCCTTCCAACCAAAAGAAAACCAAACATATTACAACTCTCAGCTGTATCACAACACAAGGAATATATTTCTACAGCAGACAAATTTTTCAGACTCTCACTGACTTAAAACAACTTAATAGTGATCTTTCATGCAATGGTAGCAATATGGACAGAACAGCGGTGTTCAGAAAATCACAGGTGGCTTGGAAAATTTCAAATCTTTATCCATCAATATTCCTTGCTGTAAAGGATATACAGCTTATGAGGAAATGATAGGTTATAAAAAGACTCTGCAAGAAGATGGATTAATAGTATATAGTTAGTTATTCAATGCTGTATATAAATATTGGTCGGAGAGGCACTGCACATCTGACAAATTTATGGCCTTTCATTTAGAGTGTAAACGTTTAGGAGAACTAGACCTTGTCACATACTGACATTATTTTACGAATTAATATTATTTTACTGGAAGCAAATTGCACATTTTTATTTCATCAGAAAAATAACTATGCTCTAACTTAAAAAACATTCAGTAATGCTTTTCCTGTTGTCAAATTGCTTAAATAATTATTTCAAAACAATTGAAATAATCTTATAAAATTAATATGTGATTTCCTAACAGCTGAAAGGTCCTTTTACTATGTTCTAATTCTAATATAAAGAAAAAAATTCCCAGACATATAGACATATAAATATGTATATACATACAGGCATATACATAATTTCAAGAAATAAAAAGTCTACATTATTCCAGGAACACTTTGCAGCTCTTGCAGCTCTAGATTTACACCATTCATAAACTCAGAATTCTCTCAGAAGCCCTTTGTAGTTGCCCCTTCAATACAAGCTTTAGTGAGTGTTGTTTATACAGAAATCCTCTGTTCAGACAAATTTAATTTAAAATGCTTATAGATTTGACCATAAATAACTATCAGTACAGAACTGAAAAAGGGCTTTTGTTACAACTCCTGTATTATTTTTGAATTTCAAAACATTTATTCACAGGCAGAATTCCAAAAGTATTTGAACACTTTGTCAGAAACCAACAATTTTTCTAAAAGAAAAGTACAGGGAAATATACCATGTCTTCTTGATACTTTTAGACTGCAAGGGTAAATGAGTAGAATGTGCAACTGAGAATTAAATCTCTCCATAGTCTTTCAAAGATAAATCCACTTTGCTGTATATGCCATCACAAGTTGCATCTTGAAAACAATTAATAATTTCTTAACAGAAATTATTCTAATGGTGAATTTTCAAACAACTCTAGTCTGGAATTCTCCAAGGCAGAGGAGCGCAGGAGACTGAATCATCACCAGAGGCTGAGAGGTAAAACCTCTTCTCTTTTGTTACTCCTAACTTGAAATTGGGAAATAAACTTGTGCAGCAGCATCACGAGATTTTTCTCCCACACTTCATCTGCTGTAGGGAAACAAACTGGGTACACATTTTCAATTCCATTAAAGCAAAAGAT
The DNA here is from genome assembly GCF_017590135.1 of Pyrgilauda ruficollis. Lineage (NCBI taxonomy): Eukaryota > Metazoa > Chordata > Aves > Passeriformes > Passeridae > Pyrgilauda > Pyrgilauda ruficollis. The sequence continues at coordinate 6,445,058 of NW_024529266.1, forward strand.
ACTTTCTCTCAGAATATACTTTCCTTGTTAAATTTTAAAGTAAAATTTATTTCTTTCGATGTACTTAATATTTTCCTACATCTTTTCTTGGCTCCTCTTCCCCTCTTTTTTTCCCAGAACTTCCCCTCTTTTTTTTCCCAGAACTCAGTTTCCCCTTCCCTTAGTTGCACTTCTACACATTTCAGTGTCAGCAAACCTATGAACCTTTTCAACAGCTTCTTGCCAATCAGCCCAGCAGTTCTGTTTTTTCTTTTTTTTTTTTCTTTTTTTTTTTAATAGGGATGCAGTTAGTGTGAAGTTATTTTTTGCCTGTATTTTGCACTTGTTATCAGTTGGGAACAGAAGGAATTATCACTTTGGCTCCTGAATGAAAGAAACAGATAAGCATGATGCTTTGGGCTGTCTGCTACTTCTCTTAGCCAGTAACAGGGCACAGAGCATTACTTCCTCTCTCTTCTATGATGTATGTTGAAATCCCCTGCTAGCAGGCCCGAAATATTTACATTTTCTTAGAAAACAGATTGAGAAAGCCAGATGCCAATATATAGTTGACAGTGTTAGAAAAAAGGTTAAGCTTCAGCATTGATGTTTACATATGTGCTTCTGGTCACAATTAATTTCAATGTGTTTAATGCAGACCTATGACATGGCTCTCCAAAGACAAAAGGTACATATTAAAGGAAAGCTTACGAAGAGCAATAAAATGTCTTATTAGATCAGTTGATAGAAAAAAATTTACAAGATTCTGGCACAAAAGCCCTTGTTCAAAGGAATATAGGATAGAAGATGTCAGATATGCTAGATGCCAGTTGGGACATGGATATTATATCTTGTTTGAAAATTTCTTTTTAAAATCAACAGACATAATATGAAGTCCTGCCTCAGACACCACAGAAACAGCACATCAGTGAACATTCCCAATGTTTATGTGATATTCATAATTTCTGAAAAAGGGAAAATTGTACACAAGTTATCCTTAGTAGTGTAAATTAGATTAAAAGGCAAATTATTTATAAAAATTCCATGATATTGTTTTAGCTACCATAAATAACAGAGTTCAGTAAGCCTTTGCTTATTTCTTTGGACAGAAAAGGTGGCTACATGAGATGATGATAACGTCCCTTTAAATAATTAAATCCTTTTTCTATGTCCTTTCATTCACACTTTTGGGATATGACCCTACCTTATACAGTCTGTATGTTTTAACAACAAATCAATCAATTTACAGTTACATGAGCCTTTCTAACTCTGAAATTTCATCTAGTCCACATATTTTACCTTCATTTGTGATTCACAGATATATTTATGTGGGGACAGTTCATGTTTCTATTATATTTTATTATAAATATGGAAACATTATCAAATTAATACAAAAAATAACATCAAATTAATAAAGCAAATTAATGAACATGTATATTACATACAATTTCCATCCCTGAATGTGATACCATTTTAGAGTAATTTTTACTTTCCCAGTGATGGAATATTTTTGCATTTGAGAGCTTAATTTCTCTCTTTAGTTAAAGATGTCAAAACATTTTCCATTGAATAATTTCCTACAGACATAGCCATACAATTTAGAAACAAATAAAACAAGAAAAAAATGAGAGAAAAAATAAAAGTGTGTTCTCAAATGAAACCTTTTTAGTTCTTCAAGATTTGTGTAATTACGTTTTTAATTTTTAACAAGAACATAACTAAATTAAAAGCATGGCACAAAAAAAGTACAGCGGTTAAAACAATATTAAAATACACTTAATTTCTGCCAGTACTTGAGCATCACATTTCTATTTCTAATTGTACAACATAAATTTTATCTGACAACATAACACACACACACACACAAAGAACAGAAACATCAATCTATTATCTTTACATGTCATATGAATTTAAGAATTTTTATTCATAACATCAGTTTATGATATTTGCATTACAAAACATTGCAATCCATGACCTAATTTCCTATTTTGTCTTTATATTATTAATCACTGTTCCTTTATAAAAACTTTATTTATCAGCAAAAATTCATATACCTTTATACCTTGATTCTCCTTGTGGAAAGAATCATAGGAAATCTATTTTACCCTATCACGCTTTCAAGAGAGAATAAACATATTTGTCTCTTGCTGCTCTCAAAGTTGTAAGTTCTGCATCATACTACCTCTTTTACTGTCCTCTCAAAACAAATTTTCCAGGCTTTCTTGACCTAACAGGAATATTTTCATCAGCTGCAGTATCTTTTAGGTAAGATTGCAAGTTGTTATAGTAAGACTGCAAGTCTTTATACTATAAGGGATGACATGCTTGAAATAACAAGAAGCTTCACAAAAATACAGGGCAAATGCAGAGACAGCAAATCTCACAGATGTTTACAGGCTGCAAAGTGTTAATAAAGGCATTGATCCTAACTTCAGAACTAAAAGTGACTGAGATTCTCACATTCTGATTTATGCTACAAAAGTAATGGCTTTCCTATGAAAAAACAAAAGCAAAAACATCTTCTAAAGCATTGTAGAAATATAAGAGCTGATTTCTGAGTACAGATTCTAACATCTCTGCCTGTTCCAAGATTGTAGGAATCTAATAACTACTTGAAATCATAATCAACTATGGGTTTATAGAGATTCTGATAATGTTTTAAAATATTTTTTCATGATAATGCAAGAGTTCTAATTATAAATATTTCCTGCTTGTTGTGGCAAGATACTGGAGAGGAGAGCAGCAGTGGTGGTTTCTGTGAGAGTAGGGACTTTCACAATATGAGACAGAGAAAGTTCCAGGCAGATCCAAAATGGATCCACTACAGGACACTGCAGGATGCTTAATGCATCAACAAGGATTCTGCTTCTCTGATAACATGTATCTCAGAAAGGGCAACATATACCGTATAGCAGTGGTGAGAGACAGGAATGGGAAAAAATGTGAGAGAAACAAGTTACAGACACTAAGACCAGGAAGACCTGGCACTGAAGCAGGGATTCCTCTGCAGCCTGTGCAGACCATGGAGAATCAGATTGTCCTCCTGCAGCCCACAGAAGACCATGTTGGAGAGGACATTAACATTGTAGGCCATAGACCTCTCTACACTATAGGAAAACTTCCTAATGGAAGTTGTGGATTGTCGAAAGCCCACACAGGAGAATGTGAAGAGGAGCCCAAGTGGCAACATATTTTCTCACAAAAGCTACAGACCATGGGGGACTCATATTGGACCAGTCTGCTCCTGAAGGACTGTACCCCATGGAAATGACCCATGCTGGAGCTGTGTTATAAATGCAGGATGCTAGGTAAAGTGAACTACTAAGATTTCATTGAGGTTCATCATGTTCTTATCTAACTAGAACTATGAAGTTATTCTTTTATTCAACTTCACAGTTACAGTGTTTACTACACTGTAGCTAACAGTACAGATTTTCCACATTTTTTTTTATTTTTATCTTAAATGCATAATCATTATTCTGGACTTCGTTGGTTTATTTTCTTCATCTAATTTTCTACCGTGCTATATTTCTATTCTCATAAAGAGTGTAGAGACATTAACAGATGACAAGAATTTTCAATCTCATTTTATATTCCTCTCCTGATGAGGAGGGGAAGTGAGTGAGTGATGGGTGGGGATATGGCAGCAATCAAAGGTCAACCATGACAACGATCAGCCTTCTGATCTGAGTGTTGCCAGAGTTGGTAACTTCCCATTGTTAGAGTACATAGGAGTAATGATTGTATTCATTTTTCCCTGAGTAGGTCATGACATCATAGGGAGGCCATATGTGTTGTTATCCAGGTTTTAAATATTGAAAGGATTTTGTTATCTGAAATATACACAGATAATTCAAACAAAACTCAGCTAAGTTTTGCCATTTCTTATCCAGAAGTGATTTATTCTGATCATAAAATTTAGAAGCTGAAAAATAATTTTCACATTATGTCATTTCAAGACCTCCATCTACTCATTTGCTGTAAAGAAAATTAAAAAGTTGACAAAAATCTCCTAAACTCCCCATCAGATTTATTATGGAAAATTTACTACTCGCATAAAAATCTGGTGATTAGCATGACCTTGATTATGTCAGCAGCTAAAAATATTTTTAAAGTGTCTTTATATCTATCTTTTCTTCCAGTCTATAGCTGCAGCTATAGCCTCTGATTCTCTAGAGGAGGAGCTGAAATAATACATCTAACCAATTACTCATCAAGACAATATACTCCTTCACTTTGCTGATGACTGGCTAAAGCTTTGAAGCATGAAATTTGATTTTGTTACTGGTTTAATGTATAGATGCAAGTACAAAGAACATTAAAATGTCAATGCATTAAATTTTGTTTTCCCCAATAGTCTTGAAAGATGATGATGATGATGATGATGAACACGATGAGAGGAGGAGGAGGAGGAAAATGAGGAATCAGAGATTTAAATACATCATTGTCCAAATGAACAAAAGCAGTCCCATATTTATTAAAACCATGCACAGACATTATAAAATTTTCTGGAGTGAAGACACTTGAAATAGTTGTGTTATCAAAGGATTGAAAGTGGCATTACTCTGATATTATTTAAATATCTCAACTAGAATATTTATTTCTAATTTTAATACCTGTCTAAAAGTTGGGTATCAATAACTGGTTTTATGTCATCATTTTGTCTTCAAAGCTAAACAGCTGTCCTCTCCTTTCAATTACAGTAGTGTGCATACACACATATATTCATATAGAATTCATCCCTCAATCATCTCTCTGATTAAGCTAGACAACTTAATCTTCAGAGGTCTTGAATTTTAAGGGTCGCTTGATTCTACTTTCAGAATGAAAGCTCTGTCTTCCATCCCTGACAAACAGATCTATCCTTAAAACTCATGGCTGAGTGAATAATCATCATTCATGTATACTGCAGTTTGGTATTTCTTAAATAAATTGTCCTATTTTTTAATAGGACATGGAGAAGTTAATGCATATGGCAGGAAAATGACAGAAAAGACTGGAAACTGCTAGATGGTAAAATAAAATACAACTTTACTTCATTTTGATACTACAGAGCCTTATTATTACAATCATAATGGTGACCAAACTGCTTATAAATTCTTCTCAGGGTAAAAAGGAGCAGATCCAGAAATTTCTCTAGCAATCTTAAACTGTAACCTTAGAGCCAGACTCGGAGTTTATAAGCAATGAAGTCTGTGAAAAATACAGTAGATAAGGTAGCTGCAGAGACCACAAATACTTCCAAATGAGAGGAAGAAGGGAAAAAAGAGAAACTTCACATATAGTTTCAGCATACTGCCACATCCCTACTTACATCACACTTATTTTCTAATGTGATTATTAAGATCATGTCCATTAAATTTAAAAGCAAACAAATCAACAAAAAAACCCTCAATAACAAAAAAAAAAAAAAAAAAAAAAACACACTGCAACATGTAAGTTAATTACAGAGGTGAAAAAGAAGATATAGTAGTGCACTTGGAGGAACTGTTTGAGCAAATTATCTTCTGAGGTGCTGATATGCAGTATCATGACATGAGGCAAGGACAGCTGGGGATGAATTCTCAGACAAAACTTACTGTAAATTTTTTTTCTATCACAAAGCCATAGAATCATGAATAATTTAGACAGGGAACATGGGAGTGATTTTCCTAGTTCAGTTCTCCACTTAGAGACAACTGCCCATTTTTTTCACTTTTTTGCAAATTGCATTTTGTCAAATTTGGAATGGATGCAATAAAAACAACTCAAGTTCACAGAGTCTGATTACGAGAAAAGTCATGTATTTAGTAGGGTTTCCTTGATTCTTCTAGAAGCTGTTACCCTGTAAACCCTAGCAAGCACAGCTTAATAAGGGAAAGATACTACTAAACTACAAATCACTATTAAATTTTGAAAGCTGAAGGTTTTTTCCTGTTTAAACATAAAAGTTGCACCTTTCATTTAAAAATGGAATAATGTACTACTTCTCTACATTTTCTATGCAATGCTGACTGCTTTAAAGAGGATCATGTTTTCTGATTTTTTCTGCTATCAAATACAACACATGCTCTTTCTGTTCTAGATCTACCATTGTGAGAAACAAAGGATATATGGGTATGAGGTATATGAATATGTGGTTCTTCTGAGACATACGTAAAATCCAAGCAGGAAAAAATTTAAAGTGAGGAATATTAGCATATATACATATATATAAAATTTTATTAATTACTATAGCAACACTATTAATTAAAGGTTTGTTTAAGAAGACTACCAGACATTGACAGAGAATAATTTAGTAATTGTAAGCCACATAAGATGACAAAAAAGTTAATCCCAGTAAATATTCCCGATAACTCCTTGTGACGTTGCATAAGTTTAAGATAGACACTTCAAATAAACAACTTTTAAAAAATATTTCATTATCTAAATGAAGATATCAAACTGGCAAATTTTCAGAAATTCGAGTGATGATGATGATGATAATATAAAGCATCAGACCTTGATCTGATGAAACTCACAGAGCTGCAGCTCCAAAATATTTGGCAATAATTTCTTGGCTTCTAGACACTTGTTAAAACAAGATAAAATCAGCCTGAGTCAAGGCAAATCTAACAGATCCTACAACTCTGCACTGTAGGATTGATCTAAAACTTTCTGTCAATCAACACTGGCAAAAATAATACTTACTAAGTTTTGGGATTTGAAAATAGAGTTTTAGGCTTTAGAAGTTCTAAATTCCTAATTTATTCCTTTTTTATTTATTTGGCTTCAAACAAATAATGCGTTTGGGTTTTCTGGGATTTCCTACGGATCGTGCTTAAAGTTTCATGTAAAATTCAACTCCTGTGCTTCTGAAAATATATGCCAAGATAATTCAAACAAGTAAACTTAGTGAATGTCAGGGAAAGAGACCAAGTTCATTGTGCAAGGATAGAATCTATAAAAACTTTACCGTTCTCCTGAATATACTGTTCATCATCCACTCACTGTTCATCCAAACAAATTCAATACAATCTGCTTACCATTGTCTTTAGTTTATAAAGCATGTGTCTGAAATGTACTAGCAATCTGGCCAAATGTATCAGGTGTGCTCTAACTTCCCTTTTGCTTGATAAATATTGTGAAAGGCTTATTCAATAGAAATGAAAGGCATTATGAAGAAAGGATGTGATTACTAATACATTCTGGTTTGATTTCAGAAATCCTTCACCCTGCATCTGTAATCCCTGGACAAAGAATGGTTATGCTATTTAAACAATTTTAAAGAGTGGCATAAATTCATGTTCAAAAATCACATAGATGGATCTCATTTTTAAGCTTCGCACATCACTGATTATTTTTGTCATAGCTGCAGAAAAAAAATACAGAAATCCAAACAAAAGATCTGCAATTTATAGATTTAAGACTATCTTTCTTGCCTTTCCTTCTGAAAAAAAAAATCTACTTTAACAAAAGATATGATTGGAGAGATTCTAATTTATTCAATAACCATAGGCATAATGGTCTCTGGCTTACTTCAAGCATTCTTCGGTATTAGTTATCCTACTTTCTCTGTTCCTGTGAATGAATCTGGGAATCAAACCTGGCTATTGGGAACACATACAAAGACTGTAAAAAGCTACAGTAGTTTATATCAGGAATCAGAATACCTACTGTCTGCTTCCAAGAACTAGGTAATGGTGAATGTGTTACCCACGCAGAAGCTGTATCGAAGATGTGATCCGGAGTTAACACCTGTTCAAATAACTGTTATGTTTTCTATCATCAGGGAACTGACAACTAGACTCACTTAGCAGTCCTTTATAATTTACCTTGAATATAAAAATTTGCTGGAAAGGACAAGAAAAGATAATGTCCTCCTAAACCTAAAACTTTCTCTCACAATACTACATAAAGAGCAGATTTACTTAAGTGACACTTTCTTCTTTGTTAATAATGAAGTATTGATGAAGTTTTTTCCAGTCATCCCATCATCATGGGTCTGTGTTTGACCCTGGCTACAATCACCAACAGCCACCTGCAGTCTGATATGACAGCTAGAACTCAGTCTGCCTTTATCCCTACACAACTGGGTGATGTCCTGTTCTGGTGCTACTCTAGGGAATCCTCTATCCCACACAGCACCCTGAAATATATTGTGGAAACTTAGATCATAGGAACACAAGACAGATCACATTTAATACATATAACACCTTCATTAATTATCTGGATGATACAGAAAAGGCTAAAGGCACATCCCATCAAAGTATTTACAAATCTGAAGGGACAGTAAATTCAAAGATGATGGAATCAGGCTCTTTTCATAGGTATCTGGTGAAAAAGGTAGAGCAGAAAGACTGTGGGACCTCTGTCCTTGTAGATTAAAATCTGTTCTGGGCGTGTGTCTTGGAAACCTGGTCTAGGTGACCCTGCATAAACAGAAGTTGTTGACTAGGTGTAATCCAGAAGTTCATTCTGATTTCACCTTTCCTTACACCCTTTCCTTACACCCGCTGGCTGAATCCTCATTAGACAGGAATAGCTTTTGACATCATAACTTCCATTTATTTCCTTGGTGTCTTCTATCCTAAAGGAAGAGCTAGTTTTCAATATTATGGTTCTCCTAATATGGCAGGTGTAATAAACTGTTTTCAAAACCTTCTTTATGGCGTCATTTGGTAATAACTTGATCAAAAGTAATTGAAGCCATTTATACAGCAAGGAAGAACTTGCTGTGATGCAGATTGAATAGTCAGTAGACTAGATGAATAGCCACAAACATCAGATCCTACTCTTCCTTGTTTAGGAACATACAGCAAAAAGTCTTGAGATATTTTATTGGTTTGATTTAGATGGGAGATTACTGCAATATATGGAATCCAAATAATCTGGTTTGTTGTTAGTGTGAGACTGACATTCTTAATATAGGTTTACTAAGCCAAGAAAATATCTACAAAAACCAAAAATGAAATATTTTTATTTTATTTTTTAATAATGGACCAAGAAACAAAAAGGAGATAAAACCTTTTGTCAGACATAATAAAATTTAGTCAACAGATAATATAGTATTAGATTTTATAGGCTTGCAGTTATTCAGCTATTAAGATTCTGAACTACATCTAGTTTTGTATCTAATATAATTCTTTAGGAGTATTGGGTATGCATAATCTACTTATCAATGTATCATGGCTATGCTATTACAAATTGCATAGAATTTGCATTCAAACATACAGGAAAAATAATGTGAGAAGTCAAATATTTTCACTAAATTGAGAAACTGTAACTGAAACAGTTTAAAGAGGTGCAATATTTCTCCTCCCTTATTTTGACAGTGGTTCTTTAATTAGTAAAAAAGCTGACTGTTGATTCAATTATTTCAGCAATTTCTCACTTATCATAATACATTCTTAGTAATCCAAATGGCACAGAATTAAATCTTTTTACTTAATATAGAAGATTGGTGTAATTCTTACTATTAATCTTTAATATAATGGAAGTCTTAACGCTTACATATTGCAGATTCTTTCTGCTTACACAAGCAAGACCCAAAGAGTAAACACACTGTTAATACTAAATTCAGATATTCAGCAAAGAAGCTGGGTCTATGTTCTACCATAGCAGATCCTAAACAGCACACTTGCCCTAGGCTTTTCGCAATCTTTAAGTTCCATATCTTACACAATGCAAAACTCAGCTTTCTGTGTTGAACATCATCTTCCCAAACTGTTTCACTTCTGAACAAATTAAATTACTAGCAATAAAGAGTTCAAACCTGATTTTTTTTTTTCCTAAAGCAATTCAAATGCAATTCTGCTTGTTAAGTAAAACTCAAATCTGCTTCACTACATAAAACTAAAAAAAATAAATATTCCTCAAGGTCTTAGTCTCAAAGCACTTTATGCTGAACAAATTTGTTCAAGGATTTGTTCAAATTTTCATCATAAATCAGATTCCTGTTCAATTTCCTTCTTATCGTTCCTATAAAAATGTTATCAGATCCTACAACATTCCTACACAGTTGGCTGTACCATTGAAATGAAAACAGTCAGCTGGGACTTTGCAAACCTAATCACATTAGTTACATTCTCAGAATCTCTCTCACAACTTTCAGAATCCTGGCATCCAAAATTATTAATCTAAAGGAGGGTGAGGAGCTGGGGAAGGAACAAAACTAAACCAAACCAGATCAAGACAAGCCAAACCAAAACAACCACTCTTCAATGAGCAGATTCTTCTGTACTTTTATCTGCTCCAGTTTCATTCACTTCAGTAATGAGGCTATCTATACACAGATTTTTTTAGCCCTTCTTAATGGTTTAATAATCTGTCACTAAAAAATGGCTTTACTTTTGCATTTCTGTTTTGACCAAATACACCTATTTTTGATTTATTTCAAATTTAATATTTTATTTGTTCATGAGGCAAGAAATTGTCTGCATATGTCAGGCAGGCCATATGGGAAAACTTTCAAGATCCCCTTTATTCCAGTTGTCATAAGTAAATAGTGCAAAGATCATAATCAATACACTTTATGAGCTTATTATTGTTATTGCTGTTGTTATTATCATTAATACTACTAATATTATTTCCAATGCACAGTTTTTTTAAGAAACCAGTACATGTGCAATAAACTTTTTTCTTTTCAGATTGCATAATGACACCTAGTTCAAGTTGAAACTGTAGTTCAGCATACATGATTTTTGTCACGTTTGGTATAAGGCCACAGGCTCTCTACTGACCTTGCAGTGCAGGGTCTCAGGACCCTGATGTGCCTGCCCAAATCTGCACTTGTTTTAATTCGCCTTAACAAGTGTCTGATGCACAATAGCCCAATGTCAGAACATTGCATTTCTGATCAAGAACTGATCGAGTTCATAAACGTAACTTGTTGGTCTCAGCAGAGTGCAGTCCTGTCTGTGACTACTTCAGGTGTCTCACATGTTTTAAATTTTTTCTTGTACTTTGATCAGGTTTACCAACATGATGCTCATTTACAGCTGATTTACTTCTTTGCAGTCTCAAGTTATCTCCAGCTCAAATATAATACTGTCTATATCACATCCCTGTGCCTACTTTGCTCACGAATACTTGCATCTTAAAAGGACGAGAGAAGGGATCTTTTATAAAGCAAATCATTATATTTGGTAGATATGATTATGCTGCACTTAATGAGTGATTCTTTCTTGAGATGTACTTGGGACTACACTCTCAAATTCTCACGAAAACAAATAACTAAAAAAGCAAGTAACTCTTGATAAACACTCTCTTTTAAAAAGAAGAAAAATAAATTAAAGTGGGATAAAATATTGGAAACAAACCAGAATCTAATTATAGAACCCCAGGTAGTGACAGGATGATTTTAGAAATTAAAAAAAAAAACCAAACCTGTAATATGTAGCAAAATACACAGACAAAGTAGTTCATATGTAAGAAGTAATTCAACAACAGAATAAAAAAGCTGAAGACAGTCAGCATTTTGGACATAGTGCTGTCAGCAAACACAAAGATGTTGGCTGTTGTTTTCTCCACCACTAAGAAAAGAGCTGCTGGAATTCAGTTATTTGATGTTAAAAACTTCTATTGTCTATTCAAATTAGGCCAAGAAGGATTGAAAATTATTCCTGTTTTCACCAGCTTGAAGGAATCAATGAAGTGGTACTTGTGAGTTCAAAGAAATTAGAACTGCACCACCCTGCTAATAGAACAATTAAATTCCTGGTATGAAAGCAAATTCATTGCATCTTTTGTATGAAATTAGTTTTGATGAATGTTTAGCCTTGACAATGAAAAACAATGACAGGGATGAGTTCTGGCTGTTCCCCATACAGAGAGAGCCAGGAGCAAAAGGTGACTCCAAGGCTGTAGAGTAGTGCCACCCTGTGACAATGATCCAGAGCACAGATGCAGTGAGTCAGGGTCAGGATCAGACACAATGATTCATGTTGGGTTATGACTGAGGCAATATGACCCTGGGCACAGGTACAGAATTGATCTGCTACACAGCTCAGACAAGGGCAGCAGAAACAGACTTTGCTGGACAAGAGTTCCCCAGAGAAGGAGGGCACCCTAAACTTCTGGTTTCCCATCAGTGGTGGAGGCAAGCTTTGACTAAATATCTTCATTCATTTCACTCAGCACCTTAACTGATTCCACTGAACACCCTAACTTAACTCAGCCCAGTAAACTTTTAGGAAGGGGGCTTTAGTCAGGATCCTTACAGAAAGGTCAAGAAAAAAATGGCATCTGTCAATCATTTCCAGTAAAGCTTTTTTGATTTCACTTTGCTTAGGTAAAGTTTTAACTGAATGTTATTTTAGCTAGTTACATTTCTAGATTTAAAGAGTGAGTTTATTTATGGATTTGTGTCTATTAAACTTGAAGAATATGTACAAAAACTAAGGAATGCAATTTGTGCCATTGTATTATTAATACTTATTCCTGGTATTTTAAAACAATAGCTCCTTCTGTCATCTTGAAAAATACTTCATAGCTTTTCCAGGCTTATTCATTCAGCCATATCCTAATTCTGCAACAACTCATTGACATGTTCCGTTTCCCAGTGCAGAGAATGATGTCTATGATTTTCATATACAAAAGTCAATTTAAGTTACAAATCTAAAAAGAACTACACACAGCTAGATATATATGTTTACAGGAAAAACATATTTGAAACCTGTACTTAGGAGTTTTTTATTATTTTTCATGTCTTTGAAGTCTATCTTTTGCAATACCTATTATTTTAACTAATGATTTCAGGGATGTTTTGTTCTTTTTTCACTTCTATTGGCCTATTTGAAAACTTTCATGCCAAAAGTAAACATTGATATAGAATTTTAAAATATTGGTTTGGTTTTTTTTTAAGATTCTTGTCAAGGTCTTCAAAATAACTTGGGAGTGACTTTGAACAGTAGGTTTCATTTCTACTGTGTTGCTTATGTTATAGATATTTCATATTGAGATTCTGTATAAAGATCTGTATTATGTACTCCTATGATATGAGACAGGATGTCTTAAAATCAATAGTTACCATCACCTGATATTTTTATCACAAAACTTACTTGAATATACTTGTTTAAAATTGCATGACTTTTCTAAATTTTAACTAAAAAAATTGAGAGGTGATATCTGTGGCCCCACTAGGCCATTGTAGAAACTCGTTTATGTGCTCCAGTGTACTGCTGTCTCAGTGCTCTGCAGAGCAGTGTCATGATGTAACGAGGCAGAATTCAAAGATCACCCGGTGTTGTTATAGGTTATAGGGTGGAAAGGACTGAACATAGACAGATACAAGGCTACAAGTCAAAAGCACTACAGACTTGAATAAGTTAGTAGCGGAGTAATTGTTTTGTCAAAAATCCAGAAAACCATAAATGACTGCAGGGTCCAAGTACAGAATCAAATTTATTGTGTGATTAGCATTTTTCCACCAGCAATATTTTTAGCTAAATTATTAAATGGCAGTCAAAGATAAAATGTCTGAGAGTCTGAAGTGGCTCGTGCATGGGTAAGGCTGCAAGAAAAATTTATCTCTGATGATGATATACAAATCTGGTGCATGAACAAGTAGGAAATTCAGTAATAAGGGCTGTCAATACAACACATTCTCCAAACAATAAAATCAATAGGACAAATAAAAGTTAAATTCTAGCAGCACAAACAGATTTTGCCCCTTTAAGCCTCAAGAATGATGTATCTTTTAGGAGGAACAGCCAAAATTTATTCCTACTCAGTGTGGAAGAGTTACTGATCCATATGCTTGTGGTCTATAAGAAAAATTTAATGCTGGGAAAAGCAAATAACCTTCTGGCTTAATAAAAGGATATTTTTCACCTGAATAAGCAACAAATTAATAAGCTAGAAGGGTCAAAAGAAGAAGATGAGAAAATTCAGAGAACTATTATATTTAGCAATTATAGCATGGTATGCCAGTCAGTCTCTGTACGGAAATAACTTACTGTCACTAATTCACATTACTATGAACAAAAGATATGTCGTTGAAAAATTTCACTTCAGGCAAAGGAGTTTTAATCCCACCCAGTCATGCAATCATGGACCAATCTAGGATACTCATATATCATTTGTATTTTCCACAGCCTTTTTTGTTATCTGAGAAATTCTGTTGAGCTTTCCCAGAATGCACTGTCATGACAAAGAACGTTATTTCTGTCTTGATCTCTTGACCTGTAAAGGACAAATTTTGATACAAATTGTACTAGTTGTCTGTTTTGGGGGTTCATAATAGTAAACTAAGAAAGGACTACGGAATTTCCCTGCATTTAACGAGTATTCTGATAATTAATTTTGTTTTTCTCAGACCTATTTATTATATTCTGCAGCAAACAAAAGTTCAGAGTCCACTAGTTTGCCTTTTTGTTGGAATGAATTAGGTGCCAACAAGTTCTTATCTAGAACCAAGATAAAAAATTAAAAGAAATTCCTGTATACTGAGACCATGATTATTTGTTTATTGTATTGGAATATCTCATCTTCACTGAGAGCTACTGTAATCCATGGCTATTTATTGTGATTTATATTTAAAGCATTTTTTTGGCTATATTGATTATGTGCTTTACTGATTCAAATCAGTTTGGGCTAAGTTAAAAATGAGTCAGTTTCATATGGAAATATGTTTTTAATCTTTTGTTTCCCTTCTGAATTCTGCAAGTGAACTAAATAGTAAATAAAATTCTTAGCCATTTAGGATTTCAATTAAAAATATACAGAAGTATTTTTTCTCATTTTCCTAAGTAGGAAAAACACTAAACTACTTTTCTAAAGAACACAGAAAAGTACAACAGCACACTGCAGCAAAACTTAAACACTTTCAATAACCAAAACACTGAAATTAAAAACACTGGAATACCAATGAATGTTTACAAAGTACAGAGCCTTCAACCATAATGCCTGTGGACCAGTAACACTGTTAGATGAAGAAAGGTCTCAGAATGGAAAGGTGCATAAATGTAGGAGTGACTAACAAGGAGGTATAGTATATAAAAAAATTAGAAACAGTTTAGGTGATCCTTGGCTGCCATACAAGGTACTTTCACCGAGAAAAAAGCAGGGAAAGAAGCTAAAGCCCAGCAGCCAATAAAGTGGAGATTTGAGACGTAATTCCTGGAAGGATGTTAGCCTAACTTTGTTTGTTCTCGGAAGAGATTTTTAATATAAATATGTGCCTAAACTTCCAAATTAGACTTGAATAAGCTGGATAATACTGCAATTCTATTGCAGGTAAAGAAGATTTAGTTGAAAAAACAAACAGGAAACACTTATTTAGAAATTAAAACCTCACTGTACCTTCTCATTAAGATCTGTGTACGATGATATTCAGTGTCGTTGCACTACCCTGTATGAATGCATATGGATATGGATATGGAGTAAGGCTTAAATGAAAGCTTTCAAAGTAAGGTATTTAAAATTTTACATTTAAAGAATTTCATAATTTTTAAAATTATGCAAAAATAGTTTAAGATTGAAACATAGTCTTTGGAGGCCAAAAGGTCAGAACAAAGCTTTTATTTATGAAGAAATTAAATTAAATAATTTGATACTCCTATTTTTCCTTAAACACTGAAATAAATGTGCTTGGAATCCATCTATACTATCGCATTGGAAATAGGAGACATTATTCAATGCAGGCTGAAGGACTATAGCTCATGTAATGTCAAAGCCGTCTTTTCTGGTAAAGGGACCTGACTCTTCAGCATGACAGTTTCCTGGCTTGAAGTGTAGAACCTTCTTTCCATGTAGCAAAAATGCCTGATGTAAAATAACTTTTGGTACTGCAATCCCTCTTGATAATGAGATACTTGCTTAAATAAATCACATTATTTAGGTAGGCTGGAATTGGAAAATTCCTTGGATGACGTAGAAGATCAAAATCTGAGACTTCTAAGGAAAAGTCTGTTTAAAAAAAAAACCAAAACAATGAAAGGACTTCTCATCATGCTGAAAAAATAAACAAGGATGAGGCAGACTACATATTAAACAAAGGAAGAAATACTACCAAGCATGCTTCCCTGTCAGAGAATCTCGGGAGAGAGCTGTGCTACATTTCAGTGTTTCCTACAAACATGGTTGGTTGCTCAGTCTGCCATCATCTGTGTGGGCTGCATTCCAGATGAGAACATGTGGGAAAGCACAGTGTCTAAGCTTCATGCTAGTCAGGGAGGTTAGCCAAATGTCTGAAACTGATAACTGGGAGCAGGGCCAGAAAATTCTTGGCATTTGATATGTGGTTAGGTTTTTGGGGAATCAAGCCAGGAAATCTTTTTAGGACTCATCAGAAAAAATCTACTGAGTGTGTTCTAAATAATGCTCTTGCTGTACTGTTGAGATATGGTAAGGATGGGTAAATTCAGCAGTCCTTGTCTTGATACAACTGCCATGAATTTTTATGAAAGTATTATCTAATGGAAAATGCAGATTAATCTCTCACTGCTGTTTTGAATTTATATACTGAGTGATGATTTCTTCCTGTTAAGGATTTTTGCTGCCTTATTTTTTTGAAAAAAAAAAAAAAAGTTATTGCAGTAAACTGAATGCAAGCAAAATTTCCTTTTTAAAATCACAAGGGCACTATTAACCAAAAAAAAAATCTTTTATCTTCAATAAAAAATAATTTCTATACTTTACTTAAGTATTACTGTTGAGATCAACTGACTCTTGCAATTGATTTGAAAAAGGGAAAAGGAGGAAAGCTATGTGTTAGTATAAATAGACCAATCTGTTTTCAACATTTTTGGTATTCTTTTTTTTCCCCCATAATATACTATACTATGAAGACCATCCTATTAGCCTCAAAAAGGTAGTATAAGTGCTGTCATTGGAATTCCCTTCCCTTCCCTTACTTAATTAATTAAGGTGGTAATTTAAGTGTGTGTTCTAATTATGACTTTCGTGGATGATCTATAAAAAAGGGTTCATACATAACGTATATTAATGTATGAGAAACCAATTGCAGCCAAAGACTTCCTGCAAAAAAGTAGTTCATGTGGACCTTCTAAGTTCAAATATATCCAGAACATGTAGAAAAAAAAATTGTAAGATTTTTAGTCTGCTGTCTTAAATTAGTCCAGACATTCTACTCTAAAATCTAACTTCCTCTATCAAGCACTACTTTTCTTTAATCATACAATTGCTATAGTCAACTTAGTAAACCTCTAAGTTTTGATTCTATTTCCTTCTTCATGCACAGATTGTTTAGTTCTATACCAGAATGAGAAATAAATTTTATCTTCCCTGTAGAATCTTTTTCTAAGACAGTTATTTCTAAGCAGAAGAAAACTGTTCTACTGATATTAATTTTACACTTTTTCACAGTAAATGTTATTTACTGTAATACATTGTAATACATAGTAAAATTCAACAATGCAGCTCAGGAGTAACATTAACTGACAGATATGCACTAACAGCATTTCATTATAGAAATGTCAACTTCTCACATGAGAAATCAGCAACTGACTAAAACAATCACCTGCTTTTACCAGCCTTTCTCGCAATTTTGGAACTCTTTCTGCTTATAATATATCTGCTACTTAATAACATTAGTAATAATTTTGCAAATAAGGCCTGACTGGTTATTTTGTAGCTACAGATAATTTATGCAACTTGCTCAATGGAGAAAAAATAATGACATTTCATTTTATATTCATGCTTAAAACAGTATAAAAATACAGGCTGAAGAATGAATAGTAGAAGTAGGAACAAATTGTGAAGTTATTCGACATTGACCTACCTAAAAATCTTTTTAATGCAAATATGTTTAATCTATTTTTTTTCCAACTGACAGTGTCAGAAAGCAAATCTTAGGTGAACTGCTATTACATACTCCTGCTTGATAATCTTTGTTGAATCACTAGGTTCAAAAATCACTGACCCCGCAAAGATGCAGGTCAAGCTACTTTTCTGAGAGCAGTTGATAAAAGAAATTCAATTATGTTAGAGATAAGAGCCTACATTTTTCATACTACATTAATAAGGCCACAAAGAGCACAATTCCATGAGATAGTAAATATGATTTCTGAGTCTACCAGTCATAAATATAGAACTATTTATACACATATCTTTAAAAGTTTTACTAGCTTTCTGGGAATACTGAATCTCATTTAAACAATAAGCAATTAGAATATAAAAACAATCTCCATGGGAAAATAATTTTCAAAAGCACTTATTTGCTTTTCCAAAATTGCCTCATTATACCTTCGTGGTTATATACTTTTTCTATAAGAGCACACTTACAGTTATTAGTAAATGTACATATGCTTTCACTGTGTTTCCTGGCCACTCAAGAAAAAAAAAATTCCTGTAAGGACAGACACACAGATTAATTTTGGAAAAGATGTTATATTTCTACACAACTTATTAACTAAAATCATTTTAAAAATAATAACTTTTAGTACTTCATCTGGGAAAGAAATACAGTAAAAGTCTATGGTGAAAGACAGAACATGCTTTGCCACTTGGAAATAGCAATATATAGTATTGAGGATAGGAGATAGTTTATAAAAATATCAATTTAATTAAAATACTTTGTAAATTCAAAGAAAAAATGGTGAATGTTTTGTTGAGATTAACTTAAGCTTTATTTTTTTTCCTTGATTCCCAGTGGATACAACATTCAGGGATTTGATTAATTGTTTTTACCAGATTAAAATAAACTGTTATAGTTTTGATGGTGGGACTTTGAATTCAAGATCCAGATTTTAATATGCCCAGCCTGGTGAAGGTTAATCAACACAAGAGGATATATTTGCAGTAAATTGTATTATTTTCACAAATGCTGAAAAGAGAAAGTCAGAAATTGCGTATTTTACTTGCCTAAATCAGTCAGATTTTTTGTTTCAGTGAAATAAAGGTGCTATCACACCTAGATCTTCATCTTATTTGATTCTGGTTTTTGTCCCTAAATTATGCTCTTTCCCCAATGATTTAACACAAAGAAGAACGTATAGCATCATTTTGTATTGATTTCAAGGTCACTTTGTACTACTGAGTTCAGTTACAGATTTCTACCCACTGCTGGTTGTCCAGCTAACCAGCAACTAAGTCAATAAAGGGTAATCAAAAAAGGCTTCAAGGTTCTTAGCTGCCTGGGTGAAGGGATAGAAGCACAGATAATGTTCTCCTTGATTCTTTATTAGCAAGGATGAATGCTAAAAGGAATAGAAAAACTAATATGATCAGTAAGTGGCTTAAAGAAAGTTTTTTAATTACGGGGCAGTTTATATGTTACCAGGTCTGCTGGAGACGGATGGAGTTAACCTGTCTAGAAAGTGCAAAAGGATCCTAGCCTATGAATTGGCAGGGCTGAGAGGGCTTTCAGTTAAGTCTGAAGGGGGAAGGGAATGAGTAGAACCTTGCTACAGCCTGTGAGTGACAAGCCAAAGTAAGGGGCAAAATCAATAGCCCAGCCAAAGTGCATCTACTCTAATGCACACAGTATGGGTTACAAACAGAGGGAGCTGGATGCCATTGTGCTGCAGGTAAGACATGATATAGTCACCATCATCGAAGTGTGGTGGGATGACTCACATGACTGGGGTGCTGCAGTGGATGGCTACTAGCTCTTCAGAAGTTACAGGGAAGAGGTGAGGTGGTTCTGTACATTAGGGAGGGTTCTTGACTGTGTAGCACTCAAGGCTACTGATGATAAGGTTGAGAGACTAAGGATAAGAGAAAGGGGGAAAGCTAACAAGGCAGAGATCCTGGTGGATCTCTGTTATAGAACACCCAATCAGGATAAAGATGTGGATGAATTATTCTACAAGCAGCTGGCTCATGTATCAGCAAGAGCAACCCTTGTTCTTGTGGGAGACTTTAACCTGATGGACATCTGCTGGAAACTCAACACAGCAGAGATAAGGCAGTCTAGGAAGTTTCCTGAAATTCATGGAAAACGACTTCCCGACACAGCTGGTAATAGCCTATCAGGAGTGAGGCCTGCTAGACCTGCAGTTCGAAAAAAGGGAAAGGCTGATGGGAGATGTGGTAGTTGGGCACAGCAACCACGAAATCATATAGTTGGTGAAATAAGGATGGACATCAACAAAACCTCTACCCTGAACTTCCAGAGGGCAGACTTTGTCCTATTCAGGATACTGATTTGGAAAGTTCCTTGAGAAGCAGCCTTTAGAAACAGAGGCCCCGGAAGGCTGGACATACTTTAAGAAATCTTGAAGCAGTAACAGGTCATCCCTATGTGCTAAAAGGTAAAAAGACAAGCCTATCTGAATCTGGATCTTTTGCAGGAACTCAGGTAATTCCATCACTTTTGAAAAAAGAGGCAGTCATGTTGTCTACCATGACTCAGGAAGTGTTTAAGAATGCCATTACATCATGCAGAAAGAAAATTAGAGAGGTGAAAACTCAATTAGAACTTAATTTGGCTATTTCTGTAAAGGATAATAAAATAGTGTTTTTATAAATACATTAATAGCAAAAGGAGAGGCAAAGAACTCCTCCATGCTTCATTGGACATGAAAAGGAATGTAGTCACCAAAGGAAAAGGTGGAGGTACTTAACAATTCTTTGCCTCAGTCGTAAATAGTAAAACCAGTCATCCTCAGGACAACAGGCCTCCTGAACTGGTAGACAGGAACAGGGAGCAAAATAGACCTGTAATCCAGGAGGAAGCTGTTAGTGACTGCTGAGCCACTTAAATCCTCACAAGTCTATGCGACCAGATGGGATTCATCCTAGTGTGATGGACCTGGTAGAAGAGCTTGCTAAGCTGCACTCCATTATTTATCATCCTGGCTAACTAAGTAGGTCCCAGATGACAGGACCGTGGCCAATGTGATGCCCATCTACAAGAGGGGCTGGAAAGAGGATCCAGGGACTGCAGGCCTGTCAGCCTGACCTTGGTGTCTTCAGCATAATCACATGACACTCACAGTACAACCACAGCATCAGACCCAGACGGGTTTTAGTAAAGGTGGGTCCTGCCTGAACAACCTGATCTGCTTTTATGACCAGATGACCCACCTAGTGGATGCAGGAAAAGCTGTGGATGTTGTCTATCATGAGTTCAGCAAAGCCTTTGACACTGTCTCCCACAGCACTCTCCTGGCAGCCTATAGCTTGGACAGGAGCACCCTTCACTGGGTTCAGAAGTGGCTGGATGCCAGGCCCAGAGAGTGGAGAGAAAGGGTGCTGCATCCAGCTGGTGGCTGCTCACTAGTGGCATTCCCCAGGGATCAGTGTTGGGCCCAGCTCTTAAATATTTGATCAATTATTTGGACGAGGGAATACAATCAGCAAATCTGTGGACAACACCAAGTTGGGTTGGAGTGTCAATCTGCTGCAGGATAGAAAATCTTTGCAGTGGGACCTGGAAAGGCTAGAGAGATGGGCCAGGATCACGGGGATGTGGTTCAATTAAGCCAAGTGCTGAGTCCTGTATTTTGGAGACAATTGCAGGCAGCTCTACAGTATGAGGGCAGAGTGGCTGGAGAACTGTCCATAGGCAGAAAAGGACCAGGTGATGCTGGTTGACAGCAGCTGAACTTGATCCATCATGTGCTGAGTTGGCCAAGAAGACTTATGGCAACCTGGACTGCATCAGCACACAAGGCCAGCACGACCAGGGCAGGGATTGTCCCCCCGTACCTGGCACTGGTGAGGCTGCATCTCAAGTACTGTGACCAGTTCCAGACCCTGCAGTTCAGAAATAACATTGAGGTGCTGGAGAGAAGGGCAAAAAAATTGCGAGTGGTCTGGGAAGCAGGTTCTGTGAGGAGCAGCTGAAAGAGCTGGGATGGTTTAGCCTGGAGAAGAGAAGGCTTTATCATGCTCTACAACTGCCTGAAAGAAGGCTGTAGCCAGGTGAGAGTCTGCCTCTTTTCCCAGGCAACCAGCAACAGGACTAGAGGACATAGACGTAAAGCTGTATCAGGGAAGCTCAGGTTAGACATTACGAAAAAAATTCTTTACAAAAAGGGTGATTATATCTTGGAATGGGCTGCCCAGGGACATGATGGAGTCACCATCCCAGGAGGCATTTAAAAAAACTGGATGTGGTACTTAGTGCCATGGCCTAGGTGACAAGATAGTGTTAGGTCATAGGATCAATTGACCCAATGATCTCAGAGGTCTATTCCAGCCTAATTGATTCTGTGATTAGACTATACTTTGCTCTATGCTACAGCTGCTCCCACCAACTTTTCAGAAAACTCCCATGTGATTTTCTTTATATCAAGTTTTTTTCTTTATATGAAGTATAAATATATGAAGTATAAATATATTGCCTTCTAAATATAAAAACAAGATAAAAAACCGTGAAAAAACATTTTTAGGAATGAAAAATCAAAGCATCTGGGTTTCGTGGCTGTATGAAGAATACAGCTGGTATTGTTGTGGTGCAAATACGTAAAATGTTTTCATTTTTTTGGACCTTAGTAATTTATTGTTATGAAAATATATATTTTAAATAAGCTATAGTACTTTTTTTGCCATTTGTAGTTTACAAAAGAAAGCAGTCTTCCTTTCACAAGAGATGGGAATAGATGTTTGAGATCCATACAGAATTATGGATCTCACCCTTGCTTTAAATAAGGTTTTCTCACCCTTGCTTTAAATACTGCTGTATTAATGAAAATTGGGCAGAATACTACAGCAGAGATTTTAATTAGATAATATCCTCTCCCCTTTAAAAAATATTAAAAGTTTGTATTAAAATTGCATTAAAAATGAAAGCTCAATGCTTTTAATACTTCTTTTTTGTAATTTTGAAATGTAGTATTTAATTGCTAGTGTGAATTTCCAGGGAGTGTCAGGATACTTATTTTCCATACCCCCAGAAAAAGTCAGACAAATTTCTGTGCCTTTTTTCTTTCTCAAATTTCAATCCACAAATACTTTCAGAAGAAACCATAAACAGAGATATTGAAAAATATCCATGTAATTTATGAGAAAGCTCCATTTGGTGTTGAGAAGAACATCTAAGTTAAAAAGCAGAGGAGATAGCCTGAAGACATTTAACAAGACCAAACACATGCATGCACGCACACACAACCATCACAAAAATCTCCCCAAAAATCAAAACAAACAAACAAAAAATTGTGCTGCTTTGCAAACTTTCACAGGTTTGCACTCAGCAAACAATGAGTTGGGTGATATTTACTGATAGAAAGGAAAACTTCAATCTATTAACTGTTTTCCAGTAATTTTCCACAGAAAATTTTGAACTGTATTTGATACTGGGGTCATAATGTTGTCACCTGAAACTTACAACAATATTCTCTGTTCTCACAAAAAATTTTTGCATACCAATAGCTTCAATAATAGGTTTAAAATAAATTTCTCTAAAAATATCTGCTGATCTTACAGATAAGTTTTACAAAAAATCACATCTGTGAAGTAGTTAAGAATTCAAAATATTAACTTCTATCTCCAAAGCATGACAGAAACACCAAGACAGAAAACAGAGGAGGCACATTCCTCATTCATCAAGCCCAGCCAATATGCTATTGGAATTCATCTATCTACATTCCAGCGTGTAGCTTTTTGTTAAGTCAGCTTCAATATTGTGGGCTTTTATTATGTGATTCTAAACTAAAAGACTAGGAAAAGAAAAATAAATATAGAGAATATTTGGGAGAGGGTTGAATGTGGATCTTGCTACTAGTATTAACAGAAGGGCATAATGTAAAGTATGTAAAGTGTAGATCATCTCTAGCATAGATATTCTTCCCAAAGAAGACTTAAAGTATCCTGATTTTTAATCAATAGATTTTCAGCTGCCAATTTTCACCATTATAGTATCACAGGATTGTGCCCATACTTATGGAAGACTAGGTTATATATTTTCTGGGAAGATGCTGATGCTGGTTGAATAGCATTTTTTAAAGATTTTCTGAACAAACCTGAGTATCCCAGGATACTTAAATATCTGAGCATTCCAAAGACCACTGTCTAGTTTCAGATACTATCCTTAGACTTAGCATACAGTGAACAGTGAATTCACTGTATATGAAGAGTAGCAATAGAATAAGATAGCACGAAGATTCTGTAAGCCTTCTTTAAACTGATAAATTTTTCATATGTAAGGCATTCTTTTTCTATCTAAATAAAATTTAATGACATTTACAAAAATGTTATTCACCTGAATAACCATGTTTATTCTATAACAGTTCAAGCATCTACATCTAATCTGTTTCTCAAACATAAGTAACACCTGCAGTAATAAAATGAACACATTTTTATTAGACATTTAAAAAATGCTGAAACAAAAATCTGGGAAAAAAACCCCACAAAACATATTTTATTTCACAAGTAGATATAGACAAAGCCTTGAAAAGTGTTCTTGTCAGCTAACTAAGAAATATCTTCATAGAATCTAAGGAATCTAAGAATCCGGAATTGTAGACATATATTATAAAAGAAATCATACACAAGATAAAGATTCTTTAATTTTATGAAATTAAAACTACCTATCAAGGATAGTAAAGTATTAATTTTTTTGTAAATTTATTACTAACAATGGTGAGAGAGCCTTATATGTAATTATATGTTTTACACCTAGGTAAATAATGAAAAAAACCCCTCATATTTTCAGGGGGAAGGGTGTTTAGCATGGAAGCTTTTTGCTGATTTTTGATGCATAATATAATTTTGTATTTAACAGTTCTAAAGAATATTGTCATATTGAAGAAGTTAACTTGTTGTATGAGAATGAAATGTTTTGCTTTGCAGAAAATATGTAAGTATTAATCTGGAGTTCTATAGGGCTACTTCAGCACCCATTAACTCATACAGTAGTTTTTAATATATAAACAGATATACTGATTTCCCAAATTACTTCAAAAGGTGAAAACACAGACAACTGGTATGAGAATACTAGGCATATTTCTTCTTTCTGCACTATGAGTATCTTGCCACTGATTGTTGAGTAAAAGGAAGGGTTCTGGTGTTCACCAATTCCTCCAAAGCCCAGAACTATCTCCCCATACTGACCAAACCCCTACTTTTTAGCTTTCAAAAGGTACATGAACGGCTGTGTAATGTGTAACTTAATCTCTTTTTGGAAGGGACTTTTTGCTATTTTTACAGAAGAGTAATTACAGAAATGGATTGCTCTGAAGATTACATCTGATTTCTCCTTTACCATTCCACAATTATATCTTAAGTCTTTCTGCCCTGCATAGCCAAAGAATTAGGTAATTTCTTCTCCAGTCAGCTTTCAGTCCCAAAAATAATTTGTGATTTGCTCTTGCTACATAGGAAACCAAAAAAACCATACGTATATACAAGACTGAAAAACAAAATGACTGGCAGGGTAGAAAAGATAAGAAAATAATAGCAATTTTTGTCAATCTGTGCCTCTGCCTGTCATGAAAAAAAAAAAAATTATGTGACTTAAAATAATTGCATACCAATGAAGACAATAGGAAAGGTACTGCAGCACTGTCATTTCTGTAATTCCTGGGTATTCAGGAGTTGCTTCTTGTCAAATTAAAAAATTCAGATTGTATTGAAAAATAGGTCCCATAGGTCAAATATTCCCCTTAAATTAGGTTCCAGCAATTACATGGAAGTGTTTAGTTATATGCTATTTTTTAAGTCTTGTCTGTAATATTTAAATTATTTGTTCTTAAATGGAAACACATCTTAGATGAGTTCACTCTTTTCAGTGTGACCTGAACATTTACAGATGTTTTCTTAGACTGCTATATTTTCTTATCTAATTTTTATGAAATCAGACACTTAAAAATAACCAAACCACTAAACCTCATATGTTCTTACACTGCATAATATTTCTACATTTTTATGAGTGAAATATACTAGATTTGAAAAGGGCCATGAGGTAAACTTGTGTTTCTACCCATTTTTCAAAAACATTCCTTCAGGTCTTACTCTTTATGAAAAATATATTCATACCTAAGAGGACAGCTGTTTACAATAAGCATCGTTAACTGTGTTTATTATAAAGCAACTTTTGAAAGTTTTGAAGACATTAATGATGATAAAGATTCCTAAAGTCAATTTCAATAGCAAATAAGAAATACAACATTCGGTTATGCACCTAAATTCCCATATTAGAAAAATCAAGGCTAGAAAACTAGTGGGAAGAGACTACCATGATATTTTGTCATTGTGTTTTTCTGGATGTTTGCTTTTTGAAGGTTTCTATTTCCAGACAGACCAGTGATAAAAAGCAAATTTGAATCTTGAAAACTGAATGCCATAAAAGGTTTTCTAACACAAAGGGGAAAAAATAAGTTATTATTATAATTAGAAAAATATAGACGTTTTTAAAATAAAGATCAAAACACATTTATAATGAGCATTTATATATGAGCACACAGATTTTTTAAAGGAATTATTTTGTAAAGGTCACATTTCAGACCTAATGTTCTGCATTTAATAGAGTTTGGATCTAAACTTAGGGTCCCAAATTTCCTTCATTAACTGTGGGTGGTGATGATTCAAAGCAATTTACCTTATACTTGAAAAGTGTAAGCAGGAAAATATGGTTTGGGGGTCATCCCCCGTCCCTAACCCTCCCCTCACTTTTTATATCCCCCCTGTCTTTTGGTACTGCAAAAAAGAAAAAAAAAAAAAAAAAAAAAAAAAAACACCAAAAACCAAAAAAAAAAAAAAAAAAAAAAAAAACCCAAAAAACCAGGTATCTGTCTGGCAGTCACTTATGAA
This sequence comes from Pyrgilauda ruficollis, assembly GCF_017590135.1. NCBI lineage: Eukaryota > Metazoa > Chordata > Aves > Passeriformes > Passeridae > Pyrgilauda > Pyrgilauda ruficollis. The sequence continues at coordinate 6,471,653 of NW_024529266.1, forward strand.
ATTCAAGGCTGCAATTTACATATTCTCATTCTTTTTATATAGTGGCCAAAAAAAAACCCTGAGCTATTTTTGGTCCAATACAGTCTTTCACAAACTATTGTATCACATTGATGGAACCTATTCTCTGACATTTACCACATAAACATTTTACAACTCTTTGCTGTTTAGACAATTATTTGTAAGGCTTTTACTAGAGTTTGGTGAAAACAGTGGAAGTTATTTATGAAAACAATTTTCAAAAATACGTTTTAATTTTGTGATGCCATTACACCCTTTATTATTGTTTTTGCACGGCAAGGTTTTGGGGAGTCTGGAAAGGCAGCTACAGGGATGGCTCCCATGAGTAGCTTCTAGAATCTTCCCAAGTACCACTTGACTCCAAGATGGACCTACGACTGACCAAGACAGAGCCCATCAACAATGCCGGTAGTATCCCTGTGTCATAGTTTGGAATGGGAGGAAATTCAGGGAAGTGATGCAAAGGTTTCTGTGTAAGTGACAGTTTGTTGAAGCACTGAGAAGCTGGATACGCCTCTGTGAAATACACATGTTAAAGATAAAAAAACTGCAGGAACTCTCTTTTTCCTTTCCGGTCGGTGAGGAGGTGGCGGGCCCCGCTCTGGTCCCCCGTCTCGGCCAGGCTGGGCCTGGCGGTCGGGCGGTGGGCTGGGCCCTTTCCCCGTCCCCAGGCCGCCCGCCACCCCCACATCTGCTCTATCCTGGTCGGGCTGGGCCCCAGCAGCTGCTGGGTAAGAAGAGGGTGGAGGCTGCGGAGCCCCGGGTGGAGCAAGTCTGGCCGCGGCTGTGAAGATCTTATCGTCAAATCCCCTTCCCCCAGCGCAGCTGGGACCAGAGATCTCTGCAGCCTATGAAGGAAACCAATGAGCAACCGTAACACAGCCTAGCCAGCAGCTCCTGCCTCAAGTTACCGGGGTCAGGAGGTCTCAGGTATGATGTTAACCCTTTCAGTGCTTCAAGCCTCCCTCGAGTGAAAGGAACAAGATGCAAGCGTGTAAAAGAACAGCGTGAAGACATCAGTGTCAGTGAAGAAGTTAAGTGTCAGATGGGAGGGAGGAGGAGAGGCCTTGTTTTTAGAGCTGAAATCCTCTTGTAGAGAAAGGACTCTTTTCCTTTATAACACATGAAACTATGGGGAGCTGAAAGTATTAAAATTGATACTAAGCAAAAGCCTCCAGGTTAAAATAAGCAGATGTTGAAATAGCTGTGATCCCATGAGAAGTTTGAACAAACAGAGAAGAGTAGTCCTGTGCTTCCAGGAGAAGATCTCTGTTCCCAGGGATGAAGATGATTTTAGAAATAGAGAATGAAAACTTCTGCCTTTGAACAACTCATCTTTAAAACAATACCCCATAAGTCGACATAGCCCATCAACAAGCTGTGGGAAGGCTTGTAGAAATGGGAAGGACTTCACAATAGCAGGGTCCCCTGGTCGCTGCTATTCATGATGAAATTGAGAGCCACAAGAGAACTGTTTTTCCTCTTATAGAGAAGTCTCCATAACTTTACAAGAGGGACTTCTCTACCTCAGTAAACTGAACAAAGACTATTTCAGACGTAGTAAACTGACTAGAAATCTTAAGTTTAATTTCTTTACATTGTCAATAAGAAAGAAAAATTTGTGGGAGGAGGAGAAGTGTTCTGAAAAGTTTGTTTTTATTCTTACCACTTTTTTCCTTCTAGTTACTTTTAATAAAATTTTCTTTATATCCTCTTAAAGTTTTGAGCATGCTTGGCCTTTCTTCTAATCCTATCTTACATCAAGAAGTGAGTTTAGTAGTGATAGCCAACATCAAACCCACCACATTCTTTAATACATTAGCTGAGAAAATCTCAAAATTAGTATTTCTGCCTGGTTTCGAACTGAAACCACTGCACCCTGGGATAACGTATTTAAGTAGGGAGAAAAAGTTATTGTGCAGAAGAAATTGTGGCCAAAGTACAGAGGCATGAGGTCATAAAAGAGAAACAGTCCTTCAGACACCAAGGAGTGGGAGAAGCTGCTAGAGGTGCCAGAGCAGATTTCCCTGCAGCCCCTGGTGAAGCCCATTGTGAGCCAGACTGTCTCTGCAGCCCATGGAGATCCTTGCTGTAGCAGGTAGGTGTGCCTGAGCGAAGACTGTGACCACCTGTGGAGCCATGTGTGATGCCTGTATTGGAGCAGGCTCCTGGGAGGACCTGTTGCCACGTGGAGAAAGAAACCCACACTGAAGCAGCTTTTCTGGCAGGAGTTGTGACCCCATGGGGAATCCATGCTGGAGTAGTTCTTGAAGAATTTTGGTAGGACCCCACACTGAAGCACAAGAAGAGTGTGAGGAGGAAGTAGCAGCAGAGATGTGAGATGAATTAACCCCAATACCCACTCCCCATCCCCTGTGCCACTGGAGAGAGGAGGAGGTGGAGAGCAAAGTTAAACCGGGGAAGGCAAGACATTTTTAGGTTTTTGTTTTATTTCTCATTATCCTACTCTGATTTAAGTGGCAATAAAATAAACTAAGTGGATTTTGGTTTTCCCATGATGGTAGTTGCTGTGTGTCATCTCTCCCCGTCCTTATCTTAACTCATGAGCCTTTACTTCTATTTTCTCTTCTGCAGTCCACCTGAGGAGGAGAATGATAGAGCAGCTTTGGTAGGTATCTGGCATCCAGACAGGGTAATCTGCTGAGCAATCACATTTCATTTGCCCTAGTAATTCATTTGCCTAAGCCCCACTGTTACACAGAGTAAAAGATCACCTTCCATCAAAAGGAACTGTTTTACACTATCAGTTTATCTCTTAACCCACTATTTCAGGTAACAGTGGTTTGTCCCCTACTAGGCTTCTCTAAGAGGCATTTTCTGGCAAGCAAAATTACAAGCACATTACAGGGGCTTCTTTATGGTGCTTTGAGAGGACTTTTTATATTTTTTGGGGGCTCTAATTGGACCTGTAGAAAGTTGGAAACACTAAATTTCAAACCACTTAAAGTAGAGCTTAAAGTAGAATTTTTTGCAGAGGCAAGTATTGGTCATTTTATTTTTGTTTGTTCTTTGTTATAAACAGTGATTTAGGCCACCATTAGGGGTTACAGAAAAAAAAGGATAATGGTAAGTATATTTTACTTGTGATGGTAGAATTCATAAAAAGTTGATCAATCACAGATTCATTAGATCTGGGAGAACTTGTTTTCCAAAAGGATATTTTTCAGAGATTACAGAAAGCTTTGCTGTTCTTAATATAGTTATATGTGTAAAAAAAAGGACTGTTGTATTGTGAACTTTGTTACAGAACTTATCTAATTGATATATTTTTTTATTCATTATATTTTATGGACTAAACATACTTTTATTGCTGAACACAACTTTGATTATATGTCACTGACATTAAAAAACACTGACTGTTTTTTTAAAAGTACGCAATGGTTCTGCATGATTCATAGTGGTATATTGTTTTGAAAATTTGGCATGGTAGTAATCTTACTAAAATAATTTGTGCCAGAGTCTATAGTGATCTTTATGTCAGTTAGCAGAGAAGCAACTACAGTTTTTAGCTTGCCCGAAATGGAACCTTAGTATATTCAAGTTCCACTGTCTTGCTTTTCTGCATAAAACTAAAACAAGAGAATTAAGTGTTACAAATTAGATATTTGGGTTTGTTACTATCGTGGTTGCTTTTTTTGTTATTATTTTGGTTTTTTAATATGGCTAGTTGCTTGCACCAACATTATACCTTATTTTTGAAGCTTTGTAACCTAGTGTGGACATCTCTGGTCTAATAATAACACCTACCGTTTTCTAAATGTCTGCATATCTCAGCACCTAAATTGGTAATTTCTTTTGAGATAAATAAAAAATAAACATAAAACTCCAAACAACAAAGTTCATTAACACAGAGCTAGATCTGAACCTCACCAAGAATCCGTGCAGTGCACTGAATTATACACATATAGCATCTAACTGTATACTGCAACACTGTAAATGAAACGGAAATATTCTCTCTCTTCTCTGTTTCTGATTATATTAACATAAAGATTTTTCAAACCTAGTTATCTTTACACTTTCTCATTGCTAATGCATGTTATGCAGAATTCAATCATCTGACATCATGGGTTTTGTATCAATATTCTAAAGAGCTATATCATCAAAACAGTCAATAGCTTAAATGTTTCATCTTACCATTGACTAGCACATTCTCTAGGACAAGAATTTATTTACACTACTTATTCATAATTACTTATGTCTCACATAGTATGAGAATATCTTTTAACAACTACTGGGAAGCAGATGTTCCATTTCCTGAAGTAAAAATAAATGGGTTTGCCTTTTGAGTATAAAAATGCAATTAAAAAAAAAAAAAAAATTTGTTCATGTACAAGGAAGAAATATATAGTGAGAGATATAAACCCCCTACACACACAAATAAAAAGCCCAATCTCAGGGAAGTACCACCCTGGGCAAGAACAACTTGCCCAGCTGTTAGAATAGTCACATAGCTCACTGGTGACCTCTTACTTAACATAAAATATGCCTAGCTCTCGACATAACTGCAGATCCATCAGGGAAAAAAAACTCCAAAAAAATCAGTTAGGTATTGTTGACACTATTCTCTCTTGTAATCTAACATATTAGATTAGAAATAAAATGTACTCATATTAATAACTGTATTACTATTAGGAACACCAGACATTTGAATCAATTTTCCCTGGGAAGGGAGAACTGAAAACCCTAGTGCTTTGGAATTTTAGGTGGCTATTGGTATAAAATTTTTATCAAAAATTTTATCTAAACCAATTGCTTGTGTACGTAAATAAAATAAATACTGCAGAAGGTTCTGCCACTAGATCTTAAGAGATTTATCTGGTATACAGCATCAAGATTCATGGATTTACAGGAGTGAAAAAATGGTCTCCTATCTTCTCTTACAGGATCAACAGAAGACTGCTTGAGCACTAACAGACTTCATTACTTCAGTTGAATTTAGCCAGTCAAAAGATCTGAACATTAATATGAACAAGCTGCATCTCTGTACTTCAACTATATTATTGCTTTACATTTCGAGGTGAAAATTCCTATATTCATAGGACTGCAAATCCATCAGCACTCAGCACCCCTACTGCTTTGATAATTTTTGCTTTCTATCCCACACCTGTTGTCCTGCTTACCTAAAAAAAAAAAAAAAAAAAAAAAAAAAGATTTCCTGCATATGTACAGAAATTATTGTAAATGTTGGAGAGATGTGCAAAAAGAAGAAAAGAAGATATGGCAAAAAAGTAGGATGGTATTTACACATATAATTGCAGTATAATCCATTTTTAAAAATGCAGATTAGCTGACAGAAATTTAATAAATTCCTTCTGCTCATTTATGATAGTCAAAGACTGCATCAGTGTGTAATTCGAAGGAATTAAATAATTTCATAGTACACTGAGGAAAACTGACTTGGCATAGTTGACTTACTGACACCAGTTATCCTCCTGCTGTCACTTCTAATTCTCTATAAACAATTGCCCCTAACATCCCCTACTGCCAGAGACAATTCACACTCTGTGAATGATGGGGGATCATTCAGGACAATAGTATGCATTTTCTTGTATAATACCTGAAAACTTAAAGGATTAAACCATTTGATCAAAATGACAATTTGAATTTGGGTTTCTAATAAAAAAATTGATCTCCAATTATAATATAGCTATAAAATATAGCTATGTTTTTATGAATATGTACACATGTATTTTTTTCAACCTGTACATTTCTGTGTATACCTGTACATTTTTCCCTGGTTAAACATAGTGAGATTTTTTTTTTTATGTCTTTCCTGCAGAGAACATATATTATAGATAAATATATATATACACACATATGAATAAAACTAAGCAGGGCCAGATACTTCCTCTCAGAAGTATTTTGTGGCATTTGCCCTATATTTTTCTTTTTCTGTTTCTTATCATTTTAATTATATAACCTTCTTATGGCAATCATGAGTTTCAAAAGAAATATATAGTTAAATTCATTTAATACATCAGGTAAGGCCCACAAAAAGCAAACCAGACTGCTAGTGAAAAATATGCTACTTCTTCCTTATAGGGTTTATAGATAATAGTAACTCATAACCTCATTCTCCATCCTAATTTTTTAGTTTTACATCACAGTTCACTTCTTCATATCAATGGATTTGTACAGAATGGACATGCCTGTAAAGTTGAACAGTCAAAACCAAGTCTACCACATTAGGTATTTATAACTTTTGAGAAGGAGAGAAAATCAGTGAGAAATTTAAAAATCTATAATCAGCTAAGTTTTACAATTGGTCATTTTATTAGTCTGAACCTGATTCCATGAAGTGAAAATATGAAATCTGCAAGAAATTTTGAAAGCAGATTACTTATAAACAGCACTGGTCATTCTGTTACAATGTATATATTTTACGTATGCCTGCAACTACCTGTAAGAGCTGAAAAAGGTAGCCCATACACGCAAGCTCGCACAAAAGCGACAGAGTTAAAAGAAATCAACTGTATCTTTGAACATATGGTGTGCTTGTTTCAGACACTGTTCAAATCACAACAGGGGCATAGCTCTTACACAACGGGTATAGGCTGTAGAAGTGAAGGGAACCATCAGGAAACACTTCTAATCGGATGAACAGCTATTCTCAAGGTACATACTGGGGCTCTCCCTGCACATACTCTTTACAAATTTTCAGCTTATTTGATGATATCTCTAAAAAGAGATAATATTTTTGCTAAAAAAGGAGGGACTTCAATATCTTTTCATATTGTTGTGTGTTAATTTGTATCAGAAACATTATTCTAATCTGCATATTGACTGAAATATTTGTTTGCTTAAAGAAAAGTTTAAAGCAACACAAAGTCTCAAAAGATTTTGTGCTTGTCTTTAGGAGCAATTGCAAATTACAACTGTAGCACTAAAAAGAAGGATCCCCTAAAATAACCAGTCTCTGTTCTTTTCGTGACACACTTGTGATGAATTCTCAGATAACTCCAAAGACATAATTATTAATGAGAAACTGAGCAAAAAGCAGTGTCTGTGAAACTGAGTTTCTTAGAGTAAAATACTCCACATGGCCTGGGAGCTGTCAATAATAGACCTTACTAATACTAGGAGAAAACTTAACTGATTTCAGTAAAATTAGTTACTTTTATGCAGCATGGAACTGAAATATACTGTGTTAAAAGTGATAAAATCATGCTGATATATGGAGGGATTTCAATCTCTTTGGTCCACCTCGTATTTCAATGTCTGGGAGTTTAGCCAAATATAATTTTGTGACAGCTACCAAATCAGTGGGAAAGTATCACAATCAAATGTAAATAATTAATAGTCTCCATCTTTGACCAAGTCAAGATTATCCATCCCATTGTTGGAACTGTTCAGCCAGGTTGGATGCAGCCTTGGGCAATCTAATCTAGTGGGTGGCATCCACGTCTAGGTCAAAGGTGATTTATAAGGTCCCTTCCAGCACATTCAATGATTCTGGGAACTACTGCAATCAATTTAAGGGCCAAGAGCTTCTTGTCCTGAAGCAGAAGCTTAATGGTATTGAAAATAGGAGCTGCTCTAGATAATTTTCATTTGATTCTGATCTTCCAGTACAGTACATTGCACTGTGCTTAGGTTTTTCTGTCTGTGCCTGTCTGTGACCTATCTCGTATATATATGTGGATGTTTATAGAAGTGTTCTGTAAATGACATTTCTCATTTAGATATTTCTATTCCTATGTAAGTCTATATTTTACTTCATTTTGTTTCTCCCAATAAGTAGCAAAAGACAAAAGGATACTAGGAAGGTCACTGGCACTTTACACGTATGAAAAGCTCAACAAATATAATTGCACTTTACTTTAGCACTAATGTTATAATCTTTGTCTTTCACTTCTCCTATACCTTGGTACCTCTTCTTCATGACATTTTAATATTGAAGATCTTCCTTCTAAAGAGATTTTCTCCCTCTTGACTTGTAAGTTGTCTCAGTCTCTTTTCATAAACTCCTAATGTCTTCTGATCTTGATTCACCTTTCAATAAGTGATCTGATCACTAGTATGAAAGACATAAAAGTCTTCTCATGATAGTTCACGTGGTAACTTTGTACATATTTCTCACTATTTCCCATCTCAGATCAACCCAGAAAAACAATATAATCTTAATTTTTCACTCAGAATTTAAGGAGATGTGTTCTAACACCAGGATGGAAGTAGATTAGTGACTTCCATAAACAGTATGATTGTCTTTTATGTTGTGCACTTACAAAGCAAAGAATCATCTAGGCTTAACTTAGCTTAAATTACTGCATCTTTTGAAACTTTCTCTTTTTAATATGATTGCATATCATATTTTTAATTTGATATGAAAAAAGGAAAACAACTCAAATATTTCCAAATTTATTTTTTATTATTGTTTGTTCTTAAAACAGATCAGTTTTTATACATCCATAAAATTTTACTTTCAAACAAATCATCCAGGACAAGTGACCTTGACCCATGTAGGAGCATTAAAAGGAAAAGGAAATGATACCAGCAGGTCACTTGTTGCTGTAGGAGATGAAGGCACTCAAGAGATGACTAGTTCTTTTGTCTACAGAAGTTAGTTACTTCATGGGGATTCACATGCAGGATGTGGTGGGGAGATATTCAAAGCTTGCCTGTCTCCCTGACTGTGAACCCTTGCTGTTCGTCCTTGTTTGAACCAGTTATGCTAAATGAGGCAACCTGGAGCATAACAGTTGTGACTACAGAGTTCTGGAAGAAATAACTAGGACACTGCAATCCAGGTGATATTATCCTGAATCCTGCAAGTGACAGCAAAGCGTGCAAAAGGAAGATAAATAGTAAGAAATATGACAAATGAATTTCCAGCTTAAAAATTCATCGTTCAAAATTATATATGAAAGTTCAGGACATTTAATTTTTTATGTAATACTTATAGGTGACTACAAATAAATTACAGAAGAAGACTCTCTGGTGAAGAAATTATGTTTTCTATAGTTAATGTGAATTCTCATGAAAAAAAGTAGTAAACAAATTGAAGGATACAATCCTTGAAAAACAGTCTATTTAAAACATTAGATAGAACCACCATCAGAAATCTAGATAATGCTACAGAGAAAAAAGAATATATATTAGGTTTTATTTTATATGATTTTGTTTTGAAAGAAGACAAACTAATCAATGTCAGTATTTCAAGCTGTTAGCTTTTGTTTTAGATCCTGCAGGCAAGAAGCTAACTTCACTAAGAGGCTCATATTTGCAAAAAAAAATTGTCTTTGGATTAATTTTAACTTGTTTCCAATTTTCTTGTTATTTGGAGCAAAAGAAATATTGTCACCTATTTAATTTGTTAAATTGCTTTGAATTTAGCTTTTGTCAGTTTGCCAATCTAGAACTACTTTACAGGAGATAGGAGGTTTATCTTGTAGCATCACAAAGATGCCTATGATAACATATATTGTGGTTTGCATTAAGTAGAAAATTGAAGAATGAACACTTCCAAAATGGGCTTAAGGTAGTTTTCTTTACAGTATTTTATTACAATCCAGAATTCACACACTTTTATGAAAATTTACTAATTATTTTTTTTTCCCTTCCTAGGAACAATCATTAAATCTGGTAAAAAGACTGAATATAAAGCAGCCTTTTTCTCCCCATAGATCCTTTACTTCCCTTATAAGCAGTCTAGAACTACAGAATAGGACAGGGATTTGTGTTGAGTCATGATGGGGTTATCTGCATAAAGTAAGCTGCATATAATCTTGGTTTTTGTTTTTTGTTTTTTTTTTTTTTTTTTTCACAGTGGCTGCTGAGAGGACTGGGGCATGAACCTGGTAGTGGCAGAGGCTGACAGATCTATATCACCATGGTTGACCTGGTAAAGCATGCCTCAAGGAGCAACAGAAATGAGATAATGAGACATAGCAACATCATAAAAATATCTCTGAAAATTAGTTTTAAAAGATCTAAAGAGCATCCTATTTTATACATGCAAAGTGGTGTCAAGGGATAGCCATTTAGCAGGGTTTTTTTTTTCTGATATTTTATGTTATTTTAACAGTATTCAATTAAGCAGCAAAGTTAGACATACCAATAAATTACTGCAGGAGCATGATGACTATTGAGGAAGTCACTCTAAGATTGGAAAGGATTGAGAAGATGAGGATGTTCTGACACTGCAGATAACAGAGAAGTTGAGGACAAAAAGCCCACAAAGTGGAGAGGCTGTGTTGAACACTGTTCCTTCACAAACAACAAATTATCGTGAGGAAGGAGAGAAGGACAAGGGGAGTAATAGCCTTAACTTTTTTCCCTATTGAAGAAGGATTATATTACCAGTACAAATGGGCCAACTCCAAGTAGTGAAGACAATCGATTTCCCTGTCTTATGCATGAAACTCTTCACCAGAACTAGCTTCCAAAGCAGTATCAAGGTGTTTTCCCAGTAGGTAGAAAATATATCTAGATATACCCATAGAAATCTCCTGAATAATTAAACCAAGCAAAATGGATGATAACCCTTACTGCAGCAATTAGATAGATACTTAAAAGGAAGGTATATAATTAATGAAATTGTTTTAAGCTTTCAGTGTGATTTGGGCTGGAAAAATAAATCACAGATTTGAAACACTCAATTTATTCCTATCCTGATAGTCAGCTACATAGATTTATGCCCCAATTGTATCTATGAATTCTTTCATAGGCATATAACTAATATCTCTATGGCTACTTTATTCCTGTTTGAACCAATGCTAAGACATCACAGTTCAGCTGAGACATTTTTCAGTTTCCAAATCATAGGAAGGATGCTTCACTTCATGAACATGATCATTAGCAAAAATTATCTAAATGATATCCTAAATATTTCCGTTTTCTTTACAGGTCTATGGCTTGTAATAGAAAAACTTCAATAGTAATCCTTTCTGTAATGAGTATTTGGGGCTCAGATAATCCTGTAAATGAAGTCTCTAGGTTATTTTAGAATTTTAAAAAACACTCAGGTCCATTTATCAGGTACAGCATCTGCTTGAACTTATCACATGGAACAATTAAACGAGTTTTTCAGTTTTACACAACTGAAGGCACTGGTTTGATCTCATTTTCATTTCCCAGCTAGCTGTTTTTCCTTTGATCTAGAAAGCTGGTCTTTGTTCTCTATTTCCCAATATATGCAGATTAGCTGGAACTAATAGTTCTGGCTAGACTTCTGGTCTACTGCTGGATGTTGGGAGATCATGTACAAATTGGCCAGATGCTCAAATCTCACACCAGAAAATCTTTCAGTCCAAGGAACCCAGCAGAGCAATCATTGTAATCACTACTACTCTATTCTTCTGTCTTCTGTAATTGTAAAGTAAATGGAAGGTTCAGTTATGCTGGCCAGTATAAGGATGTAAAGTACAAAGATTGGTAACTGGGCATTTGTTTTCTTGCTTTCAAGTTACTTATGCTTTTATTTAAAACTGATTAATATCAACATATAAAATAATTATACATCATATGTGCATGAATAATGCATGAGGTAACTTCAGTTAATTTTATTTGCAAATTAATGTTTTTAAACTTCTGATACTGAGAAAAGTCAAAATATATAATTAATATTACATTTCTTATATTCCTTGTAGTAAAACATACAATCAAATATTTTTCACATTGAGAATTGGATGAAATGACTTCTCAAAACTCTCTTGGCAGGTGTCGGCAGGTGTTTCATTCCCATTGAAATTGAGAGGTTTCCCATCAGTTTGTATGGAATCAGTTAGAGAAAATAAGTTGCTTATCTATTTTATACAGCTTTCACTGCCTAACTAGAAGCACTCTTCAAAAAGATACAGTTCTATTGACTAGTTTGTATATATCAAATAAATTCAAACATTTTATCCCGTTCCACAGTTTACTTAAACTTTGCATATTGAGTTTTATTCAAGATGTTATTTTAGCTTGTATAAAACCAGACAAAAATTATATGTATGTCTGAGGCAGTGATATATTTTGAATATGAGCATATAAGTTTCTCAACTTTATGCATTAAAACTTACGTGTGAATTGTGTTCTCTTACCACAATTAATTAATGTTAGAAACTGACAGCTGGGCACTTACATTTTCATGTGAAGCCTTCAGCAGCTATGCACTAATAAAGATTGACAAGAAGGAAACGAAATTCCTCTTTTTTCATGCCAAATCAAATTGCACCTAGCCTCTTATAACAAAAACACTACCAAACAATCACTTTTCTAAGTAAGCCCAATGTGCAACTACAAGTTGGGAAAAAAAACCCCAAATCTACAGAATAGAAAAAAAAACACCTGAACTTTTGCACTTAAGAATCTGACACTGCTGCAATTTGTCAAAGACATAATTTCTGTCTAAAAAGGAAATAAATCACAACTACCAAGGATAAAAATCTAAAATTCTTTATATTTATATACTAGAATAAAATATATATTCAAAATCAATGCCGTGGTCTCTCAGTGTGGTACTATTTAACTACATGGTGGCTTTAATATGCCAGAAGCTTTTATTCCCTTTGAGATAGCAATTAATAAAAAAAAAAATGCTTTCATATATAAAATCTGAATAACAATTTCCTACTAGTAAAACAAAGCTTTTATAAAGGGCACCCCAGACAAGAGTAAGCAAAATAAGCAGCATCACCTAAGTCTATTAAAACAATATGAATGGCTGCCTTCTTTGAAGAAGGCTATAGATTCACACTTCATGTCAATAAGCATCTACAGTGAACTGTGAAGCCCTTTTGCCTAACATGAGCTAAACTACTGTTCTGGAGTAATTATAAATCACCTGCTTTCACATTTTTGTAGAAGTGGGTGATGTGTTGTGGCAGCACCTGTTGATTCCCCAAAACTCTTTTCTTTCTAAGAGATATTCATGGGCTGATTAATCCTGATGATTCTGGGGGGTTTTGTGTTTGGTTTTTTCTGTTTGGTTTTTGTTTGTTTTGGGTTTTAGCTCTAGTGCACATGAGTTATCCATTAAATACTTCAGGAGACACATATTTAATTTCCCCATAAACAATATTGTGAAATAAAGAAGGACAGACATTTTAATTCGAGTGATGACTGAAACCATTATGGTGCCTACCAGACTAACCTCAGGTGCTTAGTAGTCATTTCCTTTATAAACACTGTATATGTATTGGTTTTATTCCTCTTTGTGACCAGTTTTTACTGAATTTTATGTTTTGTTAGTTGATATTCTCAGGAAAAGCCTTATTCTGTCTTTAACCAGTATTCACTGTTAAAATACTGTTTAAAAACAGCTGTGATCATGTTCAGTTTCCTACCACTGTAGCTTTTCAAGCTCTTTTTAACTTTGACAAGCTGTTGCAATTTCTAGAAGAAACAAATCAGGTAACATGAAACCTCAGTTTTGTAGAATTATTGGTAAATATTACTTTTAATGGGCTTGGTTTACAGTAACTAAAAGTTTAATGCAGCTGTATAAATAACTGATTCATCCTATCTTAGTCTTAAGTTCTTCTGGGGTTAGGTTTTTTAATTCTCATTTGCATTTTAATTCATGGTGAATTTCGAATTCACACTATAATTTTGGAAATTTAATTCCCTGTTGAATTATTCAACTTCTAAAGATACTAGGGTTATTTTAATATCTTTGCTTGTTACTATGAACCAAACCTTCTTTCTTGTCTTTTTTAAATGTCCCAAAACATAGTTCAAAACAAAATAAAAGAAGAAGATTTGGTTTGTCATTTCTAGGGGAGTAGAAAAAAATCTTCCTGACCAGAATTAGGCTTCCTGTAAAACAGGTTTTTTTAATGCAAATACTGCTAGAACCTTCTGTACTTGTGCTGCAACCTGGACAATATTAGGAGGAGCATTATGCATGGAAGACATACAGTTTTATGCTCTAGAATACCCACAAACTAGCAAGGCATTCTCCATAATTTACTTTTATGAGTTTCAATTTCAAATTAATTTTACAAACTTAATGGTTTGGGAAATTATTATGGGAAACAATAATTTAGAGTTGACCTTTTTTGAGCTACCTGTTACTTGATTGGTTTAGCTAGCAATGTCTTTAATTGAATTTGTCAGCAACAAAAATATGTGTGCTAACAGCTGCTGACTTAAATTTTATAATTATTGTTATTACCTTAGATAAAAATTTAAGTAGGCAGAAAAAAAAGGGGAGTAGGACAAAGTCACCTACACTAGTCACCTAGTATACTATTTACAGAGTGTCTCAATTAAAAAGTTTTAATACTTATTGCTTCTTTAGAAATATATTTCTGCATTAGAACAAATTGTGACAAATATTTTTCATTTAGTGAAAAAAATCACAAGATATATATGAGATGATGTGTGTAAAAAATTATTATATGTATGTTATTTCCTTAGCCAAATCTTCATAATGTCATCAGAAAAAACACTTTGAAGTTCAGTCTTGAATTCTACAAATCTTACCTCTTGCTTACTATTTCAGAAATGCTTTTTGCAAGGTGCTACACAAGGGTCTGGGCAATCCCTAGTACCAACACAGGCTGGGGGAGTGAACAGATTGAGAGCAGCCCTGCTGAGGAGGACTTGGAGATTCTCTTGGATGAGAAATGAACTTGCAGCCCATTTCTGGTCTGTATCAAAAGTGTCATGGCCAAAAGGTTAAGGGAGGTTATTTGATTCTGTCCCTGTGCTCTGCCTTGTAAGACACCACCTGGAGTGCTGCACACAGCTCTGGGGTTCCTGGCACAAGAGGGACATGGATATTTGGAATGAGTCCAGAAGGAGGCCACCAAGATGAGCAGAGGAATGGAGCACTTCTACAAGGAAAGGCTGAGATAACTGAAATTGTTCAGCCTGGAAAAGGGAAGGCTTTGCAGTGACCTAATTGAAGCCTTCCAGTACCTGAAGGGGACCTACAAAGGAGAGGTAGAAAAATTATTCACACCACCATGTAGTCACAGGGCAAGTAGGAATGGCTTTAAAGAGAGTAGGTATAGATTAGATATTAGGGAAAAATTCTTTACTCTGAGGCTGGTAAGGCACTGGAACCCGGACCCCACAGAAGTTGTGGATGCCTGTTTCTGGAGGTGTTCACAGCCAGGCTGGAACCCTGAGAAAGCTGGTCTAGTGAAATGTGTCCCTGTCCATGGCAGGGAGTTGGAACTAGGTCACATTTGACGTCCCTTCCAACCCAAACCATTCTGTGATTCTATGAAATACAGACCTCTTCTTTATACAGTGAATTATAGGAGTAACATCAATATCTGTTTTGTTGTTTTTTTTAAAGAGATATTCCAAAAATCTCTAATTAAAATAGGACAAAATAACCAGATAGCTGAATTTGTATACACACTATATCAAAAAATGAAATCCATTTTCAGATAACTAAGTTCTCACCTCTCAATATTTAAAAAAAACCAACTTTGCATTAATTTTTGAGGAGGGAGTTCTAGGGGTTTGTATGTTTGCTTGTTTTTAAATTATCTCTTTGTCATTAAGTCATGTTGCAAAGAGAGGAATGAAATGTATCACTGTCTTCTAGTCTGAAACAATTTTTGGAGAATAAAACAGAAGTTTCCTTCAAGTGCACTGTTTTTTTCATCCCAAAAAATTTCAGACAAACTTTTTCATAGTTTCTTTTTAATGGTGTTTTGCCTAATTTCCTGCCATAGAAGTAAAGGAAATTTGATATGTTATTTCTAAAGCAAAAACATTTGAGGAAACATGACATTCACCAAGGGAATTGAATGCATTTGAAATTCTAACTCCAACACACACACCAAAATGAATTCAGAATCAGGCCTTCTGATTTTCCTAGGTATGATTCTTTTTCCTATTGTCCTTACTGCAACTCTTCCCTTTGTAACTTAATGTACAGTTTAAATCTGGTTATTGAGACATAAAAGCACTGTATACTATTGGGAAAAATCTGTTTACTGTATTTGGATAATATGAGACTTATCAGAAACATTCAAATTAAGTACCAGTCAGCCTACTTTCAACAAATCTCTTTCATGGCTCCACTAGTCCATATGAATGAATTATATGAAGTGGTACACAATTAATGACAAAAATTTTTAGAGCAGAACTCTCTATCCAAAGTCATTCTTCTCTCTCTCATACTTCTGGAGTTATAAATCTTGTATTTTGTTTAATATATTGCAACAAATTAGGTAAACACATTCAGCTGTGGGGCTGAAAAAAAGTTCTATTGTATTACAGTTTTAGAACTGTCACCATAATTGCTAACCTATCTTATGAGCAATTTCTCCTAATTTGAGAACATCCTATTTCAGGGACATAGGGTTATGTGCTATTGTCTATAAAATAAAAGTTTATGTATAAAAGGTATTTTGTTATAAGTATACAAAACATCTGGATTTGGGTGGGCTTTTTTTTTGGTTGGGTTTTTTTATTTGGTTGGTTGGTTGGTTTGGTTTTACTTTTGGTTTTGCTTTTGTTTTGTTTGTTTTGTTTTATATTTTGAGAGAACAACATATCTGACAAGATGCTGTGCTTCTTGTGGACAAAAGGAATTTATGAGATTTTAAGCCATGAATTATCACAGAAGAACAAATACAGAAAAAGAGTAGAAATCTGATTCTGTAAATAGAAAATGCAAATAATAATAATAATCCAAGTAAAAAGTTGATGTCAGTGTATTCTTTGCAGCCATTCAGAAATTTTAAAAGGTTTTTAGCAAATTTAAAAGTTGTATTTTCCTGATATATTTGAATAATGCATCTTGTATTGGAGTAGCTATAATAAAACATTTTCTACTCTGCAGGTATTTTCAAAAATCAATTTCTACCAGTAATAGTTGTGTAATGAAAATGTGGAAACTATAGATTTTAAAAACCTATGCAGGAAGCCAGGCGTTGTGATGGCATAACATCAACCTGTTAGGAGCTTTGCTTTGTTCTATGGCTGTGAATTTCTTGATACAAGTCATGTAGTACATCATAGTGACATAATTAATTTAAATCCCTTCTATATGATAGCATGTTCCTTATCAGAAATATATTTCTATTCACCTGTAAAGATGAAAGCGTGTGAAGACAACCACATTGAAGAAATTACTTTTGCCAAGTACTGATATTATTCTTCCCCCAAAATAAGTAAAAACATAAAAATCCACTGTTCATGATTTCTAGTACAACATCAGTATGGTATTGTGAGAGGATTCAGATGTAACAGCAACCTGCTTATTTTTAAGCAGTAAGAAGGCATTTTTTTACTTACAAGATGTCATCCATATTGCTATAGGAAATCAGAACTACAATCGTGAATTCAACAAAAGAAACTAAGTATTGTTGTTTATAACATCAAAGCATGTTGAAAGCACACTGCAAGCAGACAAAGAAAAGGATTTTTGCCTTTTTTAAATCTTGAATATCAAGTCAATTGTAAAGATATTATGTACAGATTTTTCATACAAGACTTCAGAAAAAGGTCAGAGCTGTCTTATCTTTTTAACATATATGTTGTCAACTATTGGGTCACTCAACGTTGCTATTCATGTTTACTGAAAGACTAGAGAAAATATCCAGTCATCTTAAATTTGTTTTGAGTGGTTTACAAAACAGAAAAGTTGATTACATTTATTATATATTCACTAACATAAAGAGAAAAGAATACACAGTATTCTGCATTATAATGTTTCAGAATGGCATATATTATTCAGAATTGTATTATAATACTTGAAAATTTAAAACAGAGTTTAATATCTTCAGTGGACTGTGAGTAATTTTCCTGCTTTTGTATTTTTGAATGCCTGCCTTTACTAAAGTTCTGCCTCAAACATCTGCTTCAAATGTGCATGGAAAACACAGTCTAAATGAGAAATCCTCTAAAGATAGTAAGTTTTCTCCCAGGATCTGACCAGGAAATAATAAAAAAATAAAATGTGGGAAAGTAAGTGCACAATCTTGTTCACTAATTCTCAACAGATGCAATGCTCTGAAGAATCAAAATAACAACACTGAGCATTATAGATGTAGTGAAGATGCATTTGAATTCAAAATTGGAAAGATAAATGAAAAAAAATTACTCTGGATGACTTTTCTTGAGAAGCTTCATATTGTATTTCATAACTTGCATAAGGTATAACAGAATTTCAGGCTTTGTCTATGGAAAGTTTATCACTGTCCTAGATTGCATGGTAATTAATTAGTTTTACAAGTAAAGCCTACTTTCACAAAGTTCAACTGTACTAATCTATAAAAAAATGCATTATAAAATACATTTCCAGCACGTTCCTGGAAGACATTGATGCTGACTTCTGTACAAGGTAGTGAATGATCCCAAAAGCAGTGGTTTGCTGTTCAACCTCATACTAAGAAATCAGAAAGCCCTTGTTGATGATGTGAAGGTTGGGTGCAGTCTTGGCTGTAGCAACCATGAGATTGTGCAGTTCACTACTGAAGAGGTATCAGGACAGTGAGTAAGATTACAGCCATCGACTTCAGGAGAGCTAGCTTTAGCCTCTTTGGGGATCTCCTTGGAAGAGTCCCAGAGAAACAGGTCCTGCATGGAAGAGGGCTCCAAGAGAGTTGTTAGATTTCCAAGGATCAGTTCCTCCAGGCTCAAGAGTGATGCATGCCAATGAGAAAGAAATCAGTGGGAAAGGGCAAGAAACCTCCATGGATGAATAAAAAAACCTCCTATCATTATTCAGGAGTAAACAGGAAACACACAGGAGATGGAAGTGAGTTATGTCACTTGGAGTGAATATAAAGAGGTAATCAAAGTAGAAATGAGAATAGAAAGGCCAAGGCACATTTAGAATTAAATATGGCCAAGGATGTGAAGGATAACAAAAAAGGCTTTTCAAATACGTCAATTACAAAAGAAAAGTAAAAGAGAATATAGGTCCATTGGTAAATAGAGAGGAGACTCTGGTAACAGAATGTAAAGAAGACAGAGTTATAGAATGCCTTCTTTGCATCAGTCTACACTGATGAGACCAGCCTCCAGAAATATCTGACCCAGGAGACCAGGGTAAATTAATGTTGGACAGAAAATTTCCTCTTGGTCACAAAGGATTGGGTTAGAGTCAGGAAAACATGATATCCTCAGTTCCAGGGGCCCTGATGGGATGAATCCACAAGTGCTGAGAAAGCTGTTGGACATTTTAGACAGGATGCTCATGACCATCTTTAAAAGGTCATGAAGATCAGGAGAGGTACCTGAGGACTGGAATACAGCAAATGTCACCCTGGTCTTCCAAAAGGGCATGAAGGAGGAGCCAGGAGCCAAACAGCCTCACCACAATCACTGGAAAGATGATGGAGTGAGTGCCTCATTCTGGAATCCACATGGGAGGCTGATCAGGAGTCAGCATGGATTCAGTAAAGACAAGTCATGTTTGAACAACCTCACTGCCTTTCATAATGAAATAAGTAAACAGATGAATGAGGAGAGAGCAGTGGATATTGTCTACCTGGACATCAGCAAGGCTTTCAACACTGTCTCACAACATCCTCACAAGCAAGCTCAGGAAGTGTGGATTAGGTGAGTGGACAGGGAGGTGGATTAAGAACCAGCTGAATGGGAGATCCCAGGGGGTTGTAATCAGTAGTGTAGGGTCTGGCTGGAGGCCCCAAGGTTCAGTATTGATCCAGTATTGTTTAACTTTTTCATCAATGGCTTGGATGCAAGTTATTGATGCAAGGGGCAGATGCCTCCTCAGCAAGTTCCCTGATGACACAGAGCTGGGAGCAGTGGCCAATACCCCAGAGGGCCATGCAGCCCTTCAGAAGGGCCTTGACAGGGTGGAGAAATGGGCAGAGAAGAACTGTCTGAAATTCAACAAAAGCAAATGCAGGGTTCTGCACCTGGGAAAGAATAACCTGGGCACCACAACAGGCTGGGAGCTGATCTGCTGGGAAGGAGCTCTGCAGACAAGGACTTGGAGGTCCTGGTGGACAAAAAACTGTCCAAAAGACAGCACTGTGTCCTGGTGGCCAAGAAGGCCAGTGGTGTCCTGGAGTGCATTAGGAGAGCATTGCCAGCTGGTCGAAGAAGGTGATTCTGCCCCTCTATTCAGGTGTGGTGAGGCACATGTGGAGTGCTGTGTCCATATCTGGGCTCCTCAGTGCAGGGGAGACATGAGAAATCCTGAAGAGGGTCCAGTGGATGATTAAGGGACTGGAGCATCTCCCTTACAAGGAAAGGCTGAGAGTTGGGCCTGTTTAATCTCAAAGAGACAACTGAGGGGACCTTGCTGGTAAGAGTGATAAGGTGATAAGAGGCTCCACGCTCCGCTTAGTGGTTCCAAGCAATAGGACAAGAGACAACAGGCAGAAAATCATGCATAGGAAGTTCCACCTGAATATGAGGAAGAACTGCTTCACTGTGTGGGTGACCATGCATTGAAAGAGATTGCCCAGAAAGGCTGTGGAGACTCCCTCACTGGGAATATTGAAGAGCCATCTGTATACAGTCCTGTGCAAGGTGCTCTAGAATGTCCCTGCTTGAGCAGGGAGGTTGGATCAAATGCCCAACTGTGGTCCTTTCCACTCTGACCCATTCTGTGATTCTGTGATTATCAAACACATGAACATTAATAAAAATCAGCCTGATTTAGAAGGATGCTGATTTTACACAGTTGCATGTAATCACTGCTACTTTAAGACAGTAAAAAAACTTTTCTTTTTTTGATGTAAGAATTCTAATATTATAGAAATTTGAGAATTAAAACCAGAACAACAAAAAAATTCAAATTTTCCAAGCAAAAGGATTCTTACTAGGTTTTGGGGGTTTTTTGGGGTTGGTTGTTTCTTTTTTGGTTGGATTTGCTTTTTTTTTTTCTAAACAATATTGTTCTCTGCCAAGAATACATGGAGGGAAAATAGGCTCTTTTGCTAAGAAGTTTTGGTCAATTCCACAAAAAAAATTACAGACAAAAAGGTGTTCTTTATGAATTATTAATTAACTTTTAGTTATACAGAACCCTAACCACACAACGAAATATCTCAAAATTATACAGAATCTTAAAATCCTTTTGTGAATTCTTAAAATGCCTTTTGTGAAACAATCAACACTTCTTTAAATAATCCTAACTTATAGGAAAATTGATGAATATATTAACTAATTTTAAACTCATGATTATACAATATACATATAATATTTATAATAGATTGATATAGAAGTATATCAACAGGTTGCACTAAAAATGTTTTTTAAAAAGTTCTGTCTCTCAATAAACTGACTTCTGATAAAAGACTAAGTACTACTAATGTGCTAAAATTAGACCACAGATCCTGTGCTCCATGATCCTGTACTACCTGGTTGTGAAAAGTAAAATTATAGTTTCAAAGAAGCAACATTTTATTTTTTATTCAGATTATATTATTACAACCTATGTATTCTAACTGTAGATTGCCTTTTGTGACTCATCTACTATGATTAGCATGCAGATACTGAGAAATACTGACCTGTATTATATATTACCTTGCTATATTAACTACTACTTGCTGTATGTTGCATATTTGGGAGTACCAAAATACCAATATTTTCTTGGACAGAAAAATACAGATTAAAAATGTTTTTCCTTTCATTTTACTGAAAATCATCTGTAATAGATAAGTATGAAGAAAAGAATCGGTACTTTCAATAAATGCGTAACTAGTTCATGAAGATTTTGTTTATTCCTGTTTCTATCCACACAAAGAACTCTGGAAGAACTAAATTACTTGAAGTATATATAATTTTGTGGACAAAAATATTTTCATTGGTAATGTATCTATGCTGTATTGATTTTTTTTTTTTTGCAATTCTATTAGGTTGCTTTCTTAATCACTATTCCTTCATTAGAAATTACACCTTGCCTTATTTTATTATCAGTGTCAGTAAAAATATATTTATAAACAATATAGATTTTTATCAAAAAAAGGAGGTTCTTTTTTCGTAATTTTAAGGTTGACTAAGTGGTCAAGTGAATTTTGTGTTGATGCTAAGTAGATAAATGAACCAGAATTTTTTAGCCATAGCTACAGTATTGCCTGAGTGTGGGAGTGTTCACTTTTTTCCCAGGACTCCTCATCCATCTTTAGCCACAAGACTCAAAACTGCTTATTGACTTAAGGAGTAATTGACTCTGCATAGATGTCTCATCTATGACCTTTGTGTTGTGATTGTGAGATGTGAACTATTGTCAAAATGCACAATTTTTTTGTAATGTTATTATTTCTCCTCAGCATTTGAACTCATTCTATCATCACATTTCAGCTAGCCAAATAACTATCAAACTAAAAGAATGTTCAAACTGAACAAATCTAAATTGGCTTCAATAATATGGCCTAGAGGTTAAAGCTTGAATATACTTATTCTAGCTTGCCAAGCTATTGAATTGATAGTCAGTGTTAAGAATTTTAATACTTATATATTATTATTAATAATATTAATTCCATCATAAAGTGCTTAAAAAATAATAATTGCCTCCTTTAAATCTATGATCAAAAAAAATAACAGACCGCATCTTATATGCCTGTATCTAGAGTTTTCATCTTTTTCATCAACCACAACGAATTTGTTCTAAATAACGAAGATGTATTGTCTCCTCTTGCACGTATCTTAATTATCATGAAAGTGCCGCAGACATATCTCTGTTCATCCAAGTTTAAATATGGAATCTGAGACACAATGAAGTTTAAGGGATATGCTTTTTATTTCTGCATTATCAAAATTTTACCCTTAAGGGGAATATTATGTTGACATTTTTCGGGCCAATACTGTGCTCACCAAGCAGAGGAAAACAAATCACTGAATTTCTGTTTAAGAGAAATCAATATATAAAAGAGGCAACCTCTATTCAATTTTCAGCTGGCTTTTCTATGCTTATGAAATTTTGCTAAAGTACTTCCTGTAAGAGATAGTTTGCACAACTCAGATTTATTTGTTTCCATAATATCTGAAATGAAAATTAATGAAAGTTAAAAAATTGTACATATATTTGCCACAAATACAGAATTCTTAAACTAACACAAATATTAAACCACTGAGACTATGCTGTAAATTTGGCAGGGGTTTTTTTTTTCCATTTTTAATTTTCCACTGTTTTTCCATTGCTATTAATTGCTTCAAGAAAATGTCTTACATTTGATTAAGTGACATAATTTTAGGAAATTTAATTTATTCCACATTTACAATCTTGAAGAAATGGGAATCTAGCCACAGACAATCAAGAATTCTTTACTTTGAAATGGGAATCTAGCCACAGACAATCAAGAATTCTTTACTTTGAAATATAAATATTAATAAATAGTTCACATTTATTTAAAAAAAACCCCTCAATCTGGTGCAAGAGATTACAGAAATAAATTAGATTTGTATTTATTAAATTTTACTTTAAGAATGTGAATTTATTCTAAGAATGTGCTTATTAATTTGGGTAAAATACATTATTGCATCTGAATTACTTCTATTTTTACAGTAGGAAACATCAACACAAGGGGATAATTTTATTACTTCCAATAAAAGTAATTTATATTTTAGCTAATAAAATGAGATAAGAGAATGACCAAATGGCATGATTTAGATCACACTGTAATCTGTAGCACATTTTCAAAGTCAAGGAAAAAAAGTCCTTGAAAAGGAAACTTAGTATCAAAATGGAATTTCATTGTTGGCATTCACTCCAATAAATAGACACTGCTTGTGTGACATTTCTTCTTTTAGATAACAGTGTAGTTAGTGACAATGATATCACAAAGAAAAAGTCACTCAGAGGACTGATAAGAACAAACATCTGCTCGGTTTAAAAGTAACAGACTATGGGAGAACTACATAAATTAAAACCAGAAATATTTTTTCTTGTTTACTTTGTAAATTCTCCATATTTCAACAACAAGAGAGCAGAGAATACTCTAGGCTGCATCAGTGATCCTACCTCTGCAACTGATGTACAAAATGTAATGACCATCTCTATGTCTGTAGAATATGAAATAACATAAAACTTTATTCTTCTTAGGATCTAGAGTTTTGAAAGGTTTTCTTGCACTCATTAAATTCTGGAACATGAATGATTTTCACATAACAATTATATATAACCGAAATTATAAAACAATTCTTTGTACATGTTATCTAGCTTAGCAAAACCCACGTGTTTCACTGAAAGATGAAGATTTTTTTTCCAGGCACTTGAGCTCCAACAGTAGCACAAACTTTGACTGAAAGAAAAAGAATGAGCATGGCATATTAAAGCTGATACACATGGGACACAATTGTCTAAAACATGACTCACAATCATTGGGCCCTTCAGTATTCAGAACTTTTTTAAAACCTGGAAATAAGTAACGATCGTGTCTGTTTTCTCTACTCAGTATTTAAATAAAAAAATTTAAAATAATCCTATTTCAGATGAAAATTCCCAGTTAGAGAGTATTATATGAGTTACTAGAGTGTTGCTAAAATCAAGAGAAGCTATGATGTAATTTATTAGTTTTGTATAAATTGCTCATCCAAGAACATTGACAGGTTGCAGTGACCTCTTAAAAAATCTACAAGCCTTCTTTGCAGTCAGAACAGTAAAAGCCTTTAGAGTTTTGTCATACTCATATGGGTGTGGATATGGAATATTCTGGAAGGAGTCTGACAAGTAGTTGATAAACAGATTACTGAAATTTGGAAACCTGACAGTATTTAACATTCCTGAGTGACTCATGCTCTACTGAACTAATTACAATAATCACCCAGATTTCCAGATGTGTAGGAAGATAGGATTTCTGGAAAATAGGAACTGAGCTCTGTTTATATGATATATATTTCTGTAAATACAGAAATAATCTGATGCCTCTGTGATTCAGGATTCCTACATATGAAATCAATCACAGATTTACAGATTTGGAAATTTGCCAAGAGAGCCTGGAAGAAAAGTTTGTCAGATAGACACTGAAGGACATTGTTATAGAAGTTAAATCTGAAATGACAATTCAGCTGATCAAAGTAGAACAAAGAACTACACCAACTTACCGCCTCACCAGAATGTCCTCACAGCACAGTTAACGACTGGAGGATTAAAAGTGTAAGACTCTTCAAGATTTCCCTGAAATAGAAAATCAAACATGTTTTATTTGCTTTTCTACAGCAACAGCAATAAATTCTGAAGGGTTCAAGAAACAGAAATATTAAATACACTGAAAATAAATAACTTCTGTAAACAATAATCATTGAAAAGCAGCAAAACAAAATGGAATTTCTAGAGTAACTATGATGCAAAAGAATATAAATAATATTCATACACAATTATTTATATTGAAATTACCTATACTTGATTGAAGTGGTTATGAAACAATTGTGTTCCAAATACATTGTCCTAGTCATAAACACTTTCTTTCTTTGTCACTGCACTAGACCAGCCCTTTCTCAATGTACTGTTTTGTACAAAAATAGTTTCATAACTGAGCTTATGCTATTAGCTCTTTAAATGCACCAAACATATCACTAAAACAAGCAGTACTTGCACCAACTTGGTAAATTACCTTAGGCACATGAAAACAGACCTGTAGCCTTTTCAATAGTAAAGTTATCTTTTCACATATCACAAACCTGTGACAACCTCTACCATATGGATATCCATTCAATGCACTCATTTAGCTATCAGTCAAGTTTAAGAGGTGAGTCTGTGAAAACCCTGTGATGTTCAACAAGGCCAAATGCAAGGTCCTGCATCCTGACTGGAGAAACCCAAACATAAATACAGGCTGGGTGGAGAATGGATTATGAGGGGAAAGATTTAGGGGCATTGGTCAATGAGAAGGAAAACACAACCCAGTAATGTGCACTTGCAGCTCAGAAAGCCAACTTCAGCCTGGGTGACATCAAAAGTAGTGTTTCCAGCAGGTCAGTGGGGGTGACTGTCTCCTACTCTGCTCTTGTGTGACCCCACCTGGAGTGCTGTATCCGAGGCTGAGGCACTCAGCAAAATATATGGACCAGTTGGAACAGCTTTTTTTACTGTAACTAAATACTGAAGCAGTTTGCCAAGAAATGACTGTGGAATATTCATCTCAGAAATACTGAAAAGCCATCTGGACATGGTCTTAGGTAACCTGCTTTCAGTAGCTCTGCTTGAGCAGGGAGGTGGGCCCAGATCCAACATTGATCACTCTGTGATACTGTGATATATTTTACACAACACTCATGAGTTTGTGTTCTATCCACTCACTCAGCAGTCTGGGATTGATAACCACCTTCCACTGTTTTATATATTTCAGTCATGTCATTCAGAAATCACAATATTCCTAAATGATTTAGGAGGGAATAGAAGTAAATACGAATAAATGACCACCAATGTTCAAGAATGTTTCATCTTAAAAACTCTCTTCCCCGAAACTATTCTATTTTTGTCATAACAGAGTAACAGTTTCAGTGGTTTTGTTGTTTTGTTTTGTTATGTTTTTTTTTTAATTTGCTGCAAATGCAACATGAAGATAATTGTTGAAAACAGGCAGGTAGAAAACTTTTGTTATAAGTAAATGTTGAGTAGTATAAAATACAAGGGGAACTCATGTTTGGAGGATTTATTTAATATGATCTTGCAGGAATTTCAAACGTGTTGTATATGACAATGGACTGAGTCAATCATTTTTATGTCAGAAGTATTTCACTATCTGCTTTATTTTCCACAGTCAGACCGGAAGCAGAGTGAACAGAAACACACAAATAGTAATGTTGTCAGTGCTGAAGGCTTAATGACATGGTTCAAATTACTACTTTGAATACATATTTTGTTACATTGTAACATTGCTGTGTTTATGGCAGATATTTATTAAGCTGATACTAACACCAGTTAGTATTTCCTTTATATCAATAAAGCATAATTTTTTTTTTTAACCTAAGTTGCTTAACTAAACATCACATCATAGGAATGCTGATTAAGCAATATAAATTCATAAAAAATGTCATGAAAACTGGTGCACTATGCATTGTTCCTTTTTCATAAAAGTGTATGCAAATATAAGATACTTCCATTCTTATATCAGTTCCCTTTGTTACCCTATACTATGTGTTTTAGTTGCCTGTATTAAATTTGTTTGGTCCAATTACATGGTCTTTCATGACTTGAAAATTAAGAACCTATTCTGTTCGCTGAAAGACTGTTTTCACATTCAATACTTTCCTTTCTATTAATAGTACTGTTTTTCATCAGCTTTTGCTTAAAAAAAAGCCAGAAATTCCAACCACAAAACATAAAAAATATTGCCTAAATATATTCTTAATGTTCTAATTTGTTAAGCACAGTTTACGTAGATTAATTTATGGTCATTTTCTTGAATAAAAAACACATTCTGTGTACATTTAAAAAGAGGAAGAACTATTTCAGAGTTGTAGTAGAGGGACAGAAGTTGAGTAAGACTTTTTCCTGTATTTGGAGGCATGCATACCTTTCACCTCTCTCTTCCCCTGCACTGTTTTTCTCTACCTACCATTCCATGGCTCCTTTCTATTCTTACTCAACTTCTTTTGATAGTTCCACAGTTAGGCCTTATTCAGTTTTCATCTCAGTATCAAAGATATCAGTGTATCAGCATAGCTTTGAGCTTAAATCAGAGATGATTAAACTGCAAAAACTGACAAAATAACCAGCACATCTGAATATCATAGGGTAGCTCTGGAAATTCATCTATTTGGTTTCCTAAATTTGCCAAAACAGAAAAATCTCCATCACTGGCTACTGTTTATTTAAAAGATAGGAAAAAATGAAGAGGATGGTGAGTTACATTGATAAAAGTATCAAGGGAATAATGTTGCTATACAGACCCACAAGATCATTAGGCTAGTCCCTGCCTAAAAAATAACTTATAAAATTAGTTATAACTTATAAAATGACTTTTTTTTTTTTACAAAAATACTTCTTCCCCTAAAAAATCTTTTGTGTCTCCAGAATTTTTATTCCCTGTATTTAAATATAAAATATAAGAAAGCAGATGTCACAGTTCCCAAACTTTGTTTCTGTGTCACACAAGGCTAAAAGCTCTTGAGAGAAAAGACGTGGTCTGTTTTGAGTGGCTGTCAGTGGACTTTGGGGGCAGACATTGCTGTTAGACTCTGTATGACCATAGCCAGGCCTCTCTCAGGTTTGTCACTGGTAAATTGAGTTGGCAGTCTTCTGCTTTGTCACTGACATGCCATGCAAATAAGTTCATTGAAGAATACTGTGAAAGCATGTGAATCTATGGGAATGAAGGCAACTCATTTAAATTTGACCTAATTAAAGTTAATTCTCTTGTGGTTGTCCTTTAGTCTTCTTTTTAATCACTTTAGTATTGAAATAATGAAAATGGGCATTCCTAGTATTCCATACCTTAGGCAAGCAAAACTTGCAGCTAGCATGGAACAGACAGGATCTTCCATTGTGTCATGCTTTTCTGCCCTGTCCACTGTTTCTCGCTTGACAGAGTCCATGAGTCTAAAGAGCTCAGAACTATTACTTAGGAAAAAAGAGTTTCAATTTCTACAAGTTTACCTTTTTGATGGCAGTCTGATAAATGTTACACCTGGACAGGGAAAGGGGCAGAAGCATATGAATTGGTACTTTTTGCGGTAACTAGATTGTAGCTTGTTTTTTTTGAGAAGGAAAATCTCTCTCAGGCACCTGAAGGTCCCAGCAAGGGACAGACAAAGTTCTTTAAGTTCTTTAAACAGTTGAAAAAAGCCTGTCAGGAAAAATGACATACTAGTCAAGCTTTTTTTTTTTTTTTTTTTTTTTTTTTTTTTTTTTTTTTTTTTTTGGGAAACTGGTTGTATATGTGGATATGGCACAGAATAGAAAATGAGATCCTATATGGACTGATGACCAAGAAATCACTTCAGTGCTCTTGAAAGGAAAGAAACACCCAAATCCAAAAAATTGAGAGAAGAGAGGGAATTAAGTAAATGACTTAATATTAACTCAATGCAAACAACTGTCATGTTGGGATAGCCTAGTTCTGAGTAACATTATTTAGATGCTGGAGACTTGCACCAACATAACACTGTCTGTAACAATAGATAACTTCAGATTTGGATTATAAAAAGTGCGTAGAAAATCTTTAAAGATGGAAGCACTGAAAAAATAGAACGTTAGCTTCATTATAAGCAGGGAAGGTAAGCTAGAAGTTGAACCTTCTACCGGTTTAAGTACTTAGTCTGATTTAGAACTAGTGTCAAAGAGTAGATTCCATGCTTCTATTATTTTATTAAAAATGTTTAAAAGGATGAAAGATGTTGGTATATACTCTAAATTCTCATTTTGTAGTAATTTATTTTCCCTCCTAGAACTGAAAGTTATTCATATTTAAGATTTCTTGGTTTTGACAAAGAGATTATACTGTCAAAAATAGTTTTCTTATTAAGAGCAATTTTCCCCTTGCTGATACAATAACTGCCATCAACATCTGACAGTCATTCTCAGAATGTATAAGTATACCCTGTTTATTGTCATCCTTGCAAATATGAAGTGTGAAAAACATGTATTTCTCAAATAAAGTTTAGAGTAAAATATTCCTTACCTAACCATTTGCTTTCAATCATGAAAGAACATCAAGAGATGTGTCTTTGGCTCTAAGCAGCAACATGAAAGAGGAGGAAAAAATATACATCTCTCAAATTAAAACAAGGAAGTGTGAAGAATTATATCAAAATCAGGATTTTCAATATTCAGAAAATCTGGTACCTAATTTAATTAGTTTCCTTAGAGAACAAAACTGCAGAGTCTTTCAAGAAGACTAGATAAACCAGGAGAAACGAATATTGGTCTAAAAAAGCCAGAGTACGTCCCACTTCTAGAGACAACAGTATACATGCACAGGAAGGATAATGAAAAAAAGTTGATTAAGAATTTTGTATCTGATGTGGTTTTTGAGAATAAAAGACATTTTGCCCTTAAACATTTTCTGAATATTTTTCTGATCCCTCAATCATGATTAATCCTGGCCATTCAATGTCACCTGTGTATTTAGTCCAGAAAGACAATAGCAGATGATGGCGCTAAGAGAGGCCTATTAAGACCTCTCACTTGCCTAACCTTATTTTCACAAAGAGACTGAAACGCAGTCTCCCTCTTAACGGTACAGCACAAGTAGGTAGTCTTCCAGGAATGATTTTACAGCCAAGTAAATCAGTGTTTCTTCTCCTGTAAAGTCATTCTCAGTAGTATTCTCATTGCTATTAAGAGGTAGCACGACGAAGAATAATATCAAGAAACATAGTATTGCCCCAGTGGGAATGTAGTAGGAAACAAAATAGAGGGGTTTCAGGCTGCTATTTAGAAGAGATTTAAGCCCTAGTAAACAGGACCCTGCAGAGAGATAAAGGGAAAATGTGTTTAACATTTTTTCACCTATTAGAATAGCATCACTGTTGTTTTACCTTGCATTTCACAAAGTTTGACAATCTCTATTCCAGTGCTGCAGCAAACCCAAGCAGTAAAAGAGCTCCTAAATCATAAGAAAAAAAATTCGTAGGGCAGATCTCCTCTAAGAAAGTATCTGCCAGTAATAACTAGCATTTGCTCTTCATGAGACAGAAGTTCCTGTCAGCCTTATCACAGGCTGAGGTGAAAGCAGCTGCAATGGCCAACCAAGGATGTCAAGGGCTTGGGCAGCCCTTAGGGCCTGGCTAGTTGCTGTTGCTAGTTGCTGTTTCTGCCTCGTTCCGCTGATGTGGGGCCGGGGTCCTCCCCACATCCGAGTGCCCACACCTGTCCTGCGCATTCCCTCACATCACTGCTGCAGAACAGTGTGGCTTCCCCACCACCACTGCGGCTCCTTCCCCTGCTATGTGAATGCACTCCACAGGCACACTGTATCAGGCCTGGTGTGTCTGCAACTCCCACATCATCTTTCCAGTGTGATCTCACCTTCCTAAGCCCCTACCTGTGTGTGGGGGCTGCTTCCTAAGGCCAAACTATGGTGCAAGGCACCACAGCTGTGCAGGAGGCTGCCCTGCAGCCCACCCAGCCGGGAGCCATGGGTCAGGACTCACAGCAGAACTGGAAGCTACAGTCAGACACTATGAGGCCTTGCCCCAGGATGTGCCTTCCACTGTGATGTAAGAATCCATGTCTGGACCGGCTGTTTGGGTCTAATCTGGCTAGCTATGGACCGCAGCCCACACGATCTTACAAGGACAAAAGCAAAAGAGGAGAAGTACTCTTCTCCATGTGGGGACGAACGTCCTCCATTACTGACTTGAGAACCACCAGACAGAGAAACACATGGAAAAAAGAGGGTGTATCTTGATGTGGGAAACTTTTATAGGCAGGGAATGGGGGCGGAGGAAGAGGATCGCAGCCAATGGGACACTAGTGGGGAGGGGCGAGGGGAGGGACTGACCCAGGAAGAGACCACCAGGAGAAACTGGGGAGAGGGGTGGGTGAGGGAAAGACCATATGATAGGTGAGGGGAAGAACAAACCATGTGATATAACATAAACTATTCAGTGCAATATAGACTACTACAGTGCAAATCTCCAATCACCCAGTGCAAAACGACAACTTAATAAATCATTTAATGCAATACAACACCGTGATTCCCCTCAAGCCAGCTGCAGCGGCGCCTGGCCAAGAGCCTGGGGCTGTGCCCGCAGCTGTAGCTGAGCTGGTCATCTGCTCAGCTTTCCTCCCAGACCCTCTCACTGGGAAACTCTGGGCTGAACCATATCTCTCCAAGTCCTTGCTGCCTCCAGGACCTCCTCTTGCCTCTGTGTTTCGCCTTAAATCCATAACCTGGCCCTGGCTTTTGTGACTTTGTCATAGGCCACTGCTCCTGCCCTGGTTTCAGGTCCCACCACAAAATAGAAAAAAATTAATTTAAAAGTGCTGTTCTTCTTTTGTAGATGTGGAACAAGTATTTCTTCTTTGCCAAAAATTTAACTTGCTAGACCCTTTGAAAAAAATTTGAATTTTCCAATATTTTAAAAGTTTAATCATGGTCTTGCTTCTGCAGTAAGAAATTTATCTGAGGGAAGGGAGAGGAGAGGAGAGGAGAGGAGAGGAGAGGAGAGGAGAGGAGAGGAGAGGAGAGGAGAAAAATGAAAGAGAAAGAGGAAAAAAAGAGAAAAAAACACCCTAACAGCTAAACAGTAATGCTTAGGCCACAAAGTCAGAAAAGCTTCTTCAATGGTTACCAGTGTAACACTTCCCCTGGTATATCCATTTTACATACAACGTAAAATAAATTGTAAGCTAGTTAGTTGAAAGCTATTTAGTTCTATTTTTTCGAATGGAAAATTCATTTTTTCTAATGGAAGTCCTTTCATAGAATTTGGTTCAAAAATCCAACACTCCTTTTTAGGCTAAATAAAACCAAATTTGTGGAGCAAATTAAATGTTTTGTAGTATTATATTGAAATATGGTCTACAGTTGCATTGTTTGAAAGTAAGCAAAATATTTTTTATCTCTCATATTTGTCAAAAAACCAGAATATGATGGGATTCTTTTAGCCTTCTGCATAATTAACAAGCTTTAGCTTTACTTACAAGTCCTTTAAATATCAAAAAAACAAGGAAGCTGATGGCAGTGGAAGAATTATATATATGTAATCCTTGGACTACATATATATATTTTTGATCACGCTTTTAATGTATAAGTGTAGTATAATTGTAGTCAGCTACATCTGAATCCTAGAGTGGCTTATTCATGTATTAAGGTATAGTTAAACAAGAAGCTCCACAAAAGAGGGATTGTTTGCATGATCAAGTTAAGTCTATGCATAGCTAAATAAACTGTAGGATAGTGTCATAGGCAGTTGCTGTCTCAGTAGTTCATGGGGTTTTTTTCAGCAGAAGAGTCACTGTAACACTCCTTTTTTATAGAGAGATTTAAAATAAAATTAGTTAATTATTTATAGGAAGCTGCAGCATACACTTAACTTAATTGCATTACTTTTAAATATGCTGTTTGACAGTATCCCTTGAACAGGAAGACCTTATGATCTTCTGTGAATAGAGAATAATGCCTGAGTAAGTCTGATCTTTAGGGAGGCTATGTATATCCTGTCCAATACCACTTACACTACAAATGTGCCAAATAAGAAGAATGACTATGAATGACAAGTCCACTGCAAGGAAGTCCAAGGAAATCTGTCTCAGTAAAAGCCAGAACACCTTCAGAATCTTGCAGCTGTTTAGGCAAGTTTAGTTTAAGTTTAGTTTAAGCAGTGTATTCTGTCACCTAAATACAAATTTAACTACATCTTTGGTCTACCTTCTTTTATCTAAATTGTCAATATAGCAAAATAATTGCAATGTAACATATGCCTCCTGGCTTGGCTGGTTTCAGACAACTTAGTGACACCAGTTGTGTTTGGTCATCTTGAAAATTAAAACTGGAGAAGAATAGTCTGTGTAAGCAATTCAGCCATCAGCTGAGGGAAAAAAGAAAGAGTTTCTTATTAGAGTTTGTGCTTAATATGCATGTTTATAGACTGAATTGGGGTAGGTGGAGAGCTGCTGCCATCTGCTGGAAGGATTTCTTTTCTGACTTTAAATGAAATTGGAGCGTTTTTTATGAGTAACCTAATGAAAGATTACTAAACTATCACCGTTGATGAAATTTAGGTGCTTAACACCTGTGTAGACATCTAAATGATCATTATTCTAATGGTATTAATAGTGTAAAATTATCAAAATGTGGACCTAAATCCCCTTGCAATTCAAGGTCTGAATGGAGGACTTTTTAATTAAGCCATATTCATAAATATGAACTAGAGAGCACAAATCCTTCCAAAATGGGGACACTAGAAGATGTAAAAAGAAAGGGAAATTAAAAGCAAAGAGGCTTTTGCAGACAACCATTTGTTTAATTTTATAGTATAAATATCGGTGCTACATTTTTATTCATTATGATGTGTAAAAATACAGGTCTAAAATTCCGATGCTATGGATAGGTAGCAGGAGCCTCACAGTGAATACCCAGAATTCTCTAAGAGTTGGCAGTTTCAGAAAATAAAAAACAAACATATATAAACAAAATCAAGACGTACTAGTTTTGTCCACCTGCCAGGAGACTGCACTTTAGGTCCCAACACACACAGAGTGGTTAGGACTGCAAAGAAGTTTGATGCTGCATATTAGAATAAGCAGTACTAGGTACCTTACAGGGTCCTGGACATTTTTGAAGAGCTTTTCTGTCTTCCTTCTCAGTTCAGTTTAATCTATGTAGAGTCTCAAATTTAGACAACACTCGGTATTTCTTCCCAGCTA
This sequence comes from Pyrgilauda ruficollis, assembly GCF_017590135.1. Lineage (NCBI taxonomy): Eukaryota > Metazoa > Chordata > Aves > Passeriformes > Passeridae > Pyrgilauda > Pyrgilauda ruficollis. The sequence goes on from NW_024529266.1 coordinate 6,505,824, forward strand.
AATGCCTGTAAATGTTAATTTTATATCTGCCTGGTGAGGATTTCAAGACAGCCAAGTTAGACGTTGCATGATTTAGACAGATTTGTGATTTACATGTGAGTACACAACCTTGCAGATTTGCAAGTTTTACCCAAAATACATATAGGCATACATATTCCTAAAAAAAAAAAAAAAAAAAAAAAAAAAAAAAAAATTCCTGAGTAATCTCTTTGATCCTGGAAGAAATTGCTTACATGGTAATTTCATGGTAAGATGGAATGGAAATGACACCAACTAGAATGAGGAAATCAAGCCAGTTGAACCACTTACAATAATATAAATACACAGTGGAGGAGTATGGTGAGAGGAATTCTGATTACATAGTGAAATGATAGACTGATATCAGGCTATCATGCCTGAAGTATTTGCTGTCCCAAGAAAACTTACACCAAATTATATTGTAATTTAAACTGCATGGTCAATCATTTATTTCCTGCTAATCTGAGGTTTACATTTCATGTCTTTTACATCTCATTACTAAGTTACAAATACCAGCTGTTAAATTCAGCCCATTGGATTTCAATCTAATGATTATTTACAGTGCCCTACCGTTAACTTTGTCTTTAGGTCCAGTGTTCATTACCTTGATACTGAGAGCTTAAAAGTGGCCAACAGATTAAATGTACTGGAAGATAATTTTTTAAATGTAGTCACAAAGGCACACCTCCACCCATTTTATCAATTTATTCTGATGAGCAGGGGCAGTATATTTTCCATCTTCATGAGCTAGGTTTTGGTAAGCAGAAAATTTGCAGGTGTACTTCCATGGTTGGCACCTTCCCATGTACTTATTGTATTCACACCATATTCTCATCTCTCTAGAGGACCACACTAGGTTTTCTAGGAGTTATTTGGATAATTACAAAGAAAATAATTTCTCAAGGAGTGGGGTACATCTTAATGGGAAATGTAGGACAATATTGATTAAGGGATATCCCAGCTACCTGAATCAACTACACCAGTGTCAGTGTGATACTGTACATGGGCTAACTAGAGAGAAAGATATGAAAAGCAGACATAGGAAGGTGCATAAGAAATGAGGTAAGGAGACCTCTGTGTAATCATTATGATTAAAATTCCTACATTCAGGTTATGTTACTAACCTTAATTGTAACTATATGTTTTCAGAAGTCTAGAAGACTTACAAAAAGATTAAATGTCAGAGGCACACTCAGTTTCAAGGCACAACTTATTATGCAAATATTTTGTCTAGAAATGTCAAGATCAAGAGGTTTTGAATAACATCTTTGTGTAATTTTTTGTAATGCTGGTGTGAATCTGTGACACACTTTTGCAAGAAATTGAGAAACTACTCAGTCTGGACGAAGTTGTTCCTTGTAAATACATGTGAAAAAATATGCAAGGCAGGTTCAATCTCTTACAGCATAAAAAAAAATAAAAAACTTATCTCTTTGCAAAAACCTTTTTATTTAGTTGAAAGTATGCATTACTATCAGAAGCCATGCATGAATTAGAAAAACAGAAACACTCAGACTTTCTATACCCTCTGGTCTTAGCCATCTTAATTTAATACTCTGTAAGAGAAAAGGCAAACTTGCTGCCTTGCTAAAAGCCACTAGTCTGTGCTGTTGTATAAGAAATCTGTTTTAAGTCAATTCCTTACAAATAGAATTGTAATCATTTCCATAAGCATGTTTTTGTGCCACTAGGTAGTACCTATAAACAGTTTGGATGAGTTTTATCTTTTATTGTCCACTATCTTCTATATAATGAAAATATTGAATTAGAAAGCATATCATATTCAAAGCATCACTGCTTTAATTCCATTTTAATATTTTACTAGAAGTAAAAAATATGTATATGTATTAGACTAGCAGGAAAATCTTCAAGCTAGGAACTCTAACAATTCAAATATGCAATAGGAAGGCTGCTTAATGATTGAGCTAAGGCTTCAAATGGGTGTTGATCTTACGGAAATTTTCTTCCATTATACCAACAGTTTAAGGGGCAGAGGAAGAAAAACTTGTCCCAAAGGTAAAAATATTATTGATACCCTTGCTGTACTAATACCCAAGTAAGAGATTTTTTTTTCTTATATTTTGTGTCTATTCACAAGCTGCAAACTGATTCTTGCTACATTTTAGGAACAGATTTGTAATGGAGACTATGGACTATTTTTTTTAATGTGACTTTTTTCTTTAGCCTTTCCTTTTATTTTTAAGGACTTATATTAACTATATTATAAAATAAGGCACCATAAAATTATAAATGTGAAATAAATAACCTTCTTTCTGAATAAAAACATGAATTTTATATTCTACCATAAGGTAAATTCTTTGCTGATGACACCTGTAAGCAACTTCACAGAATGGGCAGCCTTCAAAATTTTCTTTTATTATCTCTGCAAGTAATATGTTTACCAGCAGCTAAAGATAATCCTTTCTTGTCTACTATATCTATACTCTTTAACTATTCCCAGTTCCCGTATAAGTTACTCTGTCTGTAAAACATTCTAAGAGTATAAATTAGGTGGTTTATTTTTATTTTTATCTTTTAAAATCCAAAAGTATCTATAACTTTTAAGATAGTAATCCTGGAAAATATGTGTCCTCATTAGATGTTTGCAATTTAAGTAGGACAATTAGACTTTTTGTCACATCATCATTTAGATTCCTTGTCAAAAGGAAATATCACCAGAAGTCTACAATTCTGGACTGTCTATCCAGTTAATATATACTGTGCAATTCTCTTTTTTCCTTTTTCAGGACTACAGTCCTTCCTGACACACAGATCCTTACCTTCAGAAGTTTAATAAGTTCATATTATAGACAAGAAACCTAAAGCATTTGCAGGCAATCAGCAGATCAAATATTCATTAAAGTGGGTAATTCAATTTAAAATATCCATGGACAGTTTGTTTCCATGGTTGTTTTACTACCCATACATTGCTGAATGTCACATGAGAAGTGTTTAAACATTTCATAGCAGAAATCTGATTTTGAGTGTCAGTCCAAACTTAAGTTGCATATAATTTGTATACCATCCATTATTTAGCAGCCTTATTCAAATACTACACATACAGGAAGTATATTTCCATTCTAAAAAAATCTGAAATTAAACAATGCATGAATTTTTCTATGTCCTTATATCTACATGTTCATTATAGTTACCATTCACAGGGCTAAATTTGAAACATACTTATCGTTTAAAAGAAAAAGAAAAAAAATAATTACAGGCTTTAAAGTTCTGATTTATTCAGAGACTCTAATGGAACAGTCAAAAGCACAAATCCCAGTCTATCTCTTTTCCTGATTCAATTTTATGGCAGGAACTCTCACAGTCTGTATATAATCCAGTTCCAACATTAGGCAGAAATGTCAGTCCATGGGGAACTTTAACTACACAAGAATCATTACCTTAAATATGTCATGCTGGAAATATTCTCTATCTACTTTGAATTCATATATATATGCTCTAGTCTAACCCTTGTGAAAGACTCCACTCCCAGGTTTGCAAGGCAGGATTCACACTCCTTCCAGCCTAAAAATTATATAGAAATAAATTGATTTTCTGAACTATAATCTAGCCTACTGATCTGACCACAAGTGTGTTATTGCAACTCTGGAGTATATTTTATAATGAGTTTTCTAAAAAATTTTCAAAATTCAATAGTTATAATTACATATTGCAGCTATTAGAAAGCTGTTTGCTGTAGGTAAGATAGTTTGCTAATTTTTTCTAGACTTAGTTGCAAGTGTGACAGGACATAAGCATACTTTTGTAGCTTACTATGAGGAAAGCCAAGTCCGCCACTGGAGTGGATGTGAAGTGAAGCAAAACAATAAAAGGAAAAGTTTTGGGTCATGTAGGAAGAACACCAGGTCTTTACACTGTATTTTTTGAAAGCTAAAAAACAATTGATGCCTTGGTTCAAGCATTCTGATTTGCTTAATCTCAAAATCAAACTTTACTTTAGTGAGTTTAGTCCTGGGGAGAATAATTTTGCCTTCACTTTCATGTTCATGTGTTCATTGCTTTATAGGAATATGAACTCTCAGATTATGGAAGCACATACCCACCAGGAGCTCCTGGAGGATCCCATGCTGAAGCAGGTGTATGTGCCCAAATGTATCCCATAAGAAACCCATACTAAAGCAGGCTCTGCGCAGGACCATAACCATATGGAGAGAGGAGCCCATACTGGAGCAGCATTGCTGGCAGGACTTGTGACCCCATGGGGGTCCCACACTGGAGCAGCCTGCTCCTCAAGGACTGACCAAAATGGAAGGGAACCATGCTAGAGCAGTTAAAGAAGAACTGCAGACTGTGGGGAGGAGTGATATTCAGAAATTTCGTGAAGGACTGTCTTCAGTGGGAGACACCCCACATTGGTGTAGGTGAGGGTGTGAGGAGGAAGGAGTGGCAGAGACAAGGTGTGATAAAGTTGCAGCAACACCCCCTTCCTGTCCTTCTGTACCACTTAGGAGGAGGAGGTAGAGAAATTAGAAATTTAGTTGGACCCAGGAAGCAGGGAGGAAAGATTTGGAGTTATTTCTCATTGCTGTATTCTGGTTTTATTGAAAATAAAATAAATTCATTTCCTCAAGGTCAACTGTGTTTTGACTGTGACAATCATCACTGAGTGATCTCTCCCTGTACTCCTCTCGACCCATAAGCATTTTGTTGTATTTTCTCTCCCATGTACAGCTGAAGAGGTAGGGACAGAGCAGCTTTGGTGAGCACTTGTCATCCATCCAGGTTTAACACACAGTATATACCACCACTCTTTTAAAAGGGCTTGGATATTAGTTTCATACAGTTTTTGAAGAGTTTAAATACTAAAGCTTTAATGCATGTAAACTTGACAGGTGTGAAGTTAGTGGATTTATAAGGACTCAGCACAATGAGGCCTCAGACCCCTCAGTTTCCTCTGAAGTAACCATCTGTACAAGGTCAGGACCTACCGTGCTGTAGAAGAGCAAAGTAAGAACTGGTCACAGAGTACCAATTTTGTTTGCTTTGACAACCTGTATAATCCTAAATTAGAGGCATGCTTCTGAGTAATCTACTGTATGATAATAAAGTGTTACGTGCAAAATACATCAAAAATCCTGACAGATTTCCCAAGCAGATTTTACTAATTACTGGTTTGCTGTATGCTGGTCACACTTTCAGTCATGCGAGTTATGTACATATCAGGTGTTTAAGATAGCAAAATTCATCAGTTTAAGCAAATAGTCTTCATTTTAAGATATATGTCTGTAAAGACCATAAAAATTCATAGAGACAGCTCTGACCATTGTCAATGCTAGTAACTATATGAATTACAATATATGGAGAATATGAAAATACAAATACTGAATTAACTTTCAAGAATTTTCACACCAGTGTAACACATCAGTTTTCTGTGTTCAGTACCTGTAAAAGTAAGAATGACAGGAATTTTCTAATGTTCCTTCAATGAGGATTAGCAATGTTACATTTTTATTGTATTTCTTAGCCAACAAACTGTTTGGAAACCAAAGAAAATATTCAGAGGGCCAGTAAGCAACCTGCATTGGTTGAATTTCTCTGGCTGACTCAAGTAATTTCTCTGTTTCACCAAGGAATCTACCCATCTACAGTGGCAGAGCCAGGGTCTTAAGAAATTAGCATGTCATTCTATTATTTATTTATCTTTAATAGTGACTATTGATTTTCAAGCCTAGTTTCCAGTTCTTGATAGCTAATTGATAATGTTTAGGAAAGTTTTTTTAATATATTCAAAATGAGTTTTATGCCTTTCACAATGCCCCCAGAGCAGGGAATAGGGGGGAAAGAAAAGGAAGAATACATTTCTGGCCACAAGAATGAACATGTGTATTCTATCATCATACTCTGCCCTCAAGCCTCATTAGCAAAAAAGAAATCCTTCATCTTCACTAAACTTCCCACTCCATTAACACATTTTTTCTCCATTTTGTTACAAGAATTAAAATGAAAAAGTAGATTTTTAGTTAGTACTTAGATGTGAGAGAGAGACATTAAATCTGTTTCTGTAAAGTTACAGATATTGCAAGGTTCCCTAAAAAAACATTATAAAACATAGGTGTAATATTTATTTACAGTAGGATTCACAATATAATCCAGAACACAAAAGCTGTATGGAGAACCATAGCAACAGGAAATTGATGTCAAAAATCAAACTGGTGAAAGGCAGAAATGGAGATAAAGCACTGATCTCTCTCTCAGAGAGCAAAAATACTACATGTTTTGCTGAGACCAAGATTCCAAATTTTGCTTTCTGGAAACTGATGTTAGGAAGGCTTCCCCGAAGGACTGAGATATAAGGAAATTGGAGTAATGATGTCAGGAGCTAGAATGGACAGTTTTAGGATTGAAGTCTTAGAGCTGCAAGCAGGCATATGTGTCTTTGCAGTTGTCCAGTAAGTCTTCAACAAAAAAAAAAAAAAAAAAAAAAGGTTCAGCTCAGAAAAATACATCTTTCTTACTGTGGAAACAGCTCCCTGTCCAATGCCCAGAACAGGTGCATAGCAGCAGTTGCATAGTTTGCAATAATATAATGCAAACAATTTTTTGTTAGTTCAGCTCAATGCAGCATAATAAATTATATAAATTTTACAATGTTCTATGCTGATTTTGGTTTATTGTTTGGGTTTTTTTTGTTGTTTTTTTTTGGGGTTTTTTTTGTCAGATGAGCATTACTTCCACTTGTCTGGACAATTTAAATAAAACTTGGGCTAAGAAAGATCCTCAGCAGGTAGAAACTGACCTTGTACTTGTGGCACAGGAACTCTACTCTGGACTTGGTCCCTATAGTGTAGATTAAAATTAAATTCTTCCTTTATCATTACCGTTCTTTTCTGTCATACCTGTGTCTGCAGTGCAAAACTAATACAGCATTAAATGCTGAAGTCCTGGTAACATTAACAGAATTGGAGTCTGGTGGTTAACAGCTTCTAAGTCTCTTGCAATATTAATTCCTTTCCCCCTCCTTTATTCCTTTGTGTCCATTTGTTCCAGCTTCTTAAAATTTTTTAACACCTTTCCTGCTTTTCATCAGGATGAAGTGAAAAATACTTACCTTTTCTTACTAATATGTGTTATGTGCCCAGAATACACAAGTTCTTGTAACAAATCTACAATGATTACTTTGTCAATATAGAGAATGTGTAGCACAGAAAACCCAGGAAAAACGCTTAATATAAAAATATTTGCTTTGTGAGGGGAATAATGGAAGAATAAAAATAGCCATGATCATTTATTTTCTTAGTTAACACTCAGAACAATTAAATAATTTCAGTTGGAAGAGACTTTGGGAGGCCTGCAGCACAACCTCCTGTTTATAGCAGGGCTGATCCTTAATTCAGACAAATTTGCTCAGAGTTTTCTCCAGCTGAGTCTTGAAAACCTCCAAGAATGGAAGCGGTATAATACCTCTGGACAACCTGTTTCACTGCTAGACTGTCCTCCTGGAGAAAAGGCTTCTCCTTCTTTCCAGCCTAAGCCTCTCATGTTGTAGCTTGTTTCACTGCCTTTCAACTTCCTGCCACACACACCACTGTGAAAAGCTTGACTGTACCTCTTCTTCCCCTTTTAGTGGTGCTGGCAATACTGTTGAGCCCACTGAAGCCACCCTTTCTCCCAGCTGAACCAACCCTGGTGCCACAGCCTCTTCTCACAGGGCTAGGGCTCTAGGCCTCATCATCCTAATTGCAGTCCCTGAATCCACTCCACTATGTCCATGGCCTTCACATATTTTAGGGATCAAAACTGAATGAAATATCCAGATATGGTCTAATGAATGTGACATAGAAGAATATAATCTCTTCCCTTGACGCCCCTGTTAACAAAGCCCAGTATATTTTTGGACTCTTCTGCTAGGGTGCACTGCTGATTTCACACTATTGTACTATAGCCATAATATAAAAATATGGGTGCCTTAATTCCTCTTTTCTATTGCATTCTTTCTTTTTCTTGAGAACAAGTTATTCAATTCTTGTGTTGCACTGAGAAATTTTAATCACTTCCTGCACTACCAGTGAAACAGCAGTTTCCTTATCTTTTTCAAGGGACATACTGCTTATACATCCCAAACTTCATAATTCTTTTATAAATGTTCTAATAGTGATCTTCGCTCTTCTGTATCAGATTTACTATTTCAACTTCTATGTACTTCACTGTTACAAAATCAATCTTTTTTCCCATATATGAACATTATAGGCATTCTGAACTATCTTCTAATTACATTATAGATACACAGAACAATTTTCCAGTTATCTACAGCTTGCAAAGTTATGTGATAACTACTTCACTTGGAGTTCATTATTCACTTCATTATTATTTTTAATGTCAGTGGTGATCATCTGTGTTAAAAAACCCAAAACAATCTTATCATGTTGTGGTCCTTCACCACTCTATAAAAAAGAGGATGCAAACTAAAATAAAGAAAAGAAAAGTAAAAGGAAGAGAGAAAACACAGATTAGATTTGTATGTTCACTAAAATAATATGACTACTTTGTGCTTTAAGCTGTAAAATATATAAGGAAAATTGAAATAAATTCCAGATGAGAGCTAACATGTACCTTAAGTCTGTCTACAGACAGTCGAAATATAGCCAATGCCTACTTTTCACAGAAAGTAGATGTTATTATAGTAAAAAGAGGATGACATAGAAATTGAACCAAAGAGCTGATTATTTAGAATCACAGAATCATAGAATATACTGAGTTGGAAGGGGCCCATCAGGATCATTAAGCCCAACTCCTGGCCCTACACACGACACCCCAAGATTAACACAATGTATCTGAGGGCATTGTTCAAATGCTTCTCTAACTCTATCACACTGGTGCTGTGGCCTCTTCTCTGTTCCACTGCACAAACACCAGTGTGTGATGAGCCTTTTGCTAATATCTAACCTAAACCTCCCAACTCAGCTTCATGCCATTCCTTCAGAACCTGTCATTGGTTACAAGAGTAAAGAGATCAGTGTCTATCCATCCACTTCTCCTCACAAGGACATTGAAGATTTCAGTGAGGTCTCAGTTTCATTCTCTCCAGATTGAATAAACCAAGTGACATCAGCTACTGCTCATAAGGAACTTCCAGACTCTTCACCATTCTCATGGCCCTCCTCTGGAAGACTCTGGAAGGTCTTTAATAGCTTAATTTCTTTTTTATATTACCCAAAACTGCTCCCAACACTCAAGGAAAGGCTGCCTCAGTGCAGAGCCGAGCAGGACAATCCCCTCATTTACCCGGCTGTGACACTGTGCTCTTGCAGGACGTGGGTGGCCCTCCTGGCTGCCAGGGCACTGCTGACCTGTGTTCCACTTTCTGAAAGTCAAGACCCGCAGGTCCTTTCCTCAATGCTGCTCTTCAGCATCTCATTCCCCAGTCTATCCACACAACCAGAGTTGTCTGTCCCAGGTGTAGAATCCAGAACCTGCTGGTTGGTGATTGACCATCTCTCTAATTTATCTCTGCAGGGCCTCCCTGCCCTTGAAGGAGTGGACATCTGCTTCCATTTTATTGTGTTGGCAGCCAGACTTCAAGTCCTGCATCCAATATCTAGCATTTATTGCAGCAAATGTTCTACTACCTAAATACTCAGGAATTTTACAGCTATGTTCACAGTATCCAAGCTACATCTCAGTGATAGCACTAAAAGTATATCATCTTTGATTCTGCTAATTGAAAGGTAACATTTCCTGAGAATACTTTGAACAATCACTTTAGAGTAAATTGCTTCACTTCATCATAAGTTCTAATGGTTTTTTCTTTTCTTCTAAAGAAAGACAGGAAAGCATAACTTTATATCACGTGCGCTGCAATTTTTTCTATAGCTGTCAATACAGAGTTTGATACTGTTGTTTTAAATTGACATAAAAACTAGTACAGGATCTTTATAAAGACAATTTGCATCTGTTATACTTTTCTTTCCCTTTTATTTGCTTTACTCAAAGCAAATAGTTACCTTAAAAAAAACCCAAAACCTTCAGAGATTTATAAATTCATCATTGTAGAGCATAATGCTAGGTCTCTAAGAAATTCTCCCTTTGGATTGTCCTGAAACTGACAGTGAAATGTAAGCAAGGTCATGTCACAAGCAGCTTAAAATTATGATACATGTGGAAAAAAAGTATGATCATTAAGTAGTGGACAGATGCTCTATACACTTCAGTACTATCAGAGGATACTAATGGCTTTTTATTAAGTACAAGGATAAGAAAATACCCCAAATATTAGACTGAATACTGATGGTGTGAAACTGTTTCAAGTGTGAGTAGACAAGACATCAGCAATGAAGATGAACATCGTTTATCATTTTATTATGTAGTTCTATTTCTCCTAAGTGCTTTTATCATCCATAACATTTTCATTTATACTTCAAATTATCTGGATCTGCCATGAAGTTACTCTGAGCCTTTGTGTGAAAATATTCTCAGTCTCTATTTTTGTTAGGCTTGTGGACGTAGAGCGCATATGAAATTCTATGAGGAGGGGCTATTTTCAGAAAACTTTCTAGCTATTCTAAAGATACAAGTGCAGTGAGTCTTGAGACAATACAGCAAGCTCAACAATGTTATTTCATCAAAAAGTCATTGAAGGAAAAGTCAGTAATTTTTTCCCTGGTTGTTTAACAATTTCCTCGATCCTTTAGCCCAAGATTTTTCTAAAGACAATTCAGATTATTAAATATTTGCTAATGGTAGAGACACTTAAAGGAAAAAGTCTTAAAACATGTGTGATATTGCAAAGTATAATGAATTTCAGAGGAAATTGGGAAAAGTTCTTCCTTCATAGATTTATGAGTATTGACAAGGAAAAAAAACATATTTCACCATCGACAATTACAGTTGTAAACAAATAATGGAAATTATTAATGAGAAATGCAATTTTCTTGCAATAGTAGAGACAGTTTTATCAGCAGAACTAGCTGCTAATTTCTCAACATGCAAATTGTTTTCACAAAGTGAAGTGTCTTCTCATCTTGAACCACCTAAGCATTTTATTACTATTCACATATTTTAGATACATACCTTTTGGCATAGTATTTACAAAAAAAGAATCCCACAACAAAACGTGCATTAATTTTACTAGTAATTATTTTTTTCACATCTACCTAACAGCCAATAAAATGCCCAAATTTATACTCATGTACCTGCTTTTGTGAAGTGTCTAAAACCACACAGGTCTTGCTAAAATCTACCTATATTTATTTTCTGTATTTTTCCCAATAATTCGTACTAAAACATGGATATCATCAAACTGATATTATTTAGTTTCTAATGATCACCAGGAAATAGTAGTAATTTTACTAGAAAGTTTATTTTTAGAAGATACCTTGTTTCAGAAACCTTAATCAGTTTTAACTAATCACTTGACAGATCAGTTTTGGAATAAAATAAATGTATTTATTTCAAAAATAAATTTATTTGTTTCTGGAGAGCTTGATTTTTATGGTAAATAAGAGTCTGCTTCCTCTCTTCATGACACTATGCATTTAAGCAGACAGATTTTTCATGGCTTTACTCACACAAGCAGATATGAATAGCATCTACTTTGTTTACAGCCTACTGATATTTTCATGGTTTCTTGGGTCAGAAACTTTCACTAAAACACTCTCTATAACTTGGATACTCCCACAGAAGAATTTTCAGAAGAGCTAATTACTCTTTGAAGGCATCAATGGAAAATCATTGATTCTCAAGAAATCAGTGCTGTTTCATTTTTTTACTCTTACTAGAACATCAAATGTTTCCTGAACACAAGACATCACAAGCTGCTCATTGTATCTAGCAAGTCACTGAAAAAATTCTAAGCTGTACATATTGAAGTATTCTTTTTTTTGTGTCTTCTGTACCTCAAGGGGAAAAAAAAAAAAAAAAGCTTATTGTTTAACACAATGCCTAAAAAGTCCAACAAAATTTTCAAAATGTGTGACATATTTCCATACCTTCCTGGGTGTTTGGGGTTTAGGGTTCTTTTTGTCTCCCAATACAATTTGTGGTTACTCAGAAAAGAGAATCTTCTTCTGCTACCATTTATAATCTATTCTGCGCACACAATCATATAGGTAACCTGTCGTTAGTTCAAATCACAGCACTCAGCATTCCTACTGTTCCCACAGAAACAGACACAGATAATACAGAATGCTTTCTATTTATATTCAGCCAATAGTCATTTAATGCTTCGTGAAGATGCACATCTTCAGCAGCTTTACACTTAAAGTAACATTATAACTATTAGCCCCCATTATTCTAACCACAAAGAACAACTCCATAATTTTTATCACAATGTGGTAATTTTTTGTGGTCACACCTCCTGTACCTTTAGTGGAATCAAGATTGTGTTAAAACATACAACACAAAATATCCCTAATCCCTAGGGTGGATTTTCCATATTCTTTTTCATATTCTTAATAAGAACATGTATTCTCCTTTATGGGAGTACCTCAATAAGACCTTGAAATGAACAAGCCTGTTTCACAGGAGAACCTCCTCCCTTCTTCCTTGTTCACCAAGAAATAATCTCCTTACATCCCTGCTTTGCAAGAACACAAAAGACAACCACAGAAAGTGAACAGAATTGATAATGAGTACTCACTTTTGAAAGAGTGAGGGTGGAGGTAAGGAAGAGAGTTAAAAATTATTTTTGTGCCTGCTACGAGACTCTGACCAAATATGTTCAGGAAAGACAATACTAAGAAATAGAATTATGTTTGGAAAAGCTTATTTGCTTTCTTGCCTTGCTTTATATCTATACCATTTCCCAATTTAACAGGCATTCTCAGAGAACTTTGATGTACAAATTAGAATCTATGTCTCTTCTTGTCTGCATGCTAAGCATCTAAAGAGTGCTGAATAGATTTAAAATCTGAGCAAAAGTCTTAGAGATTACTTCCAGCCATAAAAGCAATTAGTGAAAAATTAACCTATTTACAATTCTGTTGAGGTTTAAGAGTTTTGTTTCCATTAAATCAGAGAAAGCTATATAAAAGTGAGGTAATATAGGAAGTCAGGTACATTGTTAACTGTACAATCTGATATGATTCCCTACCAATTAATAGGATTTGAATCATCTTCATATGCATAAAGCATTAGTCACTTGAATCCTGCTTATAACAAAGTATGAACTGATAGAAGTTGGCATTAAAACAATAAATTACTTTGTGGGTGGGTTCGGGGCAAGAAAAGGCAAAATTTTCCAAAAATCCAGTAGTCTGAATTCAGAGGTGGAAATAAAATCATGATATGCATAATGTTCCCCAGGCTTACAAGCAGTTTTGTTTTAATTTGAAATTCTGACTACATTGAAAGGATTCTAAAAATCTCCCTTGATCTAATTCTGAAAAAAAAAAAACCCTATGTCTATTACAGTTACAAAATAATCACATTCTTAAAAAGCACAAATGTCATTAAAAGAAGAATCTATCCTACTGTCTCCATGAGCAAGTAAAAGAATTCAGAAAAACTTCAATATCAACAGCAGCAATAGAACACTTTTCCTATATTTACTGCATGTGTATTCAGGGAGAAATTCTATACTTTTTAATTTATACTCTGTGACTAGCTGAAGTTAAAAGGATTTCCAGTAAGCAAACTATTTGCAGCAATAAATATCATTTATTGATAAATGTTTCACTGAGGATAAAATCACACATTAAAGTGCTATTACTTTCATATCCTTACAAAATTGGTTTCTTGAATGGCAGGCATTTTACTTCTTGAGCAATACTAAAATTTGAAAACAAAACAAAAATTAAACAGAAGGAGAGCAGTTCACAGAATTGCAGAATTACAGAGGAGGTAACAAGCTATTGGACCTTAGTCTGCCTGGATCTACTCATGGATTTCTCACAAACGTCTAAAGTACGGATATGTCTTCTAAACACTAACAAACTTAGTTCTATATGATCATGAAGTCAAGTAATTTCAGGGAAAATTAACTCATTTCTGTGAAGGCTATTGGCCTAACAGTCATGAAAAGAAAATACTAGGAACATCATGATCCAATCAAACATCTTTTCAACAAGCTATTTGTTCACAATTTTAAAGTGAACACAAGATACTTAAACAGAAACAGCTGGTGTGGGGTGCTTTCATCTGAGTTAATATTTAAATATTATCTCAGTAATCAAAGATTTCCCTACTTTGAATACTGCATAATCCAATTCGTTGACAAAATGAGATGCAACGTAGGACCTCATATTGAATTACTAACTTGACTGAATAAGAATGAAGCATAAAATCTAAAAATGCATTATCTTTAGTGATTTACAGCATGTTAAATTCCTGAATTTAGTTGATACATAAAACATCTGTATAATAAGAAAAAGGCAGGCAAAATGTCCTCTAATTTTTTCTTAGTTTATTTTTTCTTAATATAACAATTCTGCTTTTTGAATTTGTTTGCATTTTTGACAGTTATTGATAATTTAATAGTAATACTGATACTGAGAAATTAAGCCAGAAAAAGCTATGTCTGATCTCTAGATCAATTTTCAAAATGTTGTTGTAGCTAGAATTTAAAAAACTGAAATTGTATACTGTAGTTTTTGGTCAAGCACTATATTTTAAGACTTGTTAAAACAAAATTAACATTAGATATATCTTTCTAGAGTATCATAACTAGAATTCTGTACCCTGTATCAAAATAGGTTTAACTTTTAAAGATTTTCAATGTTTTTTTAAATTTATTTTGAAACTAGTATTCTCTAGAGCTGTGTGAATTTGAAGAGAAAAATGTCCTGGTTCAACAAAGGGTTAATGACCTTATCGGTAAACTGCTACTATTAAAAAATTGATTTTTAATCATTAGAACACAAAAATACGTAGAAATAATTATAATTTTAGAAATATTTTAAACTAGCAGGTAGGCATTTTTTGGACATAAAAGTGGATTTATATGAAGGAAGAAGTAAATTCTATCATTTAGCAATTAAGATTTATCTTCCATTAAAAACTATCTAATGCTTCTACTGTAATTTTGACTCCTTGTCCCATACATGAAGATTTTCCAAGGTATCTAGTACTGGATGAATAGCTTCTTAGTTCAAGTTTTGTTTAGCTGCCAGGGGTGGTTAGTATCTTTCAATATCAATGTTGTAGAGCAGAGTATCACAGAATAGTTACATTTGGAAGGGTTATCCTGTCTAACCTACCTCCTCAAATAAGATAAGGACCTTGGCCAGGCAGCTCTTGTATACCTCAAAGGATGGGGAGTCCACACTCCCTCTGTGCACCCTGTGCCAGTTCCCAGTCACCCTCACATTGAGAAAGTGTTCCCTGATGTTCAAATGGAAGTTCCCATGATTCAGTCAATGTGCATTGCTTCATGTCCCAAAACTGGGATCACTGGGCATTTGTGGGCACCACTGAATGTTTGGGATTTTGTATTATTTCCAAGGATGGAGACTCCACAACCTCCCTGAACAACCTATTCTTGTGCTCAGTCAGCCCAAAGTAAAAAGAAAGCTTGCTAATGTGGCCACCGTGTCTCAGTCTAAGCCCATTGCCTCTTTCTGTGTCATTGGCCACCATCGAGAAGATCCTGGTTTTATTTCCTTACAACCTGCCTTCAGATATTTGCACACATTGAAGAGATCACCCTGAGTTTTCCCCTATGTCAAGCTGAACAGGCCTGTTTCTCTAAGTATTCCCTAACACCCAGAGTTTCTCCAGCCCATAAATAATTTTTGTGGCCTTTATTGTACTCTCTCTAACATGTCCGTAGCTCTCTGATACTGAGGAACCCCAAAGTGAACACAATGTGCTGGTATATAGTAGTCATGTGGCTTCACCGGTGTCCAGTAAAAAGGAAGGTCATGTTTGATCTGCCGACAGTCCTTCTCCTAGCCTAAGAAGCTGTTGGTCATCTTGGTTTCAAGTACCCAGTGGTAGATGATTTTCAACTTGGATACATCCATAACTTTCTCTTCAAAACCATTTCCCAGATGGATGAGCCCAGCGTGATCTTCTTCCTTTGCTTCCAGGTGCCAGTTTCAGCATTTTCTTAACCTCATTAGGTTGGTGTCAAACTATTTCTCCAGGTTACTGAGGTCTCTTTTCATGACAGCACAAAGCTCTGGTCTATCAGTTACCCCTGCCACTTCTGTGTCATTTACAAAACTGCTGACGCTATATTCTTCCCCCATTCTCCAGGTATTTAGTGTATATCACTAGCTACTGGTTTCCAAGCAGATTTTTTTCCACTCACTACCACATTCTGGCCTTGTCTATTCAGCTGCCCTTCAAATTATCTCACTGCCCACCTCCAAAACTTATCAACAGCTTGTCTGTGCCGACATCATGGGAGGGTATGACTGGTACTATGACTGGTACCACCTTCTTCTGACCCCGGTAATGTTGTTACCATCATTCTGTAAAGAATTCCTAAAAGAAACTGTGTCTTTAATGTCAGGTGAAATAGGCTGTGTCAAAAGACAGTGAAATCTATGAAGACAGTATCCACTGTTCTCATGTGCCAAACCTGTCCTTTCAACATTGGTTATCAAGTTTGTTAAACATGACTCCCTCCTGGTAAATTCATTAAATTACTGCTTCTGGTAGTCTTCTTCTTGGTCAGTTGGCTGGAAATGATTTTCAGGATCCTTTCCACAGATGAAGTGGCCTGTAGCTCTCTGGGTCTTTCTTACTGATGTTCTTGAAGATAGAAATGACACTTATTTCCTGAAGTCCTCAGACACCTCTTTTAATCACCATGCTCTCTTGAAGATAATCAAGAGAGGCTTTTCAGTAATATCAGGCCTCACTCTTGGGCCAACTCATGTCCATGTCCATGGATTTATGTATGTAAAGGCTGTTCAAGTTTTCCCTAGCCTGTTTCTCTTTCACCAATTATATAACTTTCCTACTTCAGATGTTGTTCCTGGATTTAGATATCTGGGACTTTTAAACCCCAATTTTGCTAGTAAAGATGATAGCAAAAAGAGGAATTCAGTACCCTCAGCCTGTTGCATGTCGTTACAGCAAGGTTCCCAACTCATTCAGCAGTAGGACCATATTTTCCTTAGTTTTTCTGTACCTGTTAATATGTTTACAGATACCTTTTTCTTGCCTTTGACATCAGACTCAATTTCATCAGACACTCTCTCTGGGCTTTGATTTTCCTACCTGCATGGCTCCATGCTTAAATAGGGTCTTTTTATTCCTACCAGATTACCTGTCCCTATTTCCAGCCTTCATATATTTTTATGTCTGAGTTTTGTTGGAACATCCAAGCCCACAGATATTTTGCTTGTCTTCCAGCTTGTTGGAATAGACTGCTCTGAGCTTGCAGGACATGAGTTCTGAACATCAACCATTTCTCCTGGGGCTTCCTTCCAACCAAGGCTTTATGTAATGGGATTGTTTCAAGATGAGTGTCAAAGCTCAAGCCAATTCTTGCTCTCTTGAAGTCAATGTTGTAACTTTCTTGTTGCTCTGCTTCCTCCTTTCATGATCCTGAACTCCACCATCTCATGGCAATGGTATTCAAAGCTGCCTTTGACTTTCACAATCCTTCCTTGTGTGAGAGTATGAAGTCCAGCAAAGCACCTCTACAATCTGGTTCCTTTCTCACTTGAGTCAGGAAATTGTCGCTTCATGAATGTCCTATATGGTTTATGGCATTTTCTGATGTCCCTGTTCCAGAAGATACTGAATAAGTCTGCCATGAGGATCAGGACCTGTTAATGAAGCTCCTTCCAGCTCTCTGTAGAAGGTCTTACCTTGTTCTTCTTGGTCAGGTGGTCTACAATAGACACCCAATGTTACACCAAAATCTCTCAGTTTGCTCATCATCCATCTCCAGGAAAAACTCCATGCCTTTCAGCTGCTCTCTTAAATAAAGGGCATCTACCTTCTTATCTTCCTGTTCTGTCCATCCTAAAAAATATCCCTAATAACTCAAGCTGAAGTACTCCAATAGTAAGCTGTTCCACTGCATCAACATGATTCCAACTAGATCAAAGTTCTGCTACTCTACACAGATTTATCATATTTGTTCCCCATGATACATGTGTTACAATACAGGTACTTCAGACACGCATCACTGATGATTTCCCAGAAGGTGCTTAGGGGTAGAAAAAATATATTTTGATATTTTATATAAAGTTTTAAAAGTGAGTCATGATGTAAACAATAAGTTTAGGAAAATTTTCTCAAAGATCTTTTAAAATAAACAGAATTTTAATTGGATAGACATATAACATAGGAACAGATAATCATTCTTTCCAAATCACTTAAAATTTTTTTACTCTATTCATATTTCAATTTCAGGAAGAAGAGAATTTCTGTGGACAGAAAAAAAAAAACCTTTTACCGTAAGATTTCAAATATTTATTGACCTAAATCAACATATTAGTAGTGAGACCAATTTACAGATTAGTTTATTACTAATTTTTTAATAAAAATTGACCCCAACTTTTCTCTCTGTTTCCCATTAGTCACACAGCAATGTAATTTGCATAACAGCAATTATATTCCTAATTAATTTTGTTTAATGAAAACTTTATTACTAAAATGTACACTAGTTACTCCTCATTATACAGGAGCTTTTAAAACTAAACTCTAGATACAAGATGCATGAGGAAAATGTCCACTTTGTCCAGAGGAGTTAGCTTACAGAGTAAAGGTAAAAGTTTTATAAACAGCAGCAGGAAAAATTTCTGTCTGCTTGGATATTGGAAGTAATAACAACATTTACCAACATTTTTTTTAACTTTTTGCATACAAAGTAAGCTGTGAGCATGCATTGGAAGCAATAAGACACTGCTGTCTCATATTTTGAGTACTGAATGGAGGCATAGCTGATGGGAGATAGAAATTAACTTTAATTAATTTTGTCAAATGTAAATATTCCCATGAAAAAATAAATGAAAATTCAGGATTTTCCACAGGTCTGTTTCACAAGGAAGCACATTGGGGCAACATAATTTTGAACCAATATTTATGCTTAGCAAAAAAGTACTAAAACAGATAGAAGCCTCTTCTATAAATGCCTATTTATTTTCCTGCTATCTTGTTAGACCTAGTAGTTCAGACACTTTCTAGAATTTAACAAGCAAGTAGCAGAGTGATTAAGACTCAAGAGCTGATGACAGTGAACTGCATGGTCACATGAACTTATCAGAATGAAGAGCAATCTTGAAAGAAAACCTGGACAGGTTGGAAGAGGGTGCTATCAATAACTGTGCAAAATTCAAAATTGTATTTAACAAAGCCAAATGCAAAGTCCTGGCATGACATTACCAGAGAGCCCAGTCCAGACTAAAAAGTGTGGGGCTGGGGAGAAGCCTTGCCAGAAAGGAGTGGACAACAAGCTGAACAGGAGTCAAAAAAGGCAAATAGGATCCTGTACTGCATCCCCAGGGGCATTACTAGCATAGATATCATGATCATCCCACTCAGTGCTTGTCAGACCATGCCTGGAATATGCTATATTCAGTTCTTAACCCCACAGTTCAAGAAAGACTGGAGCGGCTCCAAAGGAGGACCACAATAATAGTTAAACAGCTGGAGAATCTGCCCTAGAGGCGAAGACTAAAGGAGTTAGATCTCTGGTGCCTGTAGAAGAGAAAATTCCAGGGGAAACTGATTACAGCATTCCAATACCTAAAGTGTGGCTACAAAAAATCAGAACTTTATAAAAATCAATGATGACATTTATCACTTGTTAGGGAACAACAACAAAAAAAGTGTATATTTATTTTCAAGTTTAAACTACCATTTGCAAATCAGTTTTCTGTAACATATGGTATACTCCACCACATTCCAAAAATAAAATAAACCAGGATGATTTAGTTTCCATTTACCTGCAGCAAACAGGTTGCATGTTGGAAACCAATTGTGCTGTGCGACTGACTCAGTGCATCACAACTTGGTCTGATAAATCTTATTGCTTCAGCTACAGCTTAGTATTAAGCGTAGTTAAGCAAACATGCAGAAACATGCAGACTACATATACCCCGACAAGGAGATTAAATTAATAGATTCTCTATGACTCAGAACCCTGCAGGCACGATGATGCCAAATAGACAAGAAAATTCAGACTGATTGGATCTTGGAGGTCTTTTCCAGGCATAATCAATCTATAACTGTGTAAGAATATGACAGACCTGTCAGTGAACTGAGCTGATAATTCCTGAGCTGACACTTGTATCACATTCCACATATTATTTAGGATTCCTGTCTTCCTTGCCTTTTTTGTTTGTTTGTTTTTTTCATTATACAGAGCATGAGATCCTGCTTGACTTCTGTCAAGGGAGCTTATAATATTTCATATTCTATCAGAAACAATTTCCATTAATGGAAAACCTGAACTTTGCCTTCTATAATGGGTTGAATGTATCAAGATAAAAAGATACCTAAATAATTTTATATTTCTGATATTAGTCATTCCTGTCATATTAGAGGAGACACCTATAACCATGTCTTGTTTACATAAAACAACAGTCTCCCTAGCTGATTTCTCAACAGAACTTCAGTAAGAAATTAAAATAATGGGTCTTACTGCAGCAGATTTCTCTGATAACAGTTAGCTAATTTTCAATGCTTGAGAACTTAAAAATATTTTGACAACTAGCAGTGAAAGCTTTCAAGCCAATTCCACTTCCATAAAAACATGTCACAACTTTTTATTATGTGTTCATTATCATGGATGTTTATGATGTCTATTAGAATAATTTTTTTACTGTGAGAGTGGTGTGATACTGAAATACATTGCCAAAGGAAGTTGTGGATGCCCCAGTCCTGGCAGTGTTCAAAACCAGGCTGGGTAAGGTCTTTGGCAGTCTGGCCTACTGAAAGGTGTCCCTACCCATGACAGGAGGGTTTGGATTAGATGATTTTTAATCTCCCTTCCAACCCTTGACATTCTATGATTCTATGACTTATTTAGATTAAGAGGAATGAGCAAACCTGATTTATTGCAAAATACTGTCCAGTTTATAAAATACTATGCTTCAGGTCTACTTTCACTTGTATATTAAGTAAAGAGTTTATATTCAAATAATCACATACTAAATAGGGAAGAAATAGTAAAATTTCTGTGCAAAAAGGTACATCTTTTATTTAGTGTGAACATCATATACAATCCAATCTACTGTAATTTTCACCAGACAAATAGTCTGATTGATTTCAAGGCCTACATCTAAAAATAAAGGCTGATCTTAAAGTTCTAAAGCTCAGACTTATTGAGTATCCCTGCTGTTACATCCTGCAGCTTCATTCCTTGTAACAACCCAGCACAATAATGCCTTGAGCAGTCAGGCCACATTTCAGGCACTAAATCAGTCTCTAATCTCTAATCTCTTATTTAGTCAATTGCGTACCTGCAATATATCTTCCTATGACCACCCGTACTTGCACATATATGGAATTCTGATGCATATAAACACTTACAGATGGAATATTAGTTCTGATTTCTCATTTCATGTCTCTCAACCCATTTGTTGCCTTTGTTGTTTTCCTTAGTGATAGCTGAAGTTAATTCCTTAAAATTAGACATTCAGTTCTGTTTAGTAACATCTAATTCTAACCCGTTCAGTATATTGCTTAGAAATCAATGATTTTGAGGGTTTTGTTTAGCAGTTGCCTGCATTTATAAATATGTATGACACTAAAATATGTCAAGCCAGATCTTCTGTATAGTGTAATCCTGGGGCCGTCTATTACAATTTCCCTAATGTGAAGAAAAATTATATTCTGTTATGCTTCTTCAGCATGAGATCTAAAGTATTAATTCACCTCATACTTCTTAATATCACAAAAAATGTATGTCTTCAAAAAGGAAACATGTTTTATTAAAATCCTACAGAAATGTGCAGATGTCTTAAATCAATTCATCTTTCCTTCAAGCTGAGAATCAAAAAAAATTTAGTTTCCAACAATCATTTCAATTTGTTTTTGTTTTTTGTTTTCAATTTGATAAAACTGGAAGTTTGTCACTTTTATTTTCATCCTGAAATTGAATCGTTCCTCAGACCCAGAAACTGGTTTTCGATATCAGGCCGCAGATGCACAATATCGGCCCCAGATGTTCTTGATTACAAAGAACAGTATTTGAATTAAAATTTTATTTTTAAATAGAGTATACATTAGTTTATTGATGATATATGCAGAGATGCATCCAACATAGCAATTATGATTTAGTTTTATCTGTTCAAAGTTACAGTAATGGGAAAGGAATCAATAGACTCAGACGGGTATGAGATCATGTTTCATCCCTAACAGATGCCTAAGTGAAGACTTACATACAAAAGTGAAAACTGT
This sequence comes from Pyrgilauda ruficollis, assembly GCF_017590135.1. NCBI lineage: Eukaryota > Metazoa > Chordata > Aves > Passeriformes > Passeridae > Pyrgilauda > Pyrgilauda ruficollis. The sequence goes on from NW_024529266.1 coordinate 6,528,102, forward strand.
GAGAATGATTTATCTGAAATTCTTATTGGCACATTTTCCAGTCATTTATGACAAATTGTGAGTATGTCTAACTAACACCTTCATATAAAAAAATACAATGCTTTAGAGTAATAATCCATTTTTAGATATAACCACTTGAAGTCGTTGCCTATCTCACAACTACTCTTTGTGGGAATACTTCCAGAGGATTAAAAACACTGTGCTATTGTCCAAATATATATAACTGGTTTGCTCTAGGAAAAGTACCATTCAGGTATTTTTCTGAAAACTGATTACAATCTGTCAATATATGCTGCAGCCTGAGGTTACAGTTGATGAGATTTACTTTGTAAGAGAAAATAGACAAACTCTTTACAAAAATAAAATTCAAGGAAGCATTGGTATTGAGAGGTCAAGAAAGGGTCAATATTTACAATTTGAAGAATTTAGTAATAAGTAATTATATTAGTTTTACTATATTAAGAATTAAAATTGAACTTAAAAAGCAAGAGGAGTCAATATTCTGCTAGGTCTTGCTACAAACCTTGTTGAAGTGGAACATATGTGTGCCCAGGAATATGTCTTAATGACTATGATTTCAAATGGAAAAATTAATTGGACATCTTGGGACAATATCAAATCCAAATGGGGAAATAAAGTAGGGGGGAAGAAAGTGAATTAAAACAAAATAAATTAGACTTCCAATGATCTTTGGTTCAAAAAGTCAACCCCCTAGAATTAAAGGCAACCACAAAATAGAATAATTTAAAAAAATATATCATCATCGTAACACCGAGGTGGGTTTTGGATTTCGTTAGAATATTGTTCCAGAATTTTTCCAAGTTTCTGTTATCAAAGATTTATCACTTTTATGAAATGATCTGCAGGAAGGGATCAAATGCACCCTCAGCAGGTTTGCTGGTGACTCCAAACTGGGGGCAGTGGCTGATCCACCTGAAAGCTCTGCTGCCATTCAGTGGGACCTTGATCAGCTGGAGGGTTGGGCAGAGAGAAACCTGGTGGGGCTCAACAAGGGCAAGTGCCAGGTCCTGCAGCTGGGGAGGAACAGCCCCAAGTGCCAGCACAGGCTGGGGCTGACCTCCTGCAGAGCAGCTCTGTGGAAAAGGACCTGGGGCTCCTGGTGGATCACAAGCTGTCCAGGAGCCATCAGTGTCCCGGTGGCCAGGAGGGCCAATGTCATCCTGGGGTGCATTGGCAAGAGTGTGGCCAGCAGGTCGAGGGAGGTGATCCTCCCCCTCTGCTCAGCCCTAGTGAGGCCACACCTGGAGTGCTGTGTCCAGTTCTGGGCTCCTCAGCACAAGGGAGACAAGGAGCTACTGGAGAGGGTCCAGTGGAGGGCCACAAGGATCATCAGGGGTCTGGAGCTTCTCTTCTTAAAGAGACTGGGCCTTTTTAGTCTGGACTGAGAGGGGATCTCACTAGTGCTAATAAATATCTCAAAGGCAGGTGAGCATGGGATGGTGCCAGACTCTTTTCAATGGTGCCCAGGACAGAAGAGTAGCAGTGGCAATAAATTTAAATACAAAGTTCTACTTCAACATGAGGAAGAACTTTACATGGAGAGTGGTGTCGCACTGGGACAAGCTGCCTGGGGAGGTCATGGACTCACTCTCCTCTTCTGGAGACATTCAAAACCCACCTGGATGTGTTCCTGTGTAACCCACTTTAGATGATCCTGTTTTGCAGCAGAGTTAGTCTAGATATCTCCAGAGGTCCCTTCCAAATGTTACAACTATTAGATTCTCTGATTCATTCCATTCTATGCAAATTCCAGTCATGGACAATATGTTACTTCCTACAGTAACAGTGTCCTGTTGTTTATATTGATTTTTTTTTTCCATTTAATATTCCCATATATTTCATACTTTCTAGTACTCCACTCTGTCTACCTCATACCTAGAAAGAAATTGTCTTAATTACTTTGTAAATTAAGTACTTAATTATTTTAATTGCCTTGTTGTTTTAACTATGTAGACATTTTCTGTTTTTTTTTTTTAAATGAGCAAAACTGAAACTTGTCATCTGTTTCCATTATATTTCGATTTCTTTGAATTGATGTTCATTTAATTTTCACAAAAGTTTTTCTCACAGATTGTGTTATCCTATGAATAAATACTAGGGATTCATAGGGTTACTCTGTATTTCAGCAGTACTGCCAATATGAAGTATTTTACCAATTATTTTACCTTTATTTTATAAGATGCCAAAATACTCTTATGTCAATATGATTATTTGCTGTTGAGCAGTGAATTAGTTAAATCTCTACACATTTTGGTCTCCCAAATGCATTCAATGAGTTTTGTTTATGCAGCAAAACTCCTGAAAGCTCAAAAGTTTCCATGACGGAAGAAACTCATCCTCCAGAGAGCTCTTTTTATAGGATACAGGAGCCATAAAGTCAGACCCAACATTAAAATATGCATTTAAAGCAGAAAAAAGATTATCTTGTTAAGAAGAGCTCTTAATTATGATAAAAAACAGCACATGCTTTGAAGACCCATATAACTGATCTAACCTTTAAAAACCAGCACTGATTTATCTCTCCACCATCACATTTTAATAATGAATCTCTCTGATAAATGTGCATCTTTTTAAAAGACACACAAAGGGCTGTATGTGCTTACCTTGTGCGACTTCCACCATTGATTTAATGACATCACTTACAGAAATAAAATGGATAGGACTGCAGTTTCTATATATAAATGCTGAGCATTTATTTTTTAGAGCTAGAACTGGTTTAAGATGCACTATAATGATGGAAATAGATATATATTCAAAGAAACAGTACTGACCTACTATCTGCACTTTTCACAAGCTATTTTCAGCACCTTTGCACATTTACATTTCATAAGCAGAAAAGGAACATTTCTCTACCTTGCTTTATAAAAAATTGGAGCTGACTTTGGCTTCTATGTGTCTAGAATCATTCTTCACTGAATATAATTTCTAAGTCTGATCATTCACAGCTTGTCTTTTGGCTTGTGGCAAGGATATGGCTTAGGTCAAACTGCTTATTTGGGGGGGTTTATTACTAAAGAAGCATCATTAAAAAAAAAAAAAGTTTGGAAGCATTTCACTCTCTTGTAAATCTCAGAATCCTCAAGTAGGCCTTACAAACACATACGTACTGGTTATGTGCAAATCCATACTAAGGGGAAGAAATAAGTTGATGTTTCCTCAGGTAAGAAAATGTAGATGTTCCTTATGAAGGTTAACATACCTTCAATATATTTCCTATGAAAAAATACTGTTCTGAAGGTTGTATCTTTATCAAGTATGCTAATCTTTTGGGGATTTCTTACACAACCTTTTAAGTGCTCTTAATATTGTTATGGTCTGTTTTGTATTACGTTTTTACACTGCTAACCTGCAAGCTCAAGTTATTTGAGTAAGTAAAGGAAGCCTTTCAGTCACCAATGTGACTGAACTAAAATCCAATCAGATAATCACTGTTTTCATAGAAGGTCAACTGTGGTCAAAGATAGCTCACACACAGCAGAGGAATAGAGGAGGCTATAGAAATATCACAGCAGCAGGTGGGTTACCTGATGAATTGATTACTGATACCTGATGAATTGATTACCTGATTACTGATGAATTTCTCAACTAACACAAAGCCTACATGTAAATAGCATGATACAGAGAATATCCCTAGAGCTGATCCAGTTTGAAATTCTGAATATGACTTTAAAAAGCACATAAACCGAAAGCAGACTAACAGCAGAAATCCAGTAAATGAAATAATTAATTACATTTATGAAGGCATGATACAAAAAATGGGTTACTTATTATATGAGAACCCAAAGACATAAAAATTCCACTGTATTTAAATATAACTCACAGTACAGAAAAAAAAGAAAACTAAAATCACAAAAATAGAAAACTTAGACATAGATATTCAAGAAAATTGCAAACTGTCCTTCACTCTATAATCATTCTTGTAGCAATGCTGCCACTTCATGAGTTAAAGACAGAAAAATGCATCACGGATTTAGCTGACTATTATGATGAAACTAATTAAGAGTATCATTAAAAAACTAAAACTAGGTAAGAAATATGACATCAGTTTTTATAGAAGATGTGTAATGTAAACTAAATGCTGGTAAAAAACTTGGGAAGATATATCCAAATGAAGAGGTAGAATTATTACAGCATGTTAAGTGAAAAAAAAACAACAACCCCAAAACCAAATCCAAAAGTGGATTTAGCATTATGGATAAATATGAAAAATATGTCTAAACTTAAATGTAAGCTTGGAATTTTAATACAGATATTAGTATGAGTAAGAGTAGACTTCTGAACTGCTTTAAAGTCAGACTAGGATGGCAAAGAAGAAATGAACCCCAGACTGTGTTCACTGCAAGATGAATTCACATTGTCATATTATTTATATCTGCATACCTGTTTAAGATTATCCTGTAACACAGAGGAGTCAGAAATTTAAAGAAAGGTATTAATCTTAAACATCATTCTTACTTGCTTATTTTCAGAGACAGGCGTAATGTTCAGACTCTTATTATACCTATACATAAGCATGTATAGGTCCTAGTTATCTCTGAATCTCAAATTGTATTAGCAAAGATTGGAGAAAAAGGTCATCCAGTGTACTCTTAATACACTTCTGTATAGCCAATATTTGTATTAGAGAGTGATGACATAAAATCTGACAAAACAGATATTTGAACAACTATTTTTCTGGGTAAAAATCTTTCAATATCTCAAAGAACTATGACAAGACAGGGAGCCCTTGACAGAACTATTAGATGCAGGGAAAAGGAAATGTTTATATATAGTCAGCTTATTAGCAGAATTTGCATAGTGTTATACAAGACAAGGCAAATAAATTTAACATTCTAGAAGAAAATAATTCTTTACAAGGTTGTTATAGAAATTAAACTTCAATAAAAACTGCAGTGTTATGGCTATCCTTTCTTCTTCCTTTGGGCACTAAACTATTACAAGACAACAAATCAGCCAAAATAATTCTATTTCTATTTAAAAGCTATGGATGGATTTGATCTAAATCATCGAATAATGTGAAATGAAGTGATCTGAATATCTGAGAAGAAATAATCATTCCCATTGCAAATCTTATAACAAATGTAATATTCATATAGATGATACAATTCTGATATAAAAGCTCCATACTCATTCTCTCCCTTAAAAAGGAGAGGAGGAATCTGTAGATTTTCCAAAGATGAAAGAGACTTCAGGAAGACACAGGCAATTCAAAAATAAAAAGAAATTATAAGTATTTCAAAAACACTTGACCTACTGTCAAAATACAGACAGGAAGGAAAAAAAAAGAGGTGCAAAAAGAGATTGTGGAATATGTTAACAATGCAATAAAAAAAAATAAGATTAAAGGTTATTTTAAAAAGCACACACTGTTCTTTAAAAAAAAAAAGATATTGCATTCCACTATTAACCAAAAAAGAAGAGAAATATAATAAACAATTTTCCTCATACTGAAGTGAATTTTAAAATAGCTCTAGGAAAAGATCCTATTCATAAGATCTCTTTCTCATGCAGAATTTAAAGGTTTTGGTTTTTTGTTTTTTAGTTTTGCTTTTTTTCCTTTAACTTCTAGTTTTTAATTTTTCTTAATAGAAATAGGTCTTATTTAGATTTTTTTAAAATTTATCTATGTAACTGAAACTATTCCTTTTTTCCTTTTTGGGTTTTCTAATTTTTTTTTTTTTTTTTTTTTTTTTTTTTTTTTTGTGTTTTTTTTTTTTTTTTTTTTTTTTTTTTTTTTTTTTTTTTTTTTTTGGTCATGCTGGTTCCAGATGTGTCAGTCTTTACAGTCTTTATTTTGCCTGAAATTACTCCATCTAGTCTTAAGTCATGCTTTTATGAACATCTAATGTCCTGCCAGTTGCAGCTGGGAAATGCAATGACTTGCTGCTTTTGTCAAAATTAAAATGGAAACTCTATCAGGTTGGTATTCTGGTGCTGTGGAAAACTTAGTCTCATTTGAGCCATTTTTCATTCCAGAGATAATACTGGAAAACTATGTTTCTTCTTCTTCTTTTTTTTTCTTTTTGTTTGCTTTTAGTTGAAAAACCATTTTTTAAAACTACACTTTTCAGCATTCAGCATGTTTTTTCCCTACTGCACATTGTAAGCACAAGTTATTACAGGAAAATATATATTTAGAGAGGAGAGGCTATAATTTGACAGCAAAAATCCTGCAAGGAGCTGCATTTTTGGTGAGGAGTTGCATGTGAAAGTGCATGTCACAGTCAGGTCTTCCACACCTGGCTGCAAGAACAAAAGGAGCAAAAGGCTGTCACTAACTGGGAGGCAGGCTGGCAAAGTAAATCAAATCTATCTGAACCTGCAGCAACAGAAGATCTGTTAAACATACCCCAAGAGGCATAACTCTGAACACTTTCACAGCAGATAGAACAGGTTGATCTTGAAGTAACCATAAGAAACAGTCAACTAAAATCAGGTCTGTAGCATCTGTTAGGCAATTTTCCTACAGTCAGTGCTATTCACAGGGCAATCTGTACTGAAATTAACTGGGAAATAAAGAAAGAGAGGAGGATGAAAACATATACATCTGTTTTGTTTTTAAATCAGAAACAAAGAATTATTGTTCTGCATGCAGAAAAATTAAGCTCAAATTACTGTGCAAAAGGATTTTACTGTTCTGGGAACCTTTAAAATAGTTCTGTAGTTCAATGTCAATCTAATAAGGACAAGGGTAATTGGCCTAGTTTACATGAATAATCTTATTGATTTCAGTAGAACTACTTGCGTGAGTAGGCCAATTATATTTTTGTTCTTACTGAATATTCACATATCACTCTTCTTGAGTTTTGTAACAATTTCTGAAGCTCTTAAAAATTTGTCTACAGATATTTCTATTTAATATTATGCCAATGTACATATTCTTTGTCTTTGGGATACCTGTTTCTTTTTCTTTAAACTATGTTAATAATCTCTGATAGAATGATAGCCATAATCCAAATAATACAGACATGAATACCAAAACAGTAGAGTTATTAACCTAGAAAGACTAAACATATTGTATTACTTTTTAGCATAACATGCTATTATTCTTAAATACATCAGTTCTGTGTCCTACCATTATGACTCAGTCAGTGTACACTACATGAAATCTTGCTGTTAACAAATACTGTCATTGTCATTTTCTTCCTACTGATTTTAGCACTGCTTATTCAAGTCATAAAACAAATTATTTGTTTTATTTAATAATATGGTACACCATTTGTATGAACAATGTCTCTCTTCTTCAGTCAGCAGATGACTTCTCCTCAATTTTTAAAAAATATCCAATAAGGAATATAATAATAAAAATGTGACTTTTAAGCTGTTCTATATTTTCCATACCAAATGGAAATGCCAAATGATTTTCTCAGAAATAATATTATCCCAATAGGCATCAAAGAAGCAACGATTAGCCACTTATTGCAAACTGTTACCAGCTTTTTTTTTTTTATTACAAAATTGCATTGTTGTTATGTCTGCAATGAGAATTTTACATTCTTACATTCTTGAACTAGATTAACACTGTGACCATGAAGATCCTGAAATGTATTCCTTGCACAGTGCTTAGCAGGGAAGGAAGAAGGTCACTGCAATTCTCTTGTTCCTAAAATTTGGATATCTGTGCTCTTTTTTACCTACTGTAGGAAAGCATAATATCCTGAATCAAGGTGAACTGGTGGAGTAAAAATATGCTTGATGAAGTACATGGGAAGTTTTTTCATAAGCAAAACTAATATGTATTTACTAATACGTAAAGGCTTTTCCTGACATGCAAACTCATTGCTACAGTCCTATAATGTCACTTGTTTTATTCATAGATTATTATACACTATTAAATTACATTAACATGATTGCAAGTTTAAAGCCTGATTAAATATAAACATATAATAAAGAAGATTACATTGCATTATATTTCTTTGCAATGAATCAGTATTTATTTTGTGTAAGTTGAATTTGTTTCACCCATTAGGAATGATCTATGGGCAAACAGAACTTAATAGCAGAACTTTCACATTCCTTCACTGAAAAGAACAGCAAAAGCTTTGACAACAAAATGCTACAGGACTACATTTCGTGGTCTGAAACTTAAATCCTAAAACAGAATCCACAGCTGATGACAAATCAGCTAAGTTCACAGTACATGGATGATTCCTCGTTTTTTTGTACCTGTGCAAGGAAGCACTGTCTGATTTTGATCATGTTGCACCTGTCCTACTGGTAAAACAAGAATATCACTTCAAGCTGTAGTAAATTAGCAGTGCCATGATCCTTCAATCAGTTCATACTCATATGAACACATACACAACAAAGCACTAAATAAAAATGAAAATTCTCAGCCCATTAAAATTTACATTCGTTTCTGACATGAGCTCTAGCAGACCTAGCATTTTATCTATAAAGATCAGTTTCCACAGACAGAAAGAGAAAAATAAAGTGTTGAAAATAGTGTAGGATATTCCAGAGGCTTTTGCCTACACATAATGGACTTCCCAAGAAATGAGTTGTATTCTGAGATACGCTGAAAACTTTACATAGCAATTATATGTCTGATTTGCATTATACATTAAGTATGAATATGAAATCTAATAGTACCTATCTTTATCCCTCTTTCCTTATATAATTTAAATAATAACAAATGAATAAGAAACTTTGTCAAAGAACAAAGTATAAATATAAACATCCATGGTATCAAAAGAAGTTTGAAAAAAATCCTTTCTGCTTCAAAATATATGGATATGGCCTCAGAGGTAGAATCTTATCATCATAAATATTAATGCGTATGAAAAACATATGGTAGTACAAGTAAATAGATGCCACTTTTGCACTCTTTATTTGTAGGGGCTCACAATGCCATTTCCTTTAGACAAATATCCAGCATTTCTGTGCATGCCAAACATGCATGAGCTGTCAAACAGACAAAGAATAAGCAGGAGTAGAACCACTGTTACCAAATTTTTCAGTGGGATTTCAGCATTTCTAATGTAGCTTTAGGCCTTTCCCCATCAATGTCTAAATGAACCAATAAGAGAAAACTATATTCTGAATAATTATTCTAGATAACTCTTACAATTCACATTTTACTTCACATTGGTAACATTATCATGTTACAAATATGTCACATTTTATATGCCACAAAATTTAACAAATAAAATCAGGAAAACCCAAATAGAAAGTTTTAGGTTAAATGCTGCTTTAAAAAACAAAAACAAAAAAAAAACAAACAAAAAAAATTACATAGAAAATAAACAGCCATATTTGCTTTTAGAAAATAAGGCCTATTTACTGTCATTACACTTTCTCCTTTCAATTAGTTCAAGACAAGCTCTTTCTCTTATTTCTAATTTATTCTTCCTACTAGTTTTCTTTCTCTTTACACTGAGAAATTTGGAAAGAAAAATAACAAATCATTACCTGTACTGTAATTAATTACAGGAAAAAGATTCTTAAGATTTTATATCCCGTCCTATTTTTTAACAAAGTTTTAACTATTGCTTTAAAAAATAAACAAAAGGCATAATATGGAGCCCATAAGGTATCTAAAATTGCGTATCTTAAGGCATTATTCTCCATTAAAAGGCTTTTGTACCACTGACCTTGCTGGTATTAGCTATTTGTACAGATACATGAAAATTCTCTCTATATATACAGTAAAATATGGGGTTTTATGTCCTCAGTGAATACTTTGGAGGGTGACTGAAAGGACTTTATTTCCCAAACAGACTCTCTCCATTGGATTGATAAACTGTCTGCCTGGATTACTAGCAGGAGAAGCATTAACCTTTGTTCACTTCATTTAACATACACCTGTTTATACAACAGAGGGACAAGTCCACTGAGACCATTCTCAATGGTTCTCAGTAGAACCATCCCATCAACAAAACTATGGATTTGCTGTTTAGTTCTTTTGGGTTTTGGCCCTCAGTGACAACATCTCCTCAGCTTTCTGTATACTGGCAGACTGGCAGTGTTTAGTTGCCTACATTAGTGGTCCATGCTAACACTGGACCACTGAGAGCACATCTACGCCACCAACTATGTCAACCAGCTCTGACCTGTACAGAGAAACACTTGGTGCTGAAGGTCTGGAATTCATAGTAGACGCATTTCAGATATTTTGTTTGTCCATTTCTACTTTGGATTAAGTACAATTCTGGTACTGTAAAGCGTTCCATCTTTGTATCATAAGGAATGAATCCAGTTTGCGCTTTCTCGTGCACCTGAATTCAAAGCAAGCTAAACTGATCAGGAGATATGCTTTGGAAAGCATACCTGTTATTAGGTATGTATACACATTCTTTATTCTTTTCATCTGTAATATAGTTGATAACTAGTATTAACTGAAACAGAAAAAAATACTACTATTACTACTAGTTTAGTACAATTGACCTTAATAATGCAAAGACTGAATAACTTTTTGCACACACCCACTGAACATATTTGATCTTAAGATGACACAACAAACATATTTTCCAAGTAAATAAAAGCCTAAAATGAATAGAAAAGTAAATTAAAGCATCCAATTCCTTACTACAGATTCATAGTAGCATTTCCAAAAGATAAGTTTTTTTGGCTATTAAATCAAAACTTCGTCCATTAAATCAAAAAGTTAAAGTATTATTTCAGCTCAGTAAAGATTTTTAATAAACACAAAATATTTTGAGTGTTTTCACTACTAAAGGGGAAAAAAGTAATCTTAGAATGGAAAATAAGTTTATACTTAAGTAAAGAACTAATTCAGTTTTGTTTCAAACCAAAATATTTCACAGTATTTTTATGCTTGTGTTCACCTAAAATAGGAAAATTAATTAATGAGATGATTTATTCAGATGTTGCTATTTTTTTCAGCAGAAAAAAAATACAGTTCTTGTTTTAAAATCCATAAAAGTTAAAAACAAACAAACAAACTTAGATACACTTGTAAGCAGAAAACAGTTTGCAGTGAACCTGGAACATCACAAAGTAAAAACAGTCATATTAAAAGCCTCTTTATGGAAAGAATGAGTCACAAGAAATCTAACTAAAGAATGAAATAACAGAGTAAGGACCATACCTGTCTATTATTTTGTTTCTTACATTCCTCTTAATCCATGTCATCAATGTAGTTTCCTGGTTAAACTGCATATTAGCTTAATGGGCAGTCAGCAAATTAAAAAAAAAAAAAAGCAAAAAGGATTTGAACTTTGAATAAAAATTCTTCATCAGCTGCCTCTCATGAACACCCTCTGTTGTCCATTTTTTTGACAATAGCATTGATGCAATTATGTGAAAACCAACACATTTCATTTGAAAAGTGATTGTCACATTTGAAAATAATTTTTTCATGATATAGGGCATCAGTCACCTGTTAATTGTACTGAAACATAGCAAGAATAGGAGTGGTTCACATCATCAAGAAAATGCAGTAGTTTTGGCACATGCCAAGTAACACCAAAAAAACTGAAAAGCTGGGGTTTTTTTCGTAAAATGCTAAAAAGAGGTAATTAAGGAATGTAGACTTTGACAGGCCTTGTATAAATGATTAAGACCATTTGTAAGATGAAAAAAAAAGTATATATACATAGCCTGAATTTTTCAAAGATGTCTGTGAGACTTTAGAGGGAGCTAGGTATCCAGCCTTCATAAGAATCTTTGAAAATTCTGCTCTTTGTGTTTCCCAGATTTTTTTTTTCTTTCAGGGTGGGAGAAATAGCTCTCTTACTGTGTTTTGTACTTTTGATACAAAATAGAGGTAAGTTTTTTTTGTGTACAAATGTGTTAACTCCCGTGGAGTAAACTGCACCAGGGAAAAGAGACTGTTGATGTCTGCTTTATGAGATAGAATATATCCAGTGTAAAGAGAAAATGTAAAATGTGCTGATGTACTTCTTTTACAGGAAACAATGCTGTGTGCAACTGCTAATTTTATCACAATACAAATCACTTCTATTTCCTGTGTGCTGTGGAAATGTTTTCAAGCAGTGCATTGTTTTGAAATATAATAGATGAAGCATAAAAGAAAGCATAGAAAATTACTACAGGATATGTTTCAGTGAAAGGATAGCCTTGGACTGCAGTTATGTGGACTGAACAAAGCCAGGTTTTTAGATCCCAATATATGAAACAATCTTTGTCTTTATCACATTTACCATCTCCTTTATTCATATCAGTCAAGTCAGTCTTAACATTGTGGTCTATGTCAAAGAACAAAGCCATTTTTATCAGTTCTATTCTCACTCATTACATGCAAACCAAGTAACTAATTTGATCTTATCTAACTGCATATTATCTAATTATCAGTTTAACCTGGCAATCAACATGGTAGACTTGGATTCCTTAGGAAGCAGAGGAGAATATCACCTGCCAAAATGATCTAGAGAGTAAAAGAAAAATTTTGGAAATTCTTGAGGAGAAGTTGTGTGCTGAGAAGAGAGCACCTGGCATAAGCTTTGTTGTTTCAGCAAATGATCTGAAATCTGGGTAGAGTTACAGAAGACTGTAAGCACAAGGAAAGACTTGGGCTCCTACCATCTCAAGGAAGTATCTCAGGACTCTTGGAAGACTGAATAAACTCAGAGTATCTTAATCTTCCTGAAACTGACATTACAACCATCATTCAGTTCTGTCAAGATCAAATCATTTTTTTAAATGCTATATAAACTATTATTTTGCCATCACCTTGTATGAGGCTCATTATTTTAAGTGTCAAATTTTCCTAACTAGCTGAGTGTCCTGCAGATTTAAGTGCTGATGAAGAATTTTTTAAAGCTATTTCAAAGCTCTTGGCAAGACCTGTGACCCCATGGAGGGGGGAATCAACACTGGAACAGATTTGCTGGCAAGACTTGTGATAAGGCTGTAGGGGAGCCACACTGTCCTACGCAGTGTGGGTCCCCTGGAGCATTATCACGAGTCTATACACTGACCCACGGAGCAACCTGTTCCTGATAGACTCTCTCCTGTGCAATGGGCTCAGGGTGGAGCAGTCAGTGAAAAACTGCAGTCTGTGGAAAGACCCATACTAAGAAAGATCATAGAGAACTGTCTCCTGGGGGAGATGCACCGCACTAGAGAAGGAAAAGAGTCTGAGAAGTCCCCCCACTGATGAGAATTGAGCAATGGAAAGAATGTGTGATAAACTGGTGCTGACTTCCATTGCCCATCCTACTTTTTCACTCAAAGTGAAGAGGGAGAGAAATTGGGAACTCAGGTAAGCCTTGGAAGGTGTTTTCAAGATTTGGGATTTCTCATTATCCTACTCTAATTTGATTGGCAATAAATTAATTCAATTCCCCAAAGCGCAGTTTATTTTGTCTGTGATAGTAATTGATGAGCAATCTCTGCCAGACCTTATCTTGACCCACAAGCCTTTGATTGTATTTTCTCCCCTGTCCAATTGGAGTGGAATGTTAGAGCAGCTTGGTGGACACACGACATTGAGCCAAGGCAACCGACTCAAAGTGTGTCTATTCTGAGCACACCTTTTACAAAACTGTTCCTCTTAGCAACAGTAACACTAAAGATCCAACTGTACCACCACCATCAGTTCACCCAGCAATGACAAATAACTGCTGCAATAAACGTCTTCAAAATACAAGGCTTATAAAAGTATAACAGAAAAAAATGGAACTGTGAATTAATAAAGTGAAATAATACAGTTCTGTCACACCAAGTCTTCTGTACAAGCAGATAATACGAGATTGTGGATGTGTTGTTACCTTTCATATAATGTTTAGTTATCATATTCAGAAGAATTTCTTGACAATCATGTCTGTTTACAATAGTGTCTTTTTTAATCTCCAATCATATGGAGTCTTTGCAAGTACTGTGTTTTTCTAAGCTCCAGAATCACATAGCACTCACCTCAACAAGCATATTTTTAAGGATTGTGATCAGAAAATTAGTATTTTTTTATTTCTGAATTATAATTCTCTTTCCACACCAGAGATTTACATCACTTGGGTGTATTCAAACGCTATCTTAAGCTGTAACAAATCCATGAATAAGGTTAATATTTACATACCAAAGAGAAAAATTTCAGAAGTACCAACTCAAATAAAACACTTTCCTAATACTGCAATACCCTTTTCTGGTTTTTGTCAGTGGGACATTAAGTTTGTATTTGTTTGTGCCTTTATTACAGAACTAATTTAATTATACCTTATTTATAAAGGAGGGTAATCTCATGGTAACAACTGTTTTCAGTACTACATGCACATGCAGGTGTCCAATGGCTTTTGTATAAAATTTACCTATTCTAGGAAAGAGGCAGAAGTTCTAATACAACTTTTTTTTTATTTCTCAGTGTGAAATATCCCTCATCCTGTAATTACCATTCTTTTCTCAATTGAACACTATTCAAAAATTTCCATGCACAAATGTCAGTTTTTCTTGTGTCTAGGAGCACAAAACAGAACTATGAAGAAGTGTTTCGTTATTATTTGAGTTCCAATCACACCTTTCTCAACTGAATCTTTAGTCAGACAGCTTGCAAAGAGTGCCACTGCACCAACTTGCTTACATTAGTTGATAACAGTAAACTAATCCAAATTTTCCTCAAAACAGTTGTGCAACCCTCTAAATTAATTCTGCCACTTTTCAATTTTGTATTTTCATTGACAAGAATATTTTCAAAAGCACGTTATCATATCAGCAAATAATGCCCCACATGAATTCTGTCCAGCTTGGGTCCATGATCTAAATAGATGAACCACCCTCTTTATGAGAAAACACAGAAGACAATACAAGTGTACTTAGAAACAGAGTTGACACATCGTCAACTTTAGAACCAGCTTAAAGGTATCAATTTTTCACTTTATTATGATGCATTAACAACTTTATAAACAGATTAGTGGACTATGGATGTAAATAAATCAATTTGCATGTAATCCTTTCAAATGAAAATTTGCCTATCACACTGACTAGCTATGCAGTCAGAGGCTGAAAGATTAGTCTCCTAAATGAATGCAAAAACCCAAGTGTTTTTTTTCAATTAAATGTTATAATAATTTATTGCTTACTACCAACTAATAGGAAATCAGCAGAATTTATAAATGCATTAACTAAATAGAAAATAGATGGTATTATTTATTGGAGGGCCAAAGTAACCTCCTGGGTTTACAAAGCTCCTGTGAATGCTTTGCAGACTCTTCTCATCTTGTTTCAAGATTTTTCCAACTTCTGGGAAATATTTCCATATACAAAATAAAGAAATTATAAAAGTGTATAACATATGAACAATTGACCACACTGATAATATAAAATAGGCAATTATTAATTACCAAGGTACTCAATGTTTATAAGAATTTAATACAAACATTTATTTAAGGAAATCTACATAAGAAGACACCTTCAACTGATAAGTCGCTGTCTTCTGAAATTTGGAAATTATTAAGCTAATTTTTTTTTTTTTTTGAAGAATCAATTTTTTTTTTTCTGTACAGACAGTTTTTCATATTGAACAGAGAAAAAACACACACACACACACAAACACACACATACACACTAATCTTTCCCAGCTCTGCATCCTTTAATGATCCAAGACAGTAGCAGTGTAATGGTCCACCACCAACTCACCAAAAGACAAAATTTTGCCATCTAACCACTTTTCACTAAATATGAAAGGAGTCTTTCCTGTATTTGCCTGGATAGATTTAACCTTTCTCCTAGTAGCTGGTATAGTGCTGCATTTCAGATTTAGGATGAGAATAATGTTGATAATGCACTGATGTTTGAGTTGTTGACAAATAATGCTTGCCTTGTCTTTATAAGACAAGGACTTTCCAGCTACTCACACCAGCCCTCCAACAGAGACTGGGAGAACACAAAAAGCTAGGAGGAGACATGATCAGGACAGATGATCCCAATAGACCACAGGGATATTACACTGCACCTAGTGGCATGCTCAGCATATAAACTATGGGAAAAGCTGATGGGGGGCACTGCTGAGGAACTGGCTGGCCATCCATCAGCACAGGTGGTGAGCAACTGCTGTATGCACTCTTTGTTTTGATTATTATTGTTGGTTTTTTTCTTCTTATTGCTATTATTATTATTGCTCCTATCAGTGCTATTATTAATATTTTCCTTTCCTCTTATGTCCTATTAAACTGTCTTAATCTCAGTCCACATTTTTTAAATTTTTTTTTTTAACAACTCTGTTCCCCATCCCACTGGGAGCAAGGGGATAGTGAATGAGCAACTGTGTGGTGTTTAGCTGCCTGCCAGTTTAAACTATGGCACCTCTTGGGTCTTCTCCTTCTTTGTCCAGACAGCAGAGTCACACAATTTATCACTCTTATGAGAAGGAAATGTCACTGCTATCTAGGTGCCTGAGCAGATTAAAGTAATACTATGTAGCCATTGTTATCTTTTGATCTCAAAGCATTTCCAAATGTGCATAGATATACATACATATTTATATTTATGCAAGTTTACATCTATACACATATATTAAAAATCTACACAAAAATTTTTCTTCAGAAATAGAATAACACTCAGCATTTTGTCAGGAATAAAAGGACATAACTGAAATTTTGTATTAACTTTAATTTTGCCTTGTCTTACCAATTAACAGACAGTCATCTGCAGATTTTTTTATGCTTAGGTAATTCTACTTGATTCCCAAAGGGATTGCTCAAGTTTCCTTCTTTTTGTATGAAAGATTTTCAGACTTTGAAGTTGAACTGAATGCTGACAGGGTGCTCAAAAGACCATATTAGTTATCAAAAGACTCTGTTAATCAGTTGAGATTTTTTTTTTATACATGAACAAAACATTTGTTGCAGGATACTCTGTGAAGAAAAGCTGCTGTCTATGTTCACAGGAAGGTACTGCATACTGGAATATTGGTCTGCATATGGGTTCGTTCATGCATTCATTTTTATATTTTATGTCAGTTAATCTCACTTTGTTTTGTACAAATTCTTTTTCATAAGAACATCAACACTGAAAAGACCTAGAACAGCAGTAAATTCATTAAGGATTTTATTAAGTCAGCTAGTCATCAGGTACAATTCATCAATTGCATACACCTTTCTGCTCTATTTTTGCTAAATGCATCTTCTTTGGAATTTAAATTATGACAAAAAAAGTGGCTGACTAATCTGAATTTTTCAATTTATTCATGTTCAATAAAAACCTGTTCATCAGCTTAAACTCAACTATGAGTTCAAATCAAATTTAAACCACCTGGGAGTAAACAAAATTGCTCTTCTTTCCTAGCACGTCAGCTATGGATAAAAATAACAAGCATATTTCCAAGGAGCTCAAGATTCTAAACCTCTGTTTCTACCAACAGATTTTACTGAAATGATTTAACGATTAGAAAGAAGCATCCTGGGTGCATTTTAGATAATATATTTTGATCCATGATTAAAGAGAACAGAGACAAAAAATAGATGTAGGGTCCTATTTGGAGATTACAAAATGGGTTTGTTTTTCACTAAAGTCAGTATTAACTAAATATTCATTGCACACAAGTTTTAGATATTCTGTCACATTTGCTTGAATATCTTTCAGTATCTTCCTCATCCTCTCTCTCTTCTGTCTTCCTTTCATTTACAGACCATGTACAGAGCTTTAACTGGAAAAACAAGTTTACTGAGATTCTTGGAAAAGACACGAATGAGATGTGAGGCCTTGGCTATAAAATACACAATTTAAAATATTTTTAGATAGCTACCTATCTAATTAAATACTACTTTGCCTGAGTTCTGTTTAGTTTTGACAAGATAGTTCTGTTTAAAACCCTTGCAAAAAGACTCTGGGATTGGGAAAGCCAATTGTCAGGAATATTTTAGGCAGTTCAATTGCTTATTCATCAAGGCACCTCTGATACAGTGCAGCACTCTACACTGGACTCTTGCTGCTCAGAAATTGTTATGTGTGAAAGAGTCAGGAGGTGCTCACTCACTGCAGGAGCTGCTCTCAAGCTCAGACCATTATCCTTGGGACTTGCCTGAGCTATATTGAGGGTGTGCCTGATCATGTGCTCTGTCAGTCCGAATTGACACAGACAGCTGAAATATTTTGAGGCTTGATATTGGATCTACTCCATCTCTATAGAACTGATTGGCACCAAATTGTCACCAGTCCTGCTTTGCTTTGCATCTGGATGTTGTAGAACTCTGCCCTTGACCTTACAGGCATCCTTCTGTCACTACTCGCTCCTACCTTACCTTCACTTAGCAGCCATTCTTACTGCTCAAAAAGTGCAGATTGTTAAATTACAATTAATGTATTTTTAGGTAAAGTATCCAATTATGAGATTTTCTTCTTGCATGGAGTACACATGTGATGAGAATCATTCCATCTCTCCTGCTGTAAATAACTGGTTTTGTATGTCTTGGTATAGGTAATGAGTGATAATGAAGTCCATATCTGAGCTGCTGGCTAGCACATGAAAAACTGCTGAACGTGAATTGCAGGAGACTCTCCTATGTGACCACACTCCTTCGTACCAGATTGAAGATGTAACATAATATGCTTTGTTTTTATCTGAAGTCTGTATCTGCCTCACAGTTAGTAAGAATTTTTCTTTGCTGTGTAGTCATATTGTTACAAAAGAATACAAAATACATTGCTTTCTAGAGGCAAAAGGTGAGCCAACAGTTGCAAGCATCTTTAGCCTCTGTCTCCTTGAGTGAGGACTCAAGGAAGGAATATGATGTACCACTAAGCAGATTATAAGAAAGATAGTAGGAAATGAAGAAGACTCCTTTTAATTTTTTATGTTTTATAAAACCTTACTGCTTGAAAATTCTTTTAACAAATGAAATTTCCTATGGTAGAGATATAAAACTGTATTTCTGATGGAGTTCATAATACTGTGGGTCTGAAAGATTCTAGAAAAGATCTCAAATCAGTAATCACTAACTAAATGTTAAGGGACATTGACTCTTATACTGGAAAAAATAGAACACAAGGAACAGAAAGAGAAGAGAAAAATGCAGTAACCCACCAGTTGCCTATCATATAAATGGCAGACATAGGATCAGAATTCATGTGATACTAAGTAGAGTTAGTCAAGAATTTAGATAAATTATTTTCTTTCTTCCAGAAATGATCAGTGTCAATGAAAATTTTATCAGAAGAAGGATTTTTGAAATTAGTAAACCAAAAAATTATTTTGCAGTTTCACAGTATTATTGTAGTCAAAACCATCTACCCATAGTGGACATGAGACAGTCTAGTCATTAATGCCCTAGTCACTTCTAAGGTGGATTTTTGCTTTTGCTCCATGTGGGAGTAACTTGAATTTTGATTTCCCATAGCACAATCACTGTTCAAAGTCTATTATAAGCAAAGATTTTCTAAACTTTCAAAGATAATATTTATCTAAAACTACATGGGGAGATGGTAGATTTTGCTATAGATAGATAGATTTTACTAATTAAAAATGTAATGCCAAATGACATAACAACAGTTATTCAAGTTTGTAGTGAATGTTTCAAGTCGAGTAAATAGCAAGAGCTTTGAATAGAATAAAACAGCAGACTATCAAAATCAAGTAATAAAAACATGCATGGTATTAAAATGTCTGGATATGTGTATATATACATATAATGCATCAGTGTCATTTTTCTGACTGAACATTGAAGAATTTTTAGCATTTATTCTGCTTATTTACTTGAGTATTTTTATGACAAATTTAAATAGAGATCTAAATATTTATTAAGGTCTGTAAATTATCTTGCTCATCATTTTAAAAAAGGCAATTCTTTATGTTTAACTCTTCTAAACACAGAAACCAATAAAAACAAATAGGAATTATTTTTTTTTTAGCTGAAGAACTACTGTTATTTTGCAGATAACTGCAAGAACAGCTAGCACCTATATGTCTATTCAGCAGAGTTTTACTTAAATTTGAAGTTAAACCTGCTTACTTCTAGACCTGACATTAATGCAAATCAAGTCAACAGTAAAATAAGTCTTGGCTTACTCCTAAATTACTGAAATTATGGGCATATATGAATTTAATAATGAAACACAATTTTTCTAGACAGCACATACTATATCAATATCAACCTTCCCAGAGAAGACCAAACTGAAGATCAGCTATTTCTTGTTCTCTTCAAGAAACAAATAGCAAAAAGGTAACAAATGTAGGAACTCTTACAGAGAGGTCGGGTAATTCACTGGAAGTTATGATTTGTTTCCTATTAGATTTATTTCCTCTTAGAAAAGAGTTGCAGAAGCTTCACTGCAGTGACTTTTGAAGGATAATGTTAACAGACAGCCAGTGGCATTCAATCTATTTGATCAAATGGCTACACACATGCGACCATGGCTTGATCTTGAAAAATCTTTTGCTTTGGCTAAATGGTAAAAAGCAATCAGAACTTGGTAAGCAATGGCCTCATTGAAGTTATCTTCAGTTAATATTTCCTCAGTACATTTGTTTTGATTAGTAACAGAGCTCTAGTAATAGTTAATGAATGAAATACGGAGTTATCTTCTCACTGTATTTTTTGCACATATTGGAAATAATTTCATAAGTGGCTCACAGCCACTAAGCATTAATTCAAAGAATATCTAATGGCTCCACCTTTTGCCCTATCCTTTAATATTTTGTGGAAATATATGGCCATCTTGAATTTGAGTAACACTCTGATTTAATTTTTCTTTAAACACATCTATTTATAGGTGGCTTCAGTGAACCATTGGCCTGCACAGCAAATATTTAGCCTAAGAGCCAGCTCTATCCTCTCTTTAACTTCAAAGTATATGCCTAAAAGTCATCATGTTTATGCTTTTGGATTTTATAAATACAGCCTACTTCAGTAAGTGAACAGATATGACTTCTTTGAAATCCATAATTCTGAATATATATATATGTATTATGTCAAAACTTAACTTGCTTTACATCATATCCCCAAAATGAGGCATCATAAAACAAAAATATTCCACAAAAGAAATGTGGAGATCAGCCACCTTAGAATGGATACATTACATTAAAAACATAGAATTCCTTAAAAGTGCATTAAAAAATTCATCTTGTTCCAATTTTAAATGATTTATCTCTGTGTCTATGTCTGTGGATGAATATTCATAAAGAACACCAAGTAAAATCATACTATTTTTCTCTCCACTTGTAATAGAATTATGTATTGAAATTTTTGTAAAACCAAGTTAATGATTTAAGCAAAAATTTATTTGTTTTACCCACCAAATTACATTAATGTTCCTCTTGATGTATGTAATAGAAATTAATGAGATATTCTTGCAAAAAAAAAAACCAAAAACTTCTACTTCTATTACCTCTTTCATTATTCAATGAAAATATGTTTCTGTTCTGGAGACAAGCAAAGGAATGGATGCTTCTGGTCCCAAGATACCATAATATGAACAAGTCAAGGAGATCACATGCCATTTCGACACATCTCAGGGCAGGCAGGTGCCCTATATATGCTCCTCTGAAGAGTAAAAAGCTGATGTTGATTAAAGTTCTGTTACATGCTACACTGCCAAGGTGTAATATGCCTTAATCCTCCTTTCTCCAAAACCTGTCTCTGATTTATACCCGTGAGGGAGTCAAGAGGATTCTGTCCCTCTTGTGTACATGAAAATAAAACAATTTGGAGAGAATCAAGTGAACCCTGGATGTTCACAGACAACACTGCCAGTTAAGAAATCTTCCAACATATCCTTTAAAGGAATACATGTTTTTAAGCAGGTGGACTTCTTCTTAATCTATTTACATGTAATGTACACTACATGCCTTCTCTACATACTGTGATAGCAGAAAAAAAAAAGACAAAAAGAGTTCTAGAAATCAACTTATTGTTAAAGGAAGTGTTCTTGGGTTTGTTATCATACTTGGAGAAAATTCCTTCCATCCCACACCCCAGGAATGTATATTATTATTTGCTGGTTCCAAATCCCATGAAATCAAAACAGGATTTTATTTCAGGGAATGTATGTGAGAGAAAGTTTTATCTTGCTACCTACTGTTGGTTTTAGTATAAATCTTAGCAAAGATGGCAGAATGGTGTATTCTACATAAATTACTGAGTCTGTTATTGGTACTATGACATGTTTTTCCAGTTACTTCCTGTTGTCTTGGCAGTACAACTCTATTGTAGACTGCCCAAATGCAATTGTATTTGTTTTTCACCTGCAGTGCATTTGATTACTAAGATCTTTTTTAGCTTTTTTTTTGTAGATAAAAACGTGAATTTTTGTCTGAATTTTTTGTTTTGTGTCATTATAAAGAACAGCATGCAAACCCTTCATGCTGAAAAAGCAGGAGATGAAGAATAATAAAAATTACAATTGAATATCACTTCAATGAATACTTTTAAACTAAAAATGAAAATATCTACTTTCAGTAATGTAGACATGCTTCAATTTTGAACTGCAAAGTGTAAACTCTCCTAAGCTTCACCAGTCTACACCCATGATATATTCAACAGTACACACCCATTCAGCAGATCTGATATTCATTATGCAATCAAAGCAAACACTTAATTAAATGACTGGTCTGTTTCATAAAACTGTTCACACAGGAAGATTATTTATTATTCATCACAGCTTCTGCTGTAATATATTTTAAATACAAGACTGTAATGACTGTTTATTTCTGCCTCATAGGATGCTTCTCTGTTTACCACAATACATTCTCATATGTAGAGATATGATGAGAAGAGAGGCCTCATTCTTTTTCTCTTTGACAAATAGGTTTATGAAAACCTTGAAGCCTATGCTACAACATTCATTCTTCTTCCATTGTCTATTCTAAACTATACTTTAGATCTCAAAGCTGTGCATGCACATAAGTAGTAGAAAAGTATATTTATGGCATAATTTTAATCAAATACTTGACTATGACTTTTTAAACATAAAGTGCATGTAAAAATAAAGCAAAATATGACACTTTAGGTCTAATAGGCTAACAACTTAACATGGGTTTATTGTTACCATATATTTACAAAAATACTATTGAATTTATTGTCTTTTTGTGCTATGATTACTAATATCAGTTGCAGCAGTAGACCTTCATACTTTTCTTTGACTGTTGGCAGATTCCTTGATACAGAAATAATCTTTTGGGTGTGTTCTTTATTGGACTGTGTGGTGAACTAAACACAAACTAAACAAAAAAATGGGTGAAAAGAATGAGCTGCTTCATCTGATGGTGCCACTAAAACAAATGCCTAAATCAACTAACCTGCCCAGTGGTAATATGATGCATACTTTCTGTTGTGATACTTTCTGATGTCACCTTCTGTTACTGTCCTCAGTTGAGGACAGCTGAATAAAATTCTTCCTGATTCCTTGAATAGCAGAACTGAAGCCTAGAAGACTTTAGGAACCGTAACCAGTGAAGTCACTGCAAACATCTTCCTTCAGAGGTGAAATGGGAATAAATGTACAAATGAAAAAGAAAGAAAACCTTCTGCATGGTAATGTACACCAAAAAAAAGCACGTCCTTTTTAGAATTTTATGATGCTTTTTTATGCTGACTGCAGAATTGGTTCAAAGTGCTCATGAAAATAAATTACAAACTGCTTGTTATTTTTTTTTCAACTATTTCATGGAAATTAAACTTTTTGCTAATTCCATTTATACTGGATATTTTCTCATACTGGTAGAATATCACATTCAGAAAGGATTTTCTTTGAAGAAAATAAGAAACAGTAATCTTACTTTAATGATATATCTTCTAGTGAGTAATTGTTGCTATTGTTGTCTTTCCAGGGACTGTAGTTCAAAAGTTTGTTTACATCCCCCCTAGGAGTAGGTTGCTGCTGAAAAAAAAGTCTTGGTCTTTGTTGCTTTCTGTCCTAGTTACTTGTTTCTAATTCTGTCTTAGTTTCTGTGCAGTAAGTTTATCTTACTGAAGCCCACTTTTTTTGGGAAACAGAGGGGAACAGAAGTACAGAGTAGTAGATTTAACTGTTCTTTCTGACCGATTCCAGAGCTAGAACAGACAAAACAAAAATCTGAGAGTTTGTCTGAAATGAATATTTATTTATATACATATTTTTATATAAATATATAAACATACATGTATGTATTTTTTATCCACATGGTTCCACGTGTATTTGCAGAAGTATGCCTGTTCAGCTTCCAATATGATTTGAGCTTTGCTTAGCATCTACTGAATTTTATCTCAAATATAATCCAGTTGTATAATCTTTTAAATTAAAAATCAAAACTGAATGATGAACACATCAAAAGAAAAAAGACTGATATGAAATTCCATCACAAAACCAAAAGCTGAAAGTGATTGAAAGCTTCAAGGTTTCAAAGCTCTGGAAGTGTTTGGTGAAGTAACATGCTTTTATACATTGTCATAAATCTTAAAAACCCTGCAGTGGGAAAATTTGAACCTGTAGACAACTGGGGAAGTAGAAGACAATTAATTTGAGAGTTCAGCTCTGTAAAACTAATGTGAAATTAGGGAACACAGTCTGAGATTTCCAATTTTTTTTCTCATTCCTGAAAGGCTCCTCTTTTTATCTCCTGCTCTTATTTAACTTCAGTATTCCCTATTCTGCTCAAGAAGGAATTTTAAATAACTGAAGATACTTGTGGAATATTCTTATATAAAACTTAAGACATGTAAAATATATTGTTTTACAGTTCCACAAGTCAGCTCATACAGAAAAAAGCCAAATATCTTATTTGCTATGTAATTTTTTTCAGTTTATCACATCAAGCCACTCATACTACTTATGTTTGATTAACCCAAATTGTGTGGAAAAAGTAAATGAATAATTACATAACAATAAAAAGTTATTTATAGTATTCAGAATATAGCATTATGTCATCAGAGTAAAATGCAGCTATTTTCTCTTTCTTATGAGACAAGGTAGATCAGAATTAAAGATTTTCATACCAAGATGACAACCAATTTCCTTTGACAGAAATGGGAAAATAATAACAAGTCTGCTTGAATGATAGCAATAAACAAAGTTTTATCTTTACCTTAAAGGCAACAATTAAACCTCAAATGTTGCCCTGCCATGTTAACTGGCTTTGGCAAGAGAGTAGAAATTATTTAACAGCTGCAGACTAGATAAAATCATAGCTGGCCACCCCAACCACGGTTTCCACTTAGTATCATGAGTAGGTAAGAGCTGAAAGACAATCCTAATCATTCACTATCACTGTCATTATTAAGGACACACAAGGCAACAGAGTAAATGTGGAATTATGTCCTCTATAGCATTAATTGTTCTGACTAATATATGTCTGTTACCAGTCTGTAATCTCAGAGGACTTCTAACCTTCTTTTTCAAGTTAATGCACAGCTACTGTTTTCTGTGCTTGAGTCAGGCCAAGCCAGGAAATACCAATAAATCTTTAAAAAATGAACAGATTCCTACTTACATGTGGAAAATATTAATACGGTAAATAGACACAAAAAAAAAAAAAAAAAAAAAAAGCAAAAAATCCATAAATTGAGATATACTAAAAAACCCCAGAGAGAATGCTTCTGAATGAAATAACAATGGAAAATTTTCAAGAATTTGCATTCTTAGAAATCTTGACTTCTGAAACCTATCAGCAGTTAAGGAATCTACCAGGGTAAATTCTTGAAATAGTGGCTTTTTTGTTGTTGTTTGTGTTGTTGTTGTTGTAGTTGTAGCTGAAAAAGGATCACGTTATCTCAAAATTTTATTTACTTTTTCCTTTGCTTTGTAACTGACATTCATAAAAAATCAACTACATGGTCAGTTAATGCATTGTTTTATGCTTAATTGAACAAAATGCCATTCTAATATTTTAATGCCAATATCTGCATATTTTATTTTACAAAAAGATTTAAATTTTATGATTCTCTGTTTTAATTTACATATAAAAACTGAATTTTGAAATTTCTGCTTAAAGTCTACTCAAAGTGGACAATTATTTTTCTTATAGAATACAGTATAATGAGCAGGAAAGCAATAGATATATAACACCCTAAGTTTCAACTGCTTTACTCTATGTTGATTCTTCATGAAGTTTTAACAAAAGATATAAAGAATATCTAAGAAAACAAGAAAATATCTGATCACATTACTATAACACTTGTAATTTTGTTTAACAGGACGTAAACATGATAGTTGAAAATCAAGGTCATTCTTTGGTCATTCTCACAAAAGAACATTTATCATCTAACAGCTTTTTCTAGTAAAACAGGTTAATGCTAACATACACCAGGTTTCTTTATTCTTTTTCATATTGTTTCTCCAGAAAAACAGATTTTTAGTTTAAAAATAACTTCTTAGTTCAAAATCACCAAGCAACATGAAAGCACTAGAGGAACTACTGAACTGCTATATCATTAATTATTCTACAAGAACGTGATTCCTTTGAGTATAAGATCATCTGTCTTTCAGACAATAAGCACTGCCACAAGGTATGCAGAATTGATTTATGAAGAAAATTTGTTTTCTGAGGAAGGTGACAGGTTTAATAAGGGATGAGGTTTTAAGAAGACTCTAATTAATGTAATTAAATAATTACCCCTTAACTATCAGCCATGTAAACTAAAATTCATCCCTCATAAAGGAAGAAAACAAAAGAGTACAAGGAAAATAAGAAATGCTAGTACAATTTCCTAAAAGGTAACCTTATCAAGTTTATCTACCTTCTCAAAAATGGATAGTCAACAGTATATATGCTCAAAAGGTATGCTGCAATTTTCTGTCTCATGCTAATTGTTCCCAGAGCTGCTGGACAGTTCTTGCAATGATGACATATTCTGAAGACTTTTCTAGGCTACCTCACAACTGTCTTCCTGATAAGTCCCTATATGAATTTTGATTAGCAGTTAAAGGGTTTTTTCAACAGCAGCAACAGGATACCATGAGTAGTTTTCTGTATATCCATGAAAACTGATCAAAACTGTTGCAATTAGGCCCAGTTTGGCTACAATGTGGATATGAAGTGTGGGTTTCCTTGCACAAAAAATGTGTATTACAGCCTGAATGCTATTTCTTCCAAGTCAATACAACAATTATAAGACTATCAGGTGGAGGTGTTTTATCAACAGTATTTTCAAATGAATTCTCAGTGGGACTTGACCCAGATGATGTTGCTGGAATGCAGAAGGCAGATTAAGGTCTAGGAACAGGTAAGAAAATATGTACATTGACAATTTTGATGAGATTTTGGGTACAAAGTACATATTCACAGAAGCAGATGCAGTGTTGTACAAAAACACTTTGTGTACACGTGTAATATGAAGCATTTTGGAAATTAATGGAGTCCATTACCAAAGCTCAGGTGCTGTGTCCTTTAAAAATAGGCAGTATTTTTGCAGTAGTAGCTTTGAAGATATATATTTTACAGTAATAATTTTGAAGTTTTGCTCAGAAGAAATTTTGAATGTTTTGGGCTTCTATCATGATAAAGGGTGCAGAAGCTCTGTGTGTCCAGTACAAAATGTCAGGTTCTCATGTATCTAAGTCAGAGAGGATAATAAGCTGCATTCTGTGTAGTGAAATCATCAGCATAGTTTTGAATGAGTAATGAGTTTATCAATGTCTGGCAATAAAAAACCATCTGTGGTAACATTTCTTCTGACAATCTTTGAAATACAAATAAACCACTTTTACCAGACAAATATATACAACAATAAGGACATAACTTATGATAACTTATGCCTAATCCCTGCTAAAAGACTTGCCTTGAACTTCCAGACCACAGACAAGACACATACTGCTCAATCAAGATTCATAGAATTATTTTTACAATGACTTACAAGTAACCACAAAAGAAAAAAGAAGGTGAAAGAAAAGTCCATTCTATGAAGAAAATAAACCACAGAGATTTGCTAATATATTTGTCTAGGTTTTCCCAGCCAGAAAATAGTTGAATTATAATATTATTTAGAAAGCTGAAACCTTCTTTTCTAACAAGATAATGTGCTCTGATTTCTGAGTTATTATTAAAAAAAAGAACAAAAATAATGTTTCCTAAGGATTAAACCAGATACATATTAAGTGCTAGTCACACATAAAATCATTCCACTGAGAAAGACACTCCAGCACATGTGGTAGACTTAATTTGTCATGAACCCTAACCTACTTTATGTGCTGTACCATACACCAGTCTCAGTTGAGACAAAGTATGATTTCTCACTTGAACTAGCATTTCTTTTCTGACTATTCGATTAATTTTACAAACACTTTATCAAGCTTTATTTTCAGTACATTTAATATGGATTTTGTTGAAAGAATGTGAGGATTTTTTTCTCCTTTAGAAAAGAAGACTAGAGGACTTACTTGACCTTTTACTCAATAACTGCAGTATATATCTGTTGGAGAAAAATAGCTATTATTACCCAGTATAAATTATTCCTCTTTAGCTTACTCGTTCATAGGTCACAAGAATCACACTACAGGGTTTCCCCTTGAAGTTAGTGGTATTTTGTTTATGATGAAGAAACTGCAGTTTAGGTATCTCTCATACTTGCAATACTCACTGTGATAAATGTTAGTCATTATAAAGTATTTTTAGAAGTACTGTTTTATTGCAGAACAGAAAATACGTTATTCCATGATGTAGTAGTGGGTAGGTATGCCAGGTTTTCTTACAGTATAGGTAAATGTATTTTTAAAAATAATTTATATGACTTCTTAATAAATTGAATTCTAGAACAGTGGTACATTTAAAGCTCCACACTTCAGAGAACTTGACACAAGACTGAAATGCTCAGCTCCCTTATAGTAGAAGGCAATTGACTGTTCTGAGATAAGGTGGAATATAAGATCTGTGAGACTGCTGAAGAAGTTTCAACAAACCTTAACAACAGATTGTAACCAATTTCTTTCTTTAATGTATCTTTTTTTATCTGCAGTTCAGACATACATAAAGATATTCCACATAAGCTGGATTTTTTATAAACTACTTAAAATGTCCTATAAAAATTTATTTCCTAAAATGGTGACAAGTTCATATTATACAAGGGACAGAGCAGGTAC
Source organism: Pyrgilauda ruficollis (assembly GCF_017590135.1). NCBI lineage: Eukaryota > Metazoa > Chordata > Aves > Passeriformes > Passeridae > Pyrgilauda > Pyrgilauda ruficollis. Next base: position 6,557,022 of record NW_024529266.1, read on the forward strand.
AACTTCTGAACTAAATTGCCAAGAAATGTGTAAAAATTAAAAAAAAAAAAATCGTTCAGAATTAATGTCCTGCAGTTATCGTGATATATGCTTCATCTATGCACCAGTTAGGGCCAACAATGTCTCTTCATAGGCCAGACTTGAATAACTTTTTTTTTTTTAAAGTCTATTAATTTTAAACACAAAGAGTCCAGTGGTTCAGAAGCAGATAGAAGGCTAGAAAATTTTGTTTTCTAAGATAAATTTTTTTTTGTAAGATAATTTTTTTTTTTCAGCAAGACAAATTAGGTCAGCTCTCTTATTTAAGAAAAGAGGAAAAGAAGTGCATCTAGTTTAACACATATCGGATTTCTAGTCTGTGATTTGCACTGGAAGACGCAGGGGAGGGAAATTCTACTTTAGTTTCTCTTGTTCTAGTGATTCCCAGAAATTTGCTTCATGACTAAAAAATGCAAACATTTTTGTTAAAGTGAAACCCATCTTCCAAAGTATAGCCCTCAAATGAAATCAGACTTGAATCAGACTATGAAGTGATTCATAATTAACTATTTTCATTTGTAAATTTCAATAATCAGCATCAGCTTAAAGGGAAATTTAGCTGTTAGTGGATAATTGTTTTGTTATTTTGTATTAATTCTGGCTAAAATCAGCTTCCCAGTTTTTATGGATGAAGTTTAATTACTTCACAAAATTTAAAGGAGGCTGTGAAAGACATTTTACTGTTACTAACACATACACAGAATAAACCAGAATTTATGTTCACACCTCTTCCAGTTTTCTATGTGCTTGTTAATGCAATAATAATAATTTATCTCAAATTATTTTCAGACGCTGAGGCTTTTCCCCAGGTAAACAAAAAACTACCAATAGTGAATTCTGCCAAAAGAAAAAGCAAGTGTTGTGGTGTCATTTTTCCTTCTTCTTTTTACTTGTCTTTAATAATTAAAAGTCTTTCAGATTGATAGTCTGGCAGGCATTTCTACTGAAGTCAATAGAAATGCTCACATTTGTAAACTATTTTGACAGAAGAATTTCTGATTGTTTTAGAAAAAAATAACAGGTCACGCTGAAGACTGAACTTGTCAGTGTTTATTCAATGTTTTAGTACTGAAAATGATGAAAAAGTGTAACTTTTTAAATCATGGTTTTATTTAGGGCTATAAACTTTGGACTCACTTCTATCATTGTATTCTGTTGTAACTGGTATAAGTTCACAGATGGTCTTTAGTTGAATACAAAACTTGGGAACATTTTGGCAGTCAAAATATTATCTAATCAGCATATCTCATTAGTTGAAACTCTTGTTTTGGTAGCTGGCATTCAAATAAAATACATTTTAAACTAATATTTAATTGAATTTTAAATTCATCATTGATTAAACTGGATGGCATAATCTGATCTAACATTTTAATCACAGTTTATTTTAATTAAATGGAAATTGAAGACATGGAAACTGTAAAGGTATCAATTACAAAAGGTGAGGGGGTGAAGGAGGTGGGGGGAGGGGATCCACAAAACATGTAAGACATTTATAGGAGTAACAGTTCAGCAGGAACTAAGGAAAGGCACTTTTTTCTTCTTTTTTTTTTTTTTTTTTTTTTTTTTTTTCTTTTTCCCTAGGAAGATAAGAGATTTACCTGTAAGAATCAACAGGAGTACAGATAATGGTTAAAAGAGATATTTAGTAGGTATTTCAGACTGATCATACCTGAAAGAGAGAGAGTTGCAACCACAATACAGCAGTAGATTGAAAAGAGCTAGGAGTTCAAGAGGGAGTTAAGGTAATAGAGGATGAAAGGAACAATGACTGCTTGAGGACATGGTTTGGAAGGAATTCAGAGAGAAACTGACTCCTGAAGGATTAGCATTACAAGCATTGTGGTGAGCTGAGAGTGGCACCTTACGTTTGGTGAGATAGAGATATAAGAAATGGCTTCACATGGGACATAGGGCAAATTTAAAGCATACAGGCTAAAGAGCAAACAAAACAGGTATAGATAAATTGTCTTTTGGGCTTTTTTTTTTTTTGTTTGTTTGTTTACCTTTTGTTTTTAATAATACAACTATTCTCCAAATAGTTGTCATTCTGCCTGGACAGAGGGTAATTTCCACAGACACAAAGTGGGCAATGCTGGCAGCAGAGGTGAGGGCAGAACACAACACAGGATCCCCACATGTACACTCAGAGTCAGAGCAGACTTTGTTCTGTGTATCTCAGGTGGGCCCAGGAGACTATAGGTAAATATAGTCATATTTACATGTTTACACATTTGTCACTAATGGTCTTTCATTTTACCAGTGCATAGTGATTTATTCAAATGTAAATTGATTCAGAGTAATCTAGGACTCTTTTCTTTAGTGGTAACTTAAGAACTAAAGAGTAAGCAAGAACTGTTTTCATCAGAATAACATCATTCTAATAGCTCAAGAGGCATTTTTTTCCTCAAAATGATGCTGAGTGAGTTGCTGCTGACATCACTTTTAAGTTTTTGAAGCTTTAGCAACAAAATTTCATATGGCTTTCTCTGAAATATGAAAGAACCAGCAAGTCACATAAGGACCACCAAGATTCTTCATGCTGGAACGAACCACAAAACTAATTGTACGTAATTCTATACTAAAACAAAAGGAATAAATTTCATAGATTGAACTATTGACTTGATTTGCAAAGGAAGAAGGGTTGAGCTTATGAAACTACTGAATTTCTGATTACAAATAACCTAAACTAAGCTAATACTGAGATGAATAATGTTAAATTACATTCCAATGATAATAAAAGAAGCCAAATCAATTTTATGCTTGTTATTTATATAGTGTGTATGTATCATGTACACATAATCAGTATGATAATATATATACTTAAATCTTTTTACATCTAATCATATAATCATATACACTTTATTCATGTATGTGTAGCATTCCTAGCAAGTCATACTCATGCTTTCCTCCTTTTCTATTCCTTACCCTCAACTGTCACAGAACTTATCAATAGTCAGGTGTTAAATGAAGATAATTTTAAACAATAGTATACTGGAAATCTGAGACATCAATACTCATTACCAAGAGACAAATATAGTAACTTAGTAAATCTGCCAAGTAGAAGATTCGCAGCTGGACATAATTTTTTAGTATAAAATTATCTTATTTATCCGCTTACTTAAAGACAGTAAATTAAGACCAGTCAATCCCTGAAAAAGAGTAATTTTTGAACATGTGATTTATAATGTAGATTATAAATTAAAAGTCACGTCTGAGATAGTAAAGAAAGGAGGAGATTAAATTAAATTTGCTTTAATTTAAATACTTTTCAAAATCTTCTGAAAAAAGGTCTTTTGGAGTATAATACGGACACAATTGAAAGAGAGAAGACTATGCATTATTTGTTAAGTAAATTAATATTAATGCATTTCATTTCCACATGAACATCAAAAACTATTTCCACACGTTTCTATGCATTCTAGCACAGAATACAATATTCACATCTCAAAAAAATACTGGGATTCCTGTGTATCAAAGCTTGAAAACTGCAGATTTCCTTTCTTTCAGTAAATAACTAAACTGTCTTTATTAAACTGAATCTTTACTTTCTCAGTTTAAACCATGAACAGTGTTATTCTAAACCCTTGCCAAAACATTGTAAGAAAGTGATGCACATGCACTTATTAGATATTTTTTAATAAAACCCAATTTATCCAGAAACATTATGGAAAAAATGGATATGAAAAATATTTGAAAAGAAGGGGCCAAAGTCCAACAGTTGAAGAGAAGGGGCCAATCCACTTTTGGGGGATGTTTTCTTGTTCATGCTAGGAGAGAAATTAAATAAAGCATAAAACTAGTTAATCTTCTTAGTGGGCCATTTTCCTAACTTCAGGGAACTATTTTAATTTGGAAAAAGAAATGGCAAAGAATTCTAAGACTGAGGAGATACAGAGGTATCAAGGAAGACAAGGAGGTAGCAGAATGCAACTTAACGTGGAATACAATTGTCTTGTCTGAGACAGACAAATGAAGTGTAACTGGAAAACAAAGTCAGGAGATTGCAAAAAGAGGCTGACTAATCCTGAGGGACTTGAACTCATGTTGGGTGAAGAAAATTGATTGACTAAGTACAATTCAATAAGATTGCTAGAGGATTACATAAAAATTCCAGGTTGTGTGGTCCAGAGGAACTAACAGAACACTCATTCAAGAAGCTTTTATGTCTTGGAGTGTAGCCTTGACCAATAGGTTTTTGGATATCTTTAATGGACTTTGATACCTTCTCAAATCTCAGTAGCAGTCTGGTTTTCAATTATTAAAAGTTAAAAGCTGTCCATAATTGTGTATAACACAAATTACTACTATATAGTAATACTGAAGAGAAATACTGGAGCGTTGAACAAATACCATGTCAAATCCATGATATAGATAGCTTTTGTAACACACCAATTTAACTTCCAAATAAAAAATCATATCTGTAACATTAAAAATAGTATACTCATGTAGCTTTGTGAACATTACTTGTGGAGGTGTTAATTTTGTATATGGGTTACTTATTAAGACATGGAAACTTTATTAAATTTTAATAAGTAGATGTCTGCAACAGGAAATTTTTACACAGCAAAGTATTAATTTGACAGATAGCTCACTCAGATTCTTCAGGATTTTTTTGTATTATATTCATGTTGCTATGGAGTGGTTCATACTTGTTCAAAAGCCTTAAGGAGGGCAAAAAGTCCTGTCAATTTTACTTCCTTCACATCTAAAGAAATCAGGAAAAAAAAATAAAAAAACAAATTAATTCCCACCATTTCTGAAAAAAAAAAATCTTTTAGAGAAATATTCACCTTTTTCTCAAACACAACAGCTTTCTGCAGCAAAGATTATACAAACTGAACTCGATTGTAATTCTTGCTCTCAGGGGAAGTTGCTTGCTATTTGGCAGCTCTTTGATTTGCGATGCTTTGATTTTGTAGCCTCTTATCTGTTTCATAATTCACACTCTCCTCGCCTTCCTTAGCAGCAAATATATTTTATCTCAATGGCAGACCATGCTGAAAATGAAAATACAGAAACCCCCAAAAGACCAGAAGTGTCCTTTATGTTTCCCCTAACTTTTTCACTTAGTGCTTCTATGTCCATGGGGTTTTTTTAGATAGTTAGTACTCAGGTAGCATCACTGTATGCTTTTGGCAAAACATAGTGTTATACCATTTGGTACTTATATTTGTCCCACTCTAGATAACTTTGAACTCTCCATGCAATTTTGGCTTTTTTTCCTATGGGTATGTAGACAAAAAGATTGAGTGTTACATCTTGGAAGCTTAGCATATGTGTTGAAGTTTGGTGGGTATTTTGTAAAACATGCTCAGGTATCAGAAAGATTGCAAATAAAACACTTCAGTTCCTTTCCCTCTCTCAGTTGGATACTTTCAGGAATTGCTAACATCCATACCACTTTTTATTGTCTTCTCACAACATTTTATTGAAGGAGAAAACAAACATTTTCTTTTCTCCTCATTTCTCTTCTAATTGCACAATATCCAAACTTAAGAAACAGATGCAAACTTCAATTACTTTTAAATCTATGAAAGACAGAGGTTTTTATGTTTGAGCTCACTGTTCCTCAACTACTTATCTTGCTATGCACATTACACAAATAATTATTCTAATTTTCCCTAATAAAATGTGGTCATATATGGATTGATTTTGATAACTACTAAATTAATGATAAGTTCCTAGCAATGACACCAGAAGGAAGAACTATTTTCCTGGTGTAGTAATAAAATGGTTCTGCTAATTCATTTATGATATAAGAATGATCAAGAAATACATGAGTTCTGTAGCATTTTGAAACAAATACTCTCTCAATATTATTGCCACTTCAAACTGGTTTTACAAATCTCAGGAAAAATGTATCAAAACTTGTCCTGATATTATCATTAAAAACCAAACAAACAAAAAGCCCAACAACAGCAAATAAACACATCAAAAAACACCACCCAAATTTTAAAGATCAAACTTTCAATAATATCAAAAATAGTTTAGTAAGCATTAATATGTCATTCTTCCAGCTTTAATTAATTAAGTATGGATTAACGCTAGGGTGATAAACAACTCAGTTACTAGAGAATTCTTTATATGACAAATTCTGTAATTTCTTCCAGAGAAAAACCATGAGAAACATAATAAAATATTTTTTGTTACTGAACACCATGATTCTTGGCAACACTTATAAATTTAAATTATTGACACAGAGCTATCAAGACTGAACTTGTACTGGAAAGTACTATACACATGTGCATGAGACATAGGCATTCTTACAATATAGCTTTAACAAAATGATAAGAAATAGGGTCTATTACACGTATCTGCGAAGCCACCAGGGTGATGTAGAGGTAACTTAGCATTTTCCTAGATAAATGTTATATTATTAACATTTTTTTGCTTGTATCCACCCACCTATTGAGAAGATAAATGCAGAAATGGAGCAAGTTACTAGCCATTAGCATAAATATAAATCCATCGTGCCAGATTTCATGCTCCTCACTGACCAGAAATCAAAATATGCACACATCTTCCATGCCTCTGAAGAGAAATAAATTTACTTCTAAAATGTCATAAATAATTTTAAAATTATTATTCAGATAATATGTTTGTTTTCATCATCTACAATATCATAACGTATCTTCCATAGCAGTAGAACTTTCTTTTAACATAGCTGATATGTTTACATATTTATACCATGAAACCATGTATTTTATTTCTTGAACAGAACTCTACATTTCAGTGTGGGTTTTTTAATATTCACAGCAATAATTTTTGAAGTGCGAGAGGAAGCATCTTGTCACAGATTGAACAAAAATGAAATTTATGCATTTTATTTTGTGTCTTGTGTAAATACAAGAAGGAACCAGATGTGTATTAATTAAGTGTGGGCAGATGACAACAAGGCACAATGCTACATTGCACCAGCTGTGAAGACTGCACACAGCTTTTCTTCCCCCCCATCAGTCCATTTTCGTATTATCGAGAAAACATTCAAAGTGTCAGAAAAGGTGTTAAAAGATAATAATAGTGAGAAGTAAGAATTCATCATTGCTGAAGCTTCAAAAACTTTTACCTGGTTTACATTGCAATCCCGCTTTCAGGTGAGATAAAAAGAAAGAAATTTAGGAAGTTTTATAGCTATTCCAGTTACCTTTCATCAGCCCTCATTTTGCAGACAATGAATGACTAAGATATTTTATGAAATTGCATCCCAAATAGTATGCCACCATGATAGTGTACACTGTTTTAAGTTTGAAGGAAACATGTACTCTTCACAAAACAGCCATACTGGAAATAAGCATTTTAAGGTTTAAATAAGGTAAAGGCCAAAAATATTAAAATAACACCAAAAAAAAAAAAAAAAAAAAAACCAAAAAAAAAACCCAAAAAAAAAACCAAACCCAAAACAAAGCCAAAGTATTTCCATTAGCTAAAGTGGGTTTTGTCTTCCTTTCTCCTCCATTATGATGTGAATATACTCTTTGGCCAAATATATTATCATTTTAGGAAATAGTGAAGGTAGCAAGATGGGGACGTGACTCAGATGTTGTCATTAAGGAGAAACAAGGAAAGAAAAAGAAAGCTAATCCCTCCTAAAGAAGGAAGTAGTGAAATAATAACTGTAAAACAAGCAGTTTTTGTCACGATTGCTCTTCAAAGTTTTGAAGTTTAGCACATGCAAAACCTTTTGGCAAGTCTAGTCTCAAAATCCTATTCACTATAATACTTAAAGAAATCAAAAATGGTAAGACAATACTTGACAAATAGAGGAAAAGAATTTCATCAGATTCAGGTACTTACAGAATATATTTTAAAGATTATTCCTGCTACCATCTGATTATTTTTGTGATGACAGAATGCTGCATAGGACTCATTGACACTTTTCCTTCCAGAACCTTTCAGAATTAAATGTTCTTCTTCAGGAAGTTGGCTCTATATAAGCTTTTCCATTAGCTGCAAGCAAAATTAAGGCTGCCTAGCAGAGAAAAACTGATTGAATTACTTCTAAAAATTCCTTCTGCAATCAATAGCACCACAAAATACCCTAGTAAAAAAACCTTTTAATCGAAGTATATAAATAATATCAGAAAATGCTTTCTGATATTACCTCATTTACTACTTAGTTCAGTGGCTTAGCTGTTTGGGGTTTTTTCAGAAACTTTAAATGGCTCATTAAGCTAGTTTTGTGTAATTTTATTAGGTTTGGACATTTAACCAAATGATCTTGAATTCCATTTTACATGCACAATGGAATTTGCTTTAACTGCCACTCTCTAAGGAAAATAAAAATTCCAATAATGTAATAAAGACTCCTAAATGTGCTAAGGTTTTTGGTAAGCAATTTTTAATTGTAATTTTTTGTAAGGATGCTGTATTTACTAAATATATGCATATTTAGTAAAAAAACCTAACATTTTCTTTCTCAGTTAACGGACAATTAATACACTTCCAAATATGCATTTTCAGCTTCTCTTAAAACATACTTGCAAATTCAGATCAAATGGGCCAAACAAGTTTAATAAAAGTAGGTTTGGTAAGAAGTAATCTACAGACAGGTCTGTTTTCAGCCTGCTTCCTGATACATTCCAATTTTGTCTGTGGTAGACTTAGATGCATTAATCTTCCTTCACTATTGTAACCACACCTGAAATGTCCATTTTCTATGGAAATATTTACCCTCCACATATGTTTGAGCCTCACTGCTTTGAATTAATCTAGCTATTGAATTATACAAAATCATTAAAGAAAATAAATACTCAGTGCAATAATTCTGATGGACAGACTGGACAAAATGCCCAGGTCAATGCCACATTGAAGTGACAAAATTCAGTTTCCCCATCTCCTTGACAAAGAGCTCCCACAAGTTTTTGGAGTATTTATACTGTTTTCAATTAAATAAACTTCATTTGTCACAAAATAATTATTTAGGTGAACTAGAAAAACATCAAGCTACAAGAATATGGCTTCTCAGGCTGTCCAGTAAGGTGTTGTTTTTACTTTTAAGTTTAAATCACATGATATAGAGGACTATCATAGAGGACTATATAGAGGACTTTTTTTTCTGTAGAAAAGAGGTAAAGGAGAATAAAACATCCACACAGGGATAGAAAAAAACATTGAAAAATTTCTGATCCTGCTCTCCTTGTTGAAGAGCACTCAGACCTTACAACTGTGATCTCCATGAAACTTCCGGGACCATAGGCTGTCCTCTGAGACGACTCATATTGTATCTGTGGTGTTATATCTGCACAGTGAATTCAGCAGAAAACTCTTAAGAGATTACTATTTTATATATGTAGTGATCAGGATTGATACTGGCCTGATATTGGTCATTCTTGACCATTCCCCTAACAGCAACTTCTGAGTCCCAGATATACTTGTACAGTTATAAATATATATATGTATGCATATATATACACACACACATTTACATTTAGACAAATTTACCTATACATTAAATGCAATATAAGTAACTGTGCATATTTGTGTATATGTATGTTCAATTCCAAAAGAGATAAAATAAATCAATACAGAATTTCTAGCTCATACATAGTTCAAATAATTTCTAGTTCTGTTGGGACTTTTAGGTCCTGTAGATTAGCTACAAAAAAAAATATGTCCACGCCTTCGCACATACAGAAACTTTTGCATAACACAGAGCACAGGGAATCTTACACTGCACTGTGCATGTCTTCTTTGTATTCCATCTTCATCCAAATCCAATTTTGATGTTTCCATAGAAAAATTAACAATTGAAGGACTCAGAGTTAATATTGCAAGAAAAACACAGTGGTAACCTCAGTCTTCTCTTTCATGCTTTTTCATCTCAGAGGAAGACTGAAAAAAGAGCAATGGTTTGAGTAATTTGAAAGCATAGCTCCTTCAGGAATCATAATGTCAGTGGCCAACCTAATAATGTTGAGCAAAAGAATTATGAAATTAATTATTCTTTGTGCCTTCTGATCCCAATAAACAAGTTGAATCACTTTTTGTTTTTCATGTTGAAAAGATCAGCAATCAAAAAGAAATGTGTTTATCCAAAGAGGGAAAAGAGTAGCTTTAATTGCTAAAAAATGGTGGGTAAAAACTTAAAAGTAAGGTCACTCACATGTGAAAAAGGACTGATACCCTCCCTACCTAAGGTAAGTATCCTACACTTCTACTATAATCACAGGAATTATATTATTGTCTGCTTTTTAAAACAGGTATTTTTATGAAATGGTACCTATTAGATTGCCAATCTCACATTTTTGGTAGCTTCCTCATTCTTCCTGAAAAAGTGTGAATGATTGGATGACTCGGATTATTAGAGTGTATCATCAGATGTGAATGATAAAGCTATTTATGTGCACTGCTCTTTCAGGAACACAATAAAGTTATTACTGAAATTTCAAATGAAACATAAGCCTTACAAGCCTTTTTCTGGTAACTGCTCTTCAGAAAACTATTTTGAAACTCCTTGATAAAATGTTTAGCTAGGAAATTGATATCAAAGACAAGCATTTAGAACTTCACTTGTAGCACTGTGTGAATTTAGTAGAAAAAATTCTTTGGTTTGTGGTTGCTTACACTAGATGGCACTGATAAAGTATTGCCTGATTAACAAAACATCTTAAAAATACACTTCCATTATTTTGAATATTTTATTTCATTATTTAAAAACAAAATTTAATAAGATAGTGACATTGTTTTGCCACAAATAAAAATAAAAGGGTAAATTAAAGGAAGAAAGGGAAATAATTTAGGATTGTCCCTGCATATTTTGTAAACCTAGCAGTTTCTGAAGATTGGCTTCCTCTGGCAGTTACACAGACACATTACACATACCATGAGAGACAGAGCATTCTTGCCCCAAATGGAAGTAGCCTAAATTTACAAAATCGTGAAAATTGTGGTTTGGGTGAGTCTTTTTCTTTGGCTTTTTGTTTCTTTGTTTGTTTGGTTTAGTTTGTTTGGTTTTTGTATTTGTTTTACCCTAGAAAGGGATAGTATTTATAAAAGTGATTTCTCTTCCAGTCCATTAGCTCAATCAAAGCAAAGGTTTTTTGCCATTCTGATTTCTACTGAGCAGGGCGGGGGCTTAATGAAAGACCCTCATGCATGAAGTGCACATCTAATTTGGTGGTCTCTTCAAGCATATTCAGAAAGGTTATCCAACAATACGGGTAACACCTCTGTAAGTCTTATTTCTGCTGCTGTGGGGAGAGACATTGGCTTTTCTGGATGTAATTACAAGAGGAGGAAACCAGCTGAGTACTCTGAGCTGCCCTGCAGCAGAGCTTTGTATCCTCAGGTAAAATAAAGGGTCTAGAGAAACTAGTCTCACACACCTAAAACTGGTCTCTCTGACTGCTCCCTAAGGTATACATTTTTGTATGTACTCAATCAATATACATCACAATTCCATTTTTATAAGATGATGTCCAAGAATCTGAAAGAGTACTGCTAATTGTGGGCATAAATGTAAGTCATTATCTATTGCATGGAAGCTACCTTTTTTGTGAAGGACATCATTGTGTTTCTAGTAATAAAAAATGTATTCTTTATAAGCTAATATTTTATATAGTAACAGAGAATATGACATAATCTCCAGTCTTTGAGGGTAGATAAGGTAATAACTTAGTATCTGAGGTCTGTTATTTCCCTATGCTTTTTTGTTCTCATTTTAGCATAAACAATGAGACTTGTTTCAGAACAAGCAAGTAGTTATGTTATGGTTTATTTAATAAGTTTTTTAAATTAAAGAAAACAAAAACCCCAAACCAAAACAGCCAAGCTGTAGTTTCAGTAATTACATATTTAAGTTTTTTTCTTAAAAGTACCCTACCAATTTTTTTTCTAACTCCATCCAACTCACACATACAGCACGTATCTTTAGGCCAGTTTTACATGTAATAACAAGCAAATCTATTTGAAGTAGTGAAATGCATTAGTTAAATATCATTCTTGAGAGGATATGATCCAAATTCCCTAACACACTCTTTGACATCTTCACACTATTGTTCTTTTTGTCTTGAAGCACTGGCTAACTGCATTGTCACTGTTGAAGAATTCCTGAAGACACAAGAAAATATAAATCACATATTGTTAAACAAAACAAAGACATTGTCATGATGCCATGATGCTCGCTTTAACTCACACGACATCTCTGCTTATACAGACTTTCTGGACACAAAACATTCCCTCAGGATATTTGGTATAACCCAAAAATACCATTTCAAAGTCCTAATTTTTATCCCTTTGCCTTCTATATCTTAAGCAGATGGTTTAATATTATCCTGTCAAATACATAAATCAGGATTATTTTTACACTCAGCATTGCAATTGAGAAGGTTTGTACAATGAGTTCAGAATAATTTCTTTTTCAGCTGTCAACATCTCAGCTCATTCACTACTTAAAATAAATACATTTTACTGCTCATCTACTGGAAAGTGATTGACTGCATCTTCTCTGGAAAGCACAAGGCAGCAACATGGAATTAAGTAAAGATAGGTATACAGTCATAGAAAAAGTCAGAAAAAACATCATACAAGTTATATGCAATGTGCACAATTTCTAGGGATGTATCTAGAAATTCCATTCCCAAAGAAGCATGAAGATACAATGCATCTCAGGGAGGTTAATTATTCTTTTAATTTCCTTTACAACGGACATTAGCATTCATTCCATGTAATAGCCTAAGAAAACCATTACTGTAGGCCAAACTGGAATAAATAAAATGAGTAGTTATTGTATATGGATGCTTAAAATGTGTAAAAAAAAAAATTTCCAAATACAAAGTATTTCAATACAGGAGTCATTTGTAGATTCTAGACTCATTAATTTGTCCTGATACAATACTACAGGTCTGGCAAGACTCCAGCACTATCAGTTAGCTGATACACAGATAAGCTCAGTAAAATATTCTTACAATTATGACTATAATATAACCTGGGAAAAAATAAAGCCTTGTACTAAAAAAAAAAAAAAAAAATGTTTTAAAAATGTTAGTTAGCTTTGTAGAAACTGACAAACTAAAAAGAAATAGAACCAGAGTTCTTTAGAATTTTGAAGAAAATATTGCGTCACACTGCAGGTTCTCTTATTTAATTTTCTAATAAGCTTAAGATTTCAAAAATAGGTTCCATTTCAGCTGCATACACTCAAACCACTTATCATATTTGTACTACAGCTTGCTTATCACATCAACAGGTTTATGATTTTGCTTTACAGTTCATAAATTGACTCAAGAATTTTAAAATTACTCATGTAACCTGGAAGAAATATGGAAAGATCTTCCAAGATGCCAGGGATCAGTCTAGCAAATGTAAAGCACTGACAGAATTAAATCTGGCCAGGGATGGGAAGGGCAACAAGAACATCTTCTACAGGTGTGTTGGTGATAAAAGGATGACTAGATAACATGTGGGCCCCCTCTGGAAAAAAAAAAAATAAAAGAAGAGCTGTTTATGGTTTTGCAGGACATGGAGAAGGCTGAGGTACTCAATAATTTTTTCCCTTGGTCTCCATTGCCAAGTGCAGCAGCCACATTGACAAAGGTGCCAAAGGCAAAGGCTGAGCCTGGGACAATGAAGAATGGTCTGCTGCAGAAGGCTGGGTTTGAGAACACCTAAGGAAACTGAGGACAAACAAGTTGATGGAAATTGATGAAGGAACTGGCATATGCAATGAATAAGCCATTATCCATTATATTTGACATGATGTGGCAGTTTGAAGAAGATCCCACTGACTAGAAAAGGAGAAAAATAAACCCCATTTTCAAAAAGAGAAGTATGAAGACCCAGGGTACTACAGGCCAGTCAATCTCAGTGCTGTCCCTGGTAAGACCATGGACCATATCATCCTAGAAAACTATGCTAAGGTGCATGGAAAGCAAAGAAGAGACTGATGACAGCCAGCAAGCCTTCACTAAGTGCAAATTGTCCCTGAAAAATCTGCTGGCTTTCTATCATGATGTTACAGTGATGGTGGACAAGGGAAAAGTTACTAATGTCATCTACCTGGACTTGTGCAAAGTGACACTGTCCCACATGTCATCATTGTCTCTAGGGCTGAGAAACATGTATTTGATGGAAGGACCACTTGGTGGATAAGGAATTGGCTAAACCGCTGCACTCAAAGATTTGTGGTCAATGACTCAATCTCCAAGTGGAGAAGTGATGAGTGGCATTACTCAGCAAATTACTCCTGGTATTAGAGCCAGTACTTTTTAACATCTTTGGTGGCATGGTGACATGGAGAGTGGGATTGAGTAAAGCCTCAGCAAGTCTGTTGCCAGCACCAAGCTCTGTGGTACAGTTGACACACTGGAGGGTAGGGATGTCATCCAGACAGTCTTTGATGCACTTGAGAGGTGGGTCCATGCAAACTTCATGAACTGCAATAGAGCAAAGGGCAAGGCGCTGCACTTGGATGGGGGAAATACCAAAGAAACTATAGGGTCAGCTAAGAATAGTTTGAAAGTATCCTGAGGCGGAGGACTTGAAGTGTTGGATGACAGCAAGCTCAAACATGAGCTGGAAATGTGCACTCACAGCCCAGAATGGCAGCTGTGTCCTGGGCTGCCTCCAAAGCAGTGCAGCCAGCAGAGTTGGGAAGAGATTCTGCCCTTCTGTCCCCTCTGGAGTGCGGCATCCAGGTGTGGGGCACTCAGTAAAGATGTGGAGCTCTTGGACTCAGTCCAGAGAAGAGCCATAGCAGTGATCACAGGGCTGGAGCGTCTCTCCTTTGAACAATTTGTTCAGCCTGGAGAAAGAAGTGGAGATCTTATTGTGGCTTTTAGTATCCAAACAGGGCCTAGAAGAAGGCTGAAGAAGGACTTTTCACATGGGCCTGTAGTGATAGGTCGAGAAGGAATGGCTTCAAACTGAAGAGAATCGGTTTGTATCAGATACTAGAAAGACATTCCCTACTTTAAGGGTGGTGAGGCACAGGAAAAGGTTGCCTAGAGGAGCTATGGATGCTTCATCCCTGGAAATGTTCAAGACACAGCTGGACGGGATTTTAAGCAGTTTGGTCTAGTGGAAGTTGTCCCTGTATATACATTAAAATGTGTATAAATTATTTAAACATAAAATATTTAAACATAAATAGTTTACCTCCCTTATATTCCATATCAAACAGGCAGATATTTTGAGAAAAATAATGGTTAAGAATTCTGTAACTACTTTTAACTTTAGCACAGCTCTGCTTGCATTTAGGCACAAGTGGTTAAAGAAATCCTGCATACCTAGAACACTAGTTTTGAGAGTCTCAGAAGAGGGGAGCCAATAGCTTCAATTACTAAATTATGAATGAGAAAATGAATTGATTTTTCAAACTCTTAAGTGCTTAAGGAACTGCAGACCTTTTTCAATACAGTGGGTAAACATAGAAAGGTGCATTTTAAGATATCTCAAGAAATGGATGTATGTTTCAAAATATTGTGCTGCTCATTACTTATGCTTGTGATTCAATAATTTTAGGAAATTTTACCTCAAAGATATACTATGTGGAATTAAAAAAAAAAATGAGATATGGTATGCAAACACTGAATTTTATAGATAATTAAGGAAAAGGCTGAGGAGCTCTTTTAAATAATTAGTGTGTAGTTAGAGGAAAACAAAAGCATTATCTACAAATTTTTATTTTGGAAGACAACTTAAAATACTGCTGTTGAAATAGTACTATATAAATGCATTAACATGTAATGAAATATTTAACTAACACAGATCAACTGAAAAAAATTGTAAGAATTCTATGTATAACCACAGTATTTATCCTGATGTTAATTTTTCACCCTTTGAATAGGATAGCATAGCTTTGACCCAATAGGAGAAAAAATTAGCATAATGGGATCTAGTATACTTTGAGCATTTTTTCAGTTCACTATCGAATTAATACTATCCATTTCCTTATATAACTTAAATTTTATTTTGATTAACAAAAACTGTAAATTAATAGTAGTTTTTGCTTTAGTTTAGGGATTGAAAAATTCAGTGAAGTTGCAAAATTTCAATGAAACTTTACATAGTATAATGGACTGCCCAACTAACATTTTATAGCACATCTACTATGTTATTTTCATACCAGTTTTGGACTTTTTCTTTTATTTTACATGCTAATAAACTTAAATTTTAAAGACCATGATATATTAAATATTTCATGGTATTTTAAAACACAAAGGTCACATGCCTTTTGCCTTAACTGGAGGTTATTTAGCTTGGAATGAAAGACTATCAAATTACAGAGTTCATCCACTTAAACTGTTATTCACAAACCCAGAATTGTTATTTACAGCTGAGATTGAAACTGTGAGAAGTGTCTTATGACTTTCAGGCAATAAAGGTGCAAATTGCTTATCCTAGCAGTATATGGAAAAGAAAAGAAGGGGTTTCATTTTAGTAATACTTATTTCAATAAAATCCCTTGAAACTGGCAGCAAGGGGTGGCAGAGAACATCTTTCCCTCTATTAAAAAAAAAACAAAAACAAAAACAAAAAAACCCAAACAAACAAAACACAAACAAACAAACAAACAAACAAAAACAAAAAAAAAACCACCCAGAAAAAAATCCCAAAATAAAAAGCAATAAAAATGTGTTCTTCGCACTTTTTTGTTCTTTAAAACATGCTCATCCAAAAACATTTTAAATTTAATTTATTCAAATTTTAAATTTCAACAGATTATACTCATTATAGATGAGAAACCTCAGTTCATTTTATTGTTACTGATACAGCAATAAAAGAGACATGTAGGTACCAGAGTGCATGCAACAAAAGGCCACAAAGATGACTTAGGGGCTCCAGAATCTCTCCTATGCAGGAGGGCTGAGAGAACTGGGAATGATCAGACTGGAGCAGAGAAGGTTTAGGATGATGTCTTCAATTTGCGCAAATATGTGGGGTGTGAGTGTAAAGAACTTAGAGCCAGGTTTTTTTTTTTTTTGTGGCGGCCAGTGACACGACAAGAGACAATGGTCACAAACTGAAATGCAGGTACTTCCTGGTGTACTGAACACCAGGAGGCATTTTTTAGACTGTGGAAGTGGATAAGCACTTGCACAGGTTGCTCAGAAGGGTTATGAACTCTTCTTGAAGATACTCAGAAGGTATTTGAACATGATCATGGACAACTTTCTGCAGGTAACCCTGCTTTAGCAGTGAGGTAGTACAAGAGCCTCTTCCAAACTTCAGCTATCCGTTTCTGTGATTCTCTTGCTTAGTGATTCTGTGAAACCCTATGATTTTAATAATTACAATAAACTGATCATCAACATTTGTTACACATATGCCATGTGAACCTTAACTGACTTTCCCACATTTAAACTCAGTATATTGCTAAATGACTAACGCAAGGGATACAAATAACGTTTCAATATCAAAATACACACTAGTTCTCCCAGTCACTGTGAATATAGAACTTAGCTTACGCATAATAATGCATAAGCTAGGTCAGATTCAGAGCATCTCACATCTGCTAAAGGGCTGTATGAAATAAATGAGTTTATGGAAGGTTATTTCTCCCTGACATACTATTTTACCTTCTGGCAATACAGATTTAGCTTCTGGCAATTGCCATTTAGGGACAGAGAATAGTAAAAGTTAATGAAGCTGTACAGGAGGTAGTAATTTGGAAGAGATAGCTGATATTTGTTCTTACTTCTATCCATATTAGTAACTAATATAGTGTATTTAGTAGTGTGCCATTTTCTATGACTGCTTTCTTTTACTTTAAAATATTTGTGTAGGTTTCAGTCCTAACTGTTGACATAATAAGTCATTAATGGTGACTAACAAGCAAAGGGTATCTAAAGATAGGTTCCTGAGAATAAGGGAAATAAGTTTCAAATAGAAGCAATTGTCATTTTTTCAGCAAAATGGGATTTTGAACATAAGAAGAGGGAGGAGAAGGTTAAGTCAATGATAAAATTAGAAACAGGCCAGTAAATAAAGAGCTTACCGATAAGAATCAGGGAAAAAAGAAACAGCATTTGCCAAAATGCAAAATAAAATTCAAAATCCTTTTGCTGTGACCTTTCAAATCTGCTTTTGATACACTGACCCCATATGAATCTTCAAATTATCTTGTATCTCTAGTTACATGAAGAAACAAGGAATCAACATTTGATAGCAGGATAAAACACTTTTTCAGTGTCAAGTTAGGTGGAAGTTCTTCAAACAAGACACTACTGTTTCTGGATAAAAGGTAGTTGAAACATGTAAAATATGAGCATACTTTCTTGCTGAAAACATGAATAAGTATAAATAAAAGCAGGAAAGGATGCAGAGTAAGAAAAAATATTATCATTTTTATACCTAATGTTAGTATTTTATGCATTTTTATTTCAATGTCTGTATATAGAAATTGTTTTTAAAATGTATGAAATAGTTTACACCAACATTAAACTTAAAAAGCCCCGCTGCTTTAACACAATAAGTTAGATATTATTGGTGTAGATTAAAAAAACTGTATACCTCATTTAAATTTCAACATGCTGACCAACAAATATGCTTGTTCAGTTTAAATTATTAGAAAAAAAAAAATGAAGCAGATTTCAAAAATAGGAATTATCTTCTGAAACTCAATCCTCAAAATTAAAAAAAAAAAAAAAAAAAAAAAAAAACAAAAAAAAAAAAAAAAACCCACCCTGATTTCAGTTCTTGTGATAGATATGGTGCATACTAATTTAATAAATGCAATCCCCAAAATTAAAAAAAAACCAAACAAACAAACAAACAAAAAAACCTGATATCAGGTATCAGGTCTTGTGATAGACGTGGTGCATACTAATTAGATAAATGATACAAAGCAGGTCTGGATTTGCAGAGGATGCCAAACATCCATGATGGAAGTGGAAGGAGTTAAACTCAGGAGGACCTAAAATTTCAACTAACTCAAGTAAATTTTACCAAATAAACCCATCTAAAACTGATTTTTTTAGGTCAAAATCACTGAAACATTTAAATAGAGTCTAAAAACATGCAGTCATATTTAAAATTACATCTTATTTTTGTTTTTGCAAAAGATCACTAATTCTGAAATTCTGACAGATACTATAAAAGAAAAAAATAAGGAAATTAAGAACTATAATTTGGAAAAATGAGTTAAAGATATTTTTGACTATTTTTGTACTCTCCCTTTCCCTCTCTTTCTCTCTCTTTCTCTGTATAGTGTTCTTCTTGTTCTGTTTAAGACCAGATGGGTTATTTTTGTTTCAGCCTGAAAAAACAGATTTTTTAATAAAAATTTAAAAAATAATATAACTTCCTATAAAGTGTTAAAGCACAGAGATTTGTACTGAAAGTCATCTTTATATATCTGAATTTTGCAAAAATCTATTTTTCCTTCTTGGCTTATTTGGTGTTTCCCATGATAAATGCTTACATTTTTTAGTTAAGTCAAAAGAAGAGGGAGGCATACAGAAATTATAGAAACATGCAACTGTGGAAGAACCTCTTAGCACCAGAGTAGTGCACTATGGCAGACTCTCAAAAATATTATGAAAGTGGATTTTTTTTGCATAGTTTTCAGGAAAGAACTCTGGCTCCTAACATACTTCACCCCCTTACAGCAGGATCAAGGGATATTAATTCATTTTGCTGGTATTATGCAAGGTTCAATGTCTCATAACATCACTTAAACTCAGAGACAGGGAGAAAAGCATGTTAGACATTTCATAATTATGGAAACTCTTTCTTTCTCAAGACAGACTTGATCAACATACTTCAAGTATCAACCAGATGTAAAAAAGAAAAGGAAAAATCCCACACAAAAACAAATATCCCCTACCACAAGCATCAAAATTTTAACCTTTTTACTAGACTCTTAGCTATTTTGACAATCCTTTGAAAAAGACTCTTTATATTAAACATATATATCTGGCCCACTAATTCTTCAAATAACAAGCAAAGCACAATATGCAATAAACTATTTTTACAAAATGGTAACACAAAAGATTTTATCAGTTCTTTGATGCTTAAAATAAAGATTTTTGTGAGGTAGGAGACAAATGCAGTGTCTTCCAGGCTCTGTAGGTGAGAATATACTTTTGAAGGAGAAATGTTCAGTCCCCACTTAAAAATTGTTTTCTTTCTGGATTCTGTCCAGGATTTACACTGAATCACTTGTACACCACACAAAAGAACAGTGGAAGTCTTCTACTATTAATAGAGCATTAAGGGCTTTAACTTTGAATTCATCTCAATTCTTATGCAACCTTTAGAACACTTCTGTACAACTGCTTTATACATAATTGTAAATTTTCTAAAATTTGTTTAACTACTGTTTGGGGAAACACTAGATCAACTTACTTTCAATTTACTTTTTGGATCAAGATTAGGTCTAGGGAAGAGTGAAGTGAATACTCATTTTTTATATGCCAGTAATTACAACAGTAAAAAGGAACTACATTTTAAGAGCCCCAGCAGATTTCTTAACATAGTGGGCATGATCAAGCAATTCCCATGAACAATTTGAGTCATATTATACAAAGGCCCTAGTGTCTTTTTCAAATTTTAAAAAAATCACTCTTACACTGTTTCTTTTGAGATCATTAAAAATGATTCATTATGTTACATATTCATCCACTATACTTACCACATAATTCACAAGCCCCACAGACACATTAGCCCTGTCCTGACCACTGATAAGCATGCCACCTTGAAGAAATGGGCGTAAATTTATCTTTTCAACAAAATTCTCATTTTACTTAACAAACTGTCTCAAAAGATTGCTTATTTTAATTAATTCAGGGCTTTTCCATATGGATAATGTAGGACTGTTTGGAATTAAAGTCAGAACTGTGTAACTATACCCCAAAAAACGAGATGTGCAGATATTGGTTGTTATAAAAATAAAAATCACATATCTTTACTAGGATTTATTAACAGATATAATTATTGCCTATTACAAGCCTTGTACTTAGGAAGGAGTGACAACAAAGGCAGTTACAAAGATACCTATTTATGGAATGCAATGATTCTACATTCTAATAATAAAAGTCCTGGTCTTTCACCACAGAAATTCAAGTAAAGAGCTCTCACTGTGCCATAATTCTGATTATATTACAAACAAATTAATATTATGTTACTTAATACATGGTTAAAGGTAGACATTTTTGTCTTTCAGAAGCATTATTTATGGATTGTGCGTAATCTCATTAACTTCAACAGACAATGGATTACATCAGATCCATACAGGTTTTTTTTGAGGTCGGTGTTCATATGTTCATACACATGTAAAAAAGCACATGCATTATAAAAAATCATTCATGGAGAATATGCAAGCAAAGCCTTTGGATGAATTTCAGAATCTGTACTATTTCTTCAGGAAATTGGTAATATAGCACATAAAATATCAAAGCATCTTTAGCAATTTAAGAATGCTAAGGAAGTTGTCCTGGATCATTTCACCGAAGTCTCTCATGTTAAAATCTAGAAAATAATAAGCAAGAAAAATCAATAAACTGATAACATAAAAAAACTCTAAACCAATAACACAAAAAACCCCAAAACCAACAACACAAATAAAACCCAACAAACCAACCAACCAACTAACCAGCCAACCAAAAAAACCCGACAAAATCAATCAAATAAAACCAAACCAAACCAAAAAATCAAGTCAGCCAAAAAACCCCAAGTGAAATTGCAGCTCATGCTTATTGGACATGTATATTTTCAAGAGAAGAAAGGGGGAAAAAAAAGTGAATTATGCACGGATAGAAAAGGGAAGTAAATTAAGAATTTATACTTCAGTGGAGGATATGGTGAGTATTGTAGCAATAGTCCAAAAATAGTTGTTCACTCTGAAGTTCATTACTACTTGACGATATTCTCCAAAACTAATAACATGGAAAAGCCTACAAACAAACAGGGTAATGAAATAAAATGAGCTTTAAAATGGGTTATTTAAACTTTCTGTGTTTGGAGTAAGATTAGGAGCTAAATAATTTTCCCTGCTAAAGCTAAACACTAAAACTAATACACTTTGGTTTTTTAATAACCTCTTTCAACTACAAGTCTTGACATAATTCAGAAAGATAGATGTTAGATGTAAAGATAGTCAATATAGTAATCTTTTGTGAAAAGCAGTAGAATGTTGTGCACTGCACTATTTTATCCAAAATCGTTGCTGTTTAGCCCACTCTGTTAGCTGAGCTTGCTAATTTAGGGACCAACATTGGTACATTTAAACAAGAAAATAATCAGTGTGGAAGCTCAGATACTTAAAGTGCCATTGGTCATACACCTACTGGCAATATTAGATGAGAGATTCAAAAGTTTTAATAATAAGGCAAATTCCTACATCTGTAGAACTAAAAAATTTGTAATAATTGCTATTTGTCTAATTCATTAAATAAAGATTGGAACATTGTATAATATTCTAGGTAAATTGACAGAGCTTACATCTTCCTAGGGAGGAAAAAAGTAAACAAATATAAAGGAATGAAAATCTGAAAAACAATTAAATACCTCCAACCCTCCTGAGCAAGCTTTCTCTTTTTTATTGCTCGTTAATATTTCCAATTATTTTTTTCCATAAACAAAACCAAAACCGATATAGTCAAGGTCTAATGTAATGTAAAAGGGGAAAATTTTCTGCTTTCACAGAAGGTTTTACCAAATGGCTTCAATTTTCTTATTTCTGGTGCCTACTGTTGATGCAGGAGCACAGACTGACACAAGTAAGTTCATTAGCATAAAATTCTCTCTTATTTACATGTTTAGATGATGTAGTATGTCAGCACTCTAACGATGCTTTGTACAGATAATCCACTCTGGAGAAAGGATGACAGGATTAGTAGTGCAGGAACTGGACAAACAGTTCTCTGTAATTAACCCTCTCATCATCACTATTTTGACATCCATATTTTAGTGGAGCAACCTGTGGATCTGCAAGGAATTTTTCTCTTTCTTTACTCAGCACTGCTCCCTGCTTCTATTTGAAGATAAGAAAAAATCATAATGAGCATAAAGATTACTAATTTTTTATTCTCTTATGGAAAATGATAGAAAATAAGGAGTATAAATTTAAGAATATTCAAGTATCCATCTTTTCAAAGATGTAATTTCTAAATTGCTTAGTAATGAAGCAATTCACTGGGTTTTAGTCAAAATTTATTTTCTATGAAATTTATTTTCTATGAATCTTATCTGTTTGTTGTTTCAAAAATATTCTTTGTCTCTAATTTTCCCCTATTCAATGTCACAAGGAGAGAAAATTTCAAGTCACACATAAAGCTGTCACACCTTAATGATTTAGTACCCACTGCCTCCTCGGCTGAGTTTGGGCTTCCTAGCCCATAAAGGATAGGGAATAGTGAGAATGTATTTTTGTACAGATTGCCACAAAATTTTGAGAAAAAAAAAATAATTGAGGGTTGCTAGGAATTGCAAATGCAGTGAAACTAGCAATGTCTGCACTAAAAAAATAAACCTCAAAACAAAGATGTCAAAATATTCTAGCACTTGTAATCTGTAAATCTGAAATATCATGGAAATTGCTAGACTCTCTCACCTCAATATATGGATCTGAAGTTACAGAAATTAAATTTGTGAGGCGTATTTATTTCTACTCCACCCTGGAAATCTCTATTAACATCAATTGTAACTGTGTGTACAGATGAGAGTAAGAGACCCCATGGTGCAGATAATAAAATGTTCATACACAAAGGGGAGGAGAAGGAAACCCTTATAATAATGTTAGGAGCTACTCTTTACAAATTGGAAATTACAGACCAGATGTTTTTATTCTACTTTTCCACACTGGGTGTAAACTCAGAACAGCAGCACATTCAGAGTAGAAAGGATGCAGATTATAAAAAGTTATCTTATTTTTCAAGCAATGAATGCCCTTTCAGAAAAAGAATACAACCTCCAATACTTAGACATTGATATACTTAATTCCAGATAATTCTTCCAAGGTTGTTTGTGGTGACAGAGCAGAGTGGTTTTTTTCTAGTCACTCTTCTACACCTTCTCTTCCCTAATGCAACAGAGAAAGGGATATGCTAAAGCTCTCCTATGTATTGGTTGCTTAGCTTTTCTATTTTGTTTCTGCATAGCTATGCCTTTCCATTCATCTATGTCATATATTTCAGTTTCAGATGTTCAGCCAACATCTTCTAATTTCTTATATCCTTTTTTATTTCCCTGTTTCCTTACCAAAGACAGACAGGCATGTACATTATTGAGGAAACTAAATTAACTTCCTCTCTTTTGCCTGAGCAACAACAGAGGGTGGCATATATGGTAAGGATGATCATGTGCTTGACTTTTGACTTAGTAAACATTCCCTTTTTTTCTTCCAGAGAAGAAAGTATTAATTCTCCTCTCATTCCATGACTACTCTGAGAATCAATCTTTCATAAGTGTTTCTTTCCAAAACCCAAAATCTGAAAAATGGTCAACAACAAGCCCAGAACACAGGCTTGGATTGAGTGTAATGATACAGAACAACACAAATTGCTTTGGACTGACAGATACTAAAAAGCATTTTGTCCCTTCAAAGTATAACTGTGTATTATTGTATATATTTGTAATAAAACAGAGGCTTTGTATCAAAAGCTGAGGAGAAGCAGCATTGTAATGCTCACTAGACATATGCTTCTTTCTTCCTGAAATCATAATTTCAGCTTGCTTTTACCCTGATCCAATGTCTCCCCAAGAATGTCATCAGAGGAAAGGAAAACCAACGCTTTACAAACACTTACAAATCCCCACGATTCTGTGACATGTATGTCTTGAGCTGATCCCCATCTGCTAGTGCCTGGGTTACATTCATAGCCCATATATCAAGGGCTAGGCTGGCAGAGCTCATATCCTTTGGTAAAGTCTCAGGATAAAATAGAATTACTGTATAAGTATTCACACTTCTTCCTACATGGCAGCAATTGGTCTTTGCAAATAAAGATGAGTTTATATGAGTTACTACCTTTGGCACACAAAGTCCTTTTCCATATATCATAGAGGCCAAAATCAGAGACTTTACTCTTCTCTATAACAACTCTGTTCTAATTATAGCTCTTCTGTTACAGCTCCTATATAAGCAAACCAATTTGCCACAATTTGTGTACGAATACATTAATGCAATGCACAGAAGGTGCATGGAGTTCACTCTTTCCTTCTTGTGAAAATATTATCGTTGTAATGGAATTGTTATTCCAGATAACTCTCAAGACTAAGAGAGTAATTATTCCTCAAAACCTCAAAGTTACTCTGTAACTATTTTCTGGAAATATTATCTGGTCTGTAAAATTAAATACATTCATTGGGTTCTTTAATTAGTAATAATTACTTCCACTTAAATGTTAATAATTCTTACATCCTCTTAATTTTTAAAATAAGACATCTGTCTCATTTTAAAATGCCGTTCACACCCATGTAGATGTTCTGTATCCACTACAGTTGTTGGAGTTCTACATGTGACCTTCCTGTTGTGTGAAGGAGCTAGATTTAGTCTTAAAAATTACTTAATTGTGAGTTTCGTGTAAAATAACTGTCTATCGCCCCAGAGTCAATAATAATTTTTTCAGTTCTATCATATCTTTAGTAAATTAACTCCTCTCCAAAATTTTCTCATACAGAGGTTGTTCCATGAATTGAAGCATTTTGGTCTTTCTGAACCTGAACCCCCTTCTGTTATACTCTATCTTCTTGGAAACTATAATTCTGTGCAGCTCTTAAGGTGCAAATCAAGTGCAGGTTTACACAGAAATATAATAAAATGGGAGTGTTTTTTCCAAATGTTTTCGGGGTTGCTCTTTATTTTTTTTTTTTCTCTCTTCAACTTTACATTCTATAAAGCTAACCATTTTCATCTGTGCAGAGCCAGAGACCACAAACATGTATGAGAAAGCTTCATTGTACCTCTACATGTGGGGCAAATATGTAATCACTTCTGGTTTTCCAGAAATGTAAATTCTAATCTGCCATACTATCAGCACAGACAAAAAGCTGATTAAGAATTCATATTAAAGGTTATATCTTTGGATTGCCAGAGTGATGAAAGGATCACTTAAGGCGGTTGGTATTACTGAATATTGCACTAGAAAGGTGAAAGAGTGCACTCTGGAGTCCTCGCCATCTAGATGAAAGCATCTAGAAACTAAAAGTGTACTTACATAAAATTGCCATGCAGTTCCTGAGCATGACATGTAACAAGAAAAGGAAACAATACACAAATATTCAACAATAATGAAATAGAAACAAACTATTTTAGTAAAGAAAACTTCCTGTACTGTTTATGTACATATATATCCTAATACGCTACAGAGAAGACATAATTGCCATGAAATACACTACCTTTACTTTTTCGTTGAATTCAAACTAATCTGAAGTACATAAAAACTAAAACCCTGCTGATAATGACTCAAAGTATAAAATCTTAATACTAGCTGAAAATACTGAAAATATGTATTGGGGTTTTATGATGAACATACACTTACAGTTTGGTTTATATATTTTATATATAGAAGATCCCCTGAGATTCCTTTTCTTTTAAAAAAGATCCAAGAAAAACAAAATTCTAAAGGACAGAACAAATTCAGGGACTCAGTGTCTCATGTAATTTAGTTGATAAAATACTGTGAAATTCATATACTGGTTGACCTCTTTTTAAAAGAATGTTGCCATCAATGGTTCAGATGTTTATGGTTTAAAACAGGCCTTTTTTTTGAGTTTTGAGTTACTTTTCTCATTAGAATTTCATGTAAAGATATTACTATTTTATGGAGGAGACAATTTTTCATTTTACACTAGAAAGCACGCTTGTTATATGACAAAAAATCTTTGGTCATGGATACCTTAAAAATGCAAAATGTAGTGAATTGCACTTGTATTGTTCCAGTAAAATCTAAAAATAAGTGGAATAATAGAGCTACAAAGTAAATTACTTAGCTCTATCTCCTTCTGTTTTACTTGGCTACTCCCTCCCATTTTATCTGAATGAACGTCAAAAAACTCCTGTTGCTTTCAACAGATATTATTTGTCATTATTTGTCTGTAAGGGAAAAAGACCACATTTTTTTAAAGTGTTACTCAGGATATGTATCAAAAGACTATTCAAAACATATATAGTTAATTTACATTAATAGGAATAAGACTAAAGTATATTTTGGATGCAAACACGCTGGACATTTCAATCCTTTTTCATCACTGTGTAAAAAAAAAATAATTTTTTTTAATCTTGGTCCTCCAACTCATTGTTGAGAAAAAGGAATGGTTCATTAGAAACAGTCAGTCCCCTAGCAATAATTATTATATAAGTCAAAAATCTAAAAAGTTTATTACTTAATCCATAATAAGTTCCCATATGTAACTGATCTATGAAAGCACAATTTTTTCTCTAATCATGTGTGAATGTGTAAATACTTTGACACAGACTGGTTACTTTCAGAACTTCTATAATAAAGCTCCTTGAGAAAATATAAAATTCATTAAAATTCTAAAAAAAGAAAACAACCTATTGGAAATAATATTTTTGTATTATTCTAAAACTTTAATGAAAAGTATTTTGGTTATGGAAAATTTAAATTACACTCAGTATAAATAAATGAAAAGAAAAATATTTGATCTCAACTAATTAATTTTACAAATTGCAAACTTTTTTCCCTGTTTTCTTAAAGGTGTATATAAAACTTATTAATAGGAACCATACAGGATAAAGTAGAATTTTTGGCCTGATAACCCACAGTATGTATGCCATCACATAAAATAAGTCTACTTTAAAATCATGATTAAAAAGTTACACAGTCTGTAATCCCTTTTATATGAAAATCCGGTCCAGATTTTTTTTGATCTGACGAACAATATGTGCAGAAAATTCTTTATACTGCAGTGTTTTTTCACATTGCCTATATCATGCTGGATGTTTGAAAACTATAGTTAAAGCAGTGAAAATGTTGAGCCTGACTGTATCAATCTCAAAGAAATTTGTAACTCTGTATGAAGCATGTGCTGCATTATACCTGTTTTTCTTCTAGACTTTTAGAGACAAATGTTTCTATCCGTATGCCTCAGTCATTTTAAATTCCTTTTTTTATTTGGATAAACCCTAAAGTACAATTTCCTTAGCATATTCTACGTATCTGTACAACAAGAGAAATAATTTCACTCTTCTAAAACCTAATAGGAAAGAACTAAATGAAATTATATCATTCAGAACATATATTTTGGGGAATAAATGAAGAATGGCTGTATCAGGACAGTGATATAAGTGGAGAACTGAGTTGGAATCACCCTTCTGGAAGATTTCTAACAGTTTGGCCTATTCTATATAGATTATATTTGAAAACAAATAGTGATCTAGCAAAAAACAGACGTCTTCCAAAGTTACTGACCACTTCACAAAAAATCCCCCAAAAATCTACAAAATAATTTCTAGCCACCTTTACTTAACCTTCCTCGACAGATGTTCTGCAGTACAAATAGTTTTTGCCATGCAGAAATAAATCAAGTTAAAAACATTTATTTCCTTGCCAAATACTGCTATGCAGCAACACCAGCTGATCTTGGTGTGCTCATTTATCTCAGGACAAAAACAAAATGAAAGCATCAGAGGGGCTGAGCTAGTCATGAGGAGGAATTAGCCTTCATCAACCAAAGATTTTTCCATTGACTGGTAAACTGTCCTTCTGCTTTCAGCTTTGTTTATTTACTAGCCTGCAATTCTAGAAGATGTTTTCAAAAATTATTTTTATAAAGACTTTCCTACTTGAATGCTGAGTTTCACCTGAAGGTATCACAGCAACTGAATAAAATTCTTAAGAGATACAACTTTGCCAAGTAACAGGTTGGAGTGATAGAAGTATGACCTCAACATAACTCCATTTTCTACATCACATAATGTTAAAATTGGATAAACACAATAGCTTTACGTTTTCCTAAATAAGTATAGCACAAATTAATAATACTTAAGTCAGAACCAGCATTTATGAAATGTGATTTAAAAAATGAATACATGCAAGAACATATTGAAATACATATGCTCTTATGAAACAAGTGATAAAAATTACATTTAGAAACCTAAAAGATTTGTTCATATTCACTAGGCAATAAAAGAATACAGTCAAGATAAGGAAATTCTGATTAACTCACAATCAAAAAAAAAATCTGTATGGATTTTCTTTGATCAATCTCTTTGGTATTTGGCTGCTCTGAGTCAGTACATTTCAAAGTTCTGACTTGAATTTAAATAAAAGAGAACAGTTTTGCATGAAATTTAATTTCATATAATCCTCCATTAGTAATTATTAGTAATTTATTAGTAATTCTCCATTAGTATAGATCCTTTTTATAGACTGTTCTTGTTTCAGGATAACTTAGATCTGATTTGAGAAGAGAAAAAAACCCCAGAAAACAACAAAAAATGCCTAAAGAGTTAAAATTAAAAAAAAATAAAAATTCTGTCTGCTGCTCTTGCAACCCTGAGTAAAGTTACTTCACCAGAAAATTCCCTATTATAGATCAAAATATGAGAAAAACAATATATCTATGATGAAAATTAGTGTGTTACTTGCAGTGGAAGTGGTCTAAAGGTCATGTAAAATTCAGAGTAAGTGTAGTGGCTAAAACTGGACTGAACTTTTTAAAATAAAACTGTACACTTATCATCTGCCATTATTCACATGCCATCATGTGCTATTATTCTACTCCTACTAATTCTACTAAAATTCCTACACTAAATAACAGAACAAGTAAGGTCTTCATGACACACACACAAAACATCCTAGACTTTTTGCTTCAAAGCTTTAAGCTATGTATTCTATCATAAAAGAGCTAAGGAAGAGAATAGAATTGCTCACAGATTGTATTTCACAGATGAAGTCAGACAAAGGTCAACTACTTGCTGACATTTGTACAATTGCCAAATCAGGCACACTTGCATTTTTTTCAGGAAGAGTCACTAAGATGCAGTAATATAACTTACAAACAGTAATGTGAACATGTTCTGTTTTCATTCTGGCACTAACGTTGATCTTATTATTATATCCCATAAAGTATGTAAGGGATAATATGTCTGTGATAATCACCTTACAGATGCTGTGATAGCATAATGTCACTCACTACAGAGGGAATCACATCACAGGAGGCCTGTACCTCCTGTAAAATTAGACGGCTGCCTGACATTTTTGCTGGTGCATTGCCTAGCACAGGGGTTGCTTTAATGACTGAGCAATACACAAAGATAAAAATATTTTGTGAAAAATGGTCTACCTGCCCTGAAGACAGATACATGTTATAGGCACAGAAATGCCAGGATCTCCATATTACAAAACACACAAACTGCCTTCTGAGATTCTGTCAAAGTTTCTTGCTTTTTTTTTTTTTTTTCCTATTTGTAATGTATATAATAACTGTGTCATAAAGGATCCCTCAGCATCTCAATGCCAGAATTTTGAGAAAGTTGCTTGGTATCAGAAATACAACCATACAATAGCATATCATTTGATGTAAAAATGGAAAAAAACCCCTAAAGTTTGCAACAATCTTTTCTCAATAGCTTCATAATATTTATCTCCAGGTTGCACTGTGTCAGACTACCATTGTCTCCCACAGAGTTAGATGGCCTGTGTTTCTGAATAAATGTTGTTTTTCTTTTACCTGTGCATATATGTCTAATTTGTTGTTTTCCCACAGGGTTATATTAGCCAAACATGAAACTGGGTCAGCTTAAAATAATTCTGTGTGGTGCTGTAGGGGTGGAGACTGTTTGACTTTTTTCACATATGCAAAATTATGTTTCTTACTGAAACATATAATAAACTGCTTGTATTTGTGAGCAGTTCAACTGTTAGAAGCACTCAGTCTTGTACTTTTCACTGACTCTGATGGTGGTTAATATTTTTAGGCAGAATGGCAGGTAGAAAAGGAAATTAAAGCGGGTGCATAGAGCTGATGTCATTTATGGCAATGTCCTAAACTGCTGATAATCTGTGACAACTGATTATTCCAGTTTGTTCCAATCACCACTGCTAAACTGCTAACCAGCACCCTGCCTATAGTATTTTCACATAGTAATTGTAAAGACATCAAATTTAATCTGATATTTCAGACACAAATTATAGGGATACAACCAGTGACATACTACTGGCAACTGGAAAACTGTATAAACAAGAACAGAAATGGAAATGTTATAGCTGATTATTATATCCCTGTGATATAATAATAAGATGCCAGTCTTATATGCCTGACCCCATCTAAATAACATCTAACTAAACACAAACATTTATAGCTTTGGATTACCATTGACTGTCTGAATATTTGTAATCAACTAATACTGTTCCAATACTTCAGAATATCTTTGGCCAAAATATTAACAGAGGGGAATTGCACTTAACATAAAGCATTATTAGTGGTTACTATGAACTGTATTCTAATTGTTCTTTCATGAATTTCATTAATTATTTAGAATCAAATTGTCCAAATAGAAGCCAGAGTTAAAAAATATTGTAGATTAATTAAAATAACAGAAATGGTAGAAAATACATAAATTACAAGCAATTCCTTTAATTGGAGTGTTCTTAAAATTTATTTTTTTAAATGTAAAAAATGCAATTCCCATATTGAAGGAAAAATCATTATGTATAGAAATCTGCTTCCTCCCTCTGAAATGTTCAGTATATCATTAGAAAAAGAAATAAAAATAGGGTTTCTGCTGAAAGTATAACCAGACTACTTGTCTTCTCCATATAGGTTTTTTAAATGGAACCACTATGAGTGAAAAGAAGAGTCATTCATTGTATAAATTACAGAGTATTTGAAATTTAAGGTTAGTTATTGGAAGAAAAAGTTTTTTAGAAACTTCTTGGTATAATTCTTAAGTTCAACGGAAGTGGTAAAAGGTGGTAGAGTGGTAAAATATGTTCAAATAATTCTCACAGAAAGCATCCTTAAGGCTAATCACTTTTTATATGTCTAAGACATTTGTAAGCCATCTGTTAAATGCAGAAGTAATAGCTTGCTTTTCCAGTTAGTAACAGCACTAACTTTTAAGATCTTAAATACAAAAAGCTAGGGAAATCTCCCAAAATAATAAAACTAAATAAAATGCATAAAATATGAGTGCTTGTAACATAGCAGTATCCCTTGTGCTATACTAGCCACAGTTTTAGTGGAAAACCTTCCATTCCATCATCTGCTGAAGAAAATGGATAAATGAAAAATGAAATCCATAATACCCTGACTTTGACAGTTAAGACACATACAGTTCATAAGATGAGCCCAGCAGGAACAGCATACCTCTAAATATTTTCATGGAAATTTGGGGAATAAGAATAAAGAATCTGAACTAAGTTTAGCAAACACATTATGTTCTCACTGAAAGAAACAACGAGAAGTTAAATTGTGATTTACTCCTTTGGGTATGCAAAACTGGGTTGGAGAGCAGTAAGCTAAATTTCACATTTCTCTTTCTTAGGCAAAAAAAAAAAAAAAAAAAAAAAAAAAAAAAAAAACCACAACAACCCAAACCAAAAATTACCGAAACCAAACCAAAACCAAACAAAAACTGACTCAGTCTTAGCATGTACATTTCAATTTCCAGAGTCTGACAGGCTTTGGGAGCAGGAAATACAGACTCTTACACTGATTCTGAGGAAAATGATTTAAGTGGCTCTTCCACTGTTGCATATACTTTCATCTTTAGAACAAGGACAAAAGTGATCTTACATAGACACATAACATACATATCATCCTAATAATTATTCCATGCCTGCACAGCGTGACTGCATCACAACTCTGCTATTGATTACCTGCAATTGGTTAAATTTTGCAGTCTAGAATAGGTAAAAAAAAATAATGCCTTCATTTTATGCAATAGAAAAACATGTTCTTAGACTAAGTGGGGCACCTGTGATGGCATAAAATCAGTCAAAAGAAAAAGCAGTATAAAGCAAAGCAAAGCTCTTCATGCTCTTATGATAGCTGAAATCTCATAGTTCTTTGTATCACAGCTTGCACGATAACATTATTCCCCCTTTTGAGATCTTGAATTCAGGGATGTACTTACCTGACTGCATGAGAAGATTGGAAGTGTTTTGCTCCTATATGTCTCCAATTATCTGCTTGAGTTTCAAGACTTCTGCAGCAAAGTGTCTGGCTTTTTCTGCCTCTCTTTCTCCAGCAGAATAATAGGAAGAAAAGTCAAGAGATCTGGATCCTGTTAAGTGTCATAACCTTTATGCAGGTTCTTTTAGAACTTGGCTGCTAAGCATCATTTTCAGGAGCAAAAATATGCACTGTTATCCAAATGAATTAGCTCTGTTGTGCTAGTTCTCACTTGGTTGTAGTGCAACCAGATGACAAGGTTTCAAATGTGTTAACTTGTGTGATAAAAAGTGTTGAAGAGAGTTTCAGTCCCAAATGATCTAACAAAACAACTCTTGTTTTTTGCCAATATTTAGCCCAAAGGATGGACTTCAACAATAGAAAAGTTTCCATATATTCATATCTATCTGAACAAGGACTCAGTTCAATTTTATGCATGTATACTATTCTGGGAACATTTTCTGCAGGTATTCAAAATCAAATTTGTTGAATTGTTCATATATTTCTCAGTTACAAAACACTGGTGAAGATTCTAACACACTAATATATGCTCACATCAGGTTAGAAAGGCCTATTTTTGCAAGCAAAGTTCCCACTTTTCATCTTTTATAAAATAAATAAGCATATCCCAGGGTTAGTTCATAAAGGGATGAGTGAAATACAACATGTAATGAAGGAGAGACTTTACAATGTTGGAAATATTATCATAAACTGAAGTCATAAATCCTTGTAATGTCTCTATATGCAAGATCTCAGCATCCATAAACAATCACAGAATCAGTATTAAAATATGCTCAGAGAAGACATAACTAGGTAAAGCCTAAACCAGCTATATTGAAAGGTGAAACAATGACAAATAAATTACTAACGTGATCTGCTTTGTTTCAGAAAAAACAGCTTTGATTCCTCTCAAGGGAAAAAAAATCTAATTCTTTTTTGTTTTAAGAATATATTTAGGAGGCTGGTGATCTTATTATTCAGTTAACAGCTCAGAGTTGTTTGCAAAAGAAAAAAACCTAGTTGTCAAAGTTGCAAATACACATTAAGATTTAGTAAAAAAGCCCCCTCTGAAAGAAATAAATGAGAGCTTTAATCATAAATACCCTTTCCATGCTGTTACTCAGGTCACAAGACTGCCTAAACTCATGATTATAAAAGAGATGGTTCATGACTTATTATTCATGGTATCCCCACTCACTAGGTAATTTGGGTACTAATTTTTCACTATTAAATTTTGAACAATCAGTTTGGATAAAAATAAATAAATGAAGTGTGCTCATTTTGAGAGTAAATTGTTGGAAAAGCCCCCAGACAAAAGAATGATCACCAGTGGCCAGGCTTGCATTATCTAAATAAAAGATTTAATGAAACCTGATTTTGTATCTGTTTATTTCCCAACAAGTTGCATCTGTAATTATCTTAGAACCATGCCATAATATTATCTGGTGCTCAATCCTACAACATTTGTCACAAATGGACTTTCTTGTCACAGTTCTTAAGATCATACAAGGAGAGAGGTGGGTAACAGGAAGCTGTGGAGTGACAGGACAGGAAGGACTCAGGACTGTTTCACGGTGCTCTCTCATCCAGATGTACCACTGTGCTTACAGACCATCAGAGAAATTTCTGGAAGATCCAGCATTAGAAATCTTTCACCTGCTTGTTCCATGACATCATAGGAACCTCTGTGTTAATGCTGGAGGAATTTCTGCTGTATTTGGTTGAAACTGGCATAGCTTGAAAATTATTGGGAGATTGGGAGAAAAGAATGTCTAAGACTCTTTTCTTCAAGGAATGATAAGAAATTTTTTAATGCTAGCAAAGTGATTGCTCTCCATGGTGAAACACCTCTCATTGTATAAGGTCACCTATGGCTATTAAACTACCTGAACAGTACCATTATATAATTAAGTGCTGAACATGCAAGACACCTGCCCCTTGAACACGGTTTGTTTCCCATCTCAAAAGACCAGGTATATATACAGAATAATAAAATAAGCCAGTCCTTTATTGGAACACATAACTTCCACAAACCTTTTCTTCCTGTCATCACCAAGTCATCTGATACAAATAATATAAAATTAAACTTTATTTCATGTCACTATTGCTAAATTTAATGGGTTTACCTTTAATTATGCAGATAAATGAGCCTTTCCCCCCCTTTTTTTATGGTACTGGCCAGAGAAAGACAAATACATTCATCTAAACCAAAAATAATTGTCTGAGATATCTTTCAGAGATAAAAATAGACTGTGGTGCATTACATTTCCATTAAAGACAGAATGGGAACAATGTGATATATTTTAAGTTCTGAACGTCTATAGCTGAGTTTAACTTGTGAGTTGCAACTGAGGAAAATACAATTCCTGAGGTTGTTTTGCCAAGCAGAATTTTAAGGAGATTAAATGAATCTTGATAAATTATATTGTTTTCTTTTAGTTTGCCAATAAGTGTAGGAGACAATACAGCACAGCTTGGGCAACTTCTTTCCTTCTATTGCAATACAGGAAAATTGAACAAAGAAATTCACTTATATGAGACACCGTCCATTGTTCTAGCTTAACTTCATTGCAAAACATATATCATATACCTTATACTGTCTGTGTAGAGTTTATATACTTTAAAATAAAATTTAAATAGCATACTTTTTTCATAAGTATATAATAAATGTTCCCATTTCAAGCAAAGAAATGAAAAAAAAAAAGAGCAGGTTAAAAGTACTTTTCCCAGTGCTTGTGTCCAGTGGAACCAGCTGACTTCAATGCATTTAGACTCAGTTTTTAGCAGAAAATTCCTAATTCAGCTACTGAATGATATAAGGAGTGATTTTTTTCACTGATTTCATGAAGCAGTACAAACCAACTATAGAATAAGCAAGAATTAGGCCAACCTCTATTTATAGGCAGTTTTCTTTGTGAAGCTGTTTTTTACCCTTTCAGCAGCTCTTTCACACCATTCCAATTTCAGCTAAACAGCTAAAATATCTGTGATTTTTTTTTTCTTCAAGTTTATATATTTTATTCCTGTGACATTTGCAAGAATTAATTGCTGATGACATCCCTCTCATCTCTTAGAATAACGAAACCATCAAGAAAGGTCTTTGAACTTACAGTCACTATATTGTTACCAAGAAGAGGAGTGAACAGACTTGCTCTCAGCACTAGTTAACGAAACATCCTTTTGTCTATAGCTGTATCTTTGAAAAACAGAAAACAGTTCTTCATATGACAGCTGTATAGACATAGTTGCTAGCAATTACATTTCAATCAAGAATTATGCTACCTCTGCATACCAATCTCTGTGAAAGTTACCTTTGTTATGTTGACTAAACAATGGATTACATTTTGTAAACAAACCAGACTTATATTCTTTTTCAACAGAAATAAATATTGCTCTATTCAATATCTTGGTAAAATTAAAAAAAAATTCCAACATTCATAAAGCTTGAGACACAATTGATGCATATACTAAAAAGAAAAAGAAAAAAGGGAAAAAAAATGAGGTTGGAAAAAAAAGTCTGCTGTAGAAAGCCTGCAACAAGTTTTTACAGAGAGAATACAAAAAGTACTCTCTAGAGTTTGGATCTGTTTTAGATGAAATTTCAGCCATAATGTTATTGATGTTTCCAAAACTACAAATCAATGAAGAGTGTAATTTGCAAATTTTAATGAGGGTAATGTAAAGGAGTTCTACATCCAGATTTCTTCAAGAGATCATGACACCTTATACCTGTTTTCTCCTCAGGTTGCTGAGTTCCTTTATCAAAAACTGTAAATTTTTGATACAAATGTGCTACAAATGTGATGCTGTGTTGAGGCATTAATTTGACAGACCAAAGATCAAAACTATAAACTTTACAAGATAAGTAAAACCTGCAAAAAATTCTGAAAGGCAATCAGTATATGCATGAATATGAATGCTATGTCCATATCTGAAAAGATCTCAAGGTCAAAAAAAAAATGTTTATGCAATTGAAAACAATTAAATATTATAATTGCACCATACAAGCTCTCTAAAAGAGAAATTTCCATGTCATTTTTACTGCCTTGACTATTAGAGGTCTTTAGACCCCAAGACAGCAAAACCAGTGAAGGAGGAAACAGAGAAAGGTAATTTTGTCAAAATAAAAAGAGCAGTTGGTGGAAATTATGGACAATTTTCCAGTCAGAGAAATTAAAAAAAAAAAATGAAAGAGGAAATATTAAGAAATTGGTGGAGAAAGAAGCTGGCAAATTAGGCAAAGAAATCAACTTTCTCTTCCAATAATCATTTGAGTCCCTTGATTATCAATTGCATGCTTATGTATTCAATTTGAGAACCTAATGTGAAGCTCATATGGTCTTTGAAGACAGCAGTTATATTGCTTCAGCTACATGTAATTTCACCATTCCTTTAAACACTGAAAACATTTTTTAAAAAGTTGAAGAAATAGTCTTACGCCTATGTTTAGAGCATCTTAATAAATAATGAGAAATATTTACATGTCACTGATAAAAGATATATATGGTAGAAGTGCTTAAACAAACAGCACGTGTAACACCAGAAACTGCTATGTAAGAACTTGAAGCATACATGTTCTCATTTCCAGGCTATAGGGAAAATTCTTACATCATTATTTCTACACAAAAGTCAAAACTCATCTTAGGATACTTCAGCACTTCAGAACTTTCCATGCCAATGAATAGACCTCTATAAGTTTAAAAAACCCCCAATCAGTACAAAAATATTCGCCCTAATTTCTCAGTGCAGTCTCCCTGTTTCTCAAAAAGACAAAACATTAATTTCTTCAAGACTTCATTGGAGATAGATGTCTACAGACATTTTTGAGAATCTTTACTAATAAATTCCTGTATCCAGACACTCAAGAAATCAGGATGGTAGATGAGAAGAAATATTTTCTAGATGTCTTGAATAAACTCTCAGATTTTATTTTAGTTTCACGCTATTTCTTTTGGACAAAACTGATGGATTTCTTCATTCCAAGTTAGGCATGCCAGTGTCTGCCTAGGCTTACAGAGTTTACTGCTGCAGATCAGATGATATGATATATTTTAAAGGATCAACTGCTCTCAGATATCACAGATGAACATTTAGTCAATGCAATTTTTCAGTATATACTGATAAAGGCAGAGTGATTTGAAATTTAAAAGAAGAACACTGCTGCAACTATCATGCTCTAGTGGCACAGAATGCAACTTAACCATAACACCAGAAAACACTTCTCCTTCAGGTTTTCAGTACTTCAAGTCACATGGAATATCAATGGATAAACTTATCCCTGCTTTCACCCTGTATATAATTCCTGCCACCGCAGGCAGTGAACTTCTACAACCTCTTGCCCCAAGAACTAGACAGAGAGTACCAGTACATTTAAAGAGACTGGAAATTCATGAACAAGAGGTCTGCAAATAGAATAACCAGAGATATTCCTCTAACAATGTTAATGAAATCCTGTGGCTGTTGTGGAACAACAAAGTGTAGTTTCACAGACTGCAAATATTGATCAGGCAGTATCTGAGGAAGATCTACTTTTGCTATGGTCAGGCATAGTTGGTCAGATAAAGAGATGGGTCAGATATAATAGAAACGTTATTGCATTTTTAAGATAAAATAAATCTAAAAATGTCAAACCAAATATTTTATTGTGGTGAAATCTCTTGCACTACTAAATGACTCAGAGCAGATGGTAAGTAACATCAGAATCCACTTATACACACAAAGATTAAGTAGAGAAGGGAGAGCTTGAGGAAGAATATGTAAGGGAACACTTGAGAAAGCGTAGACATATGTGTTTCTCTTTTTTTGAAGATGGGACCTGACTGATCCAACTTATTAGATCTGTTGACCTTTTTTTTGTTTATTTGTCTGGGTTTTTTTGGTTTTGGTTTTTTTTTTGTTGTTTTGGTTTTTTTTTTGTTGTTGTTGTTGTTGTTGTTGTTGTTTTTTGGTTTTTTGGGTTTTTTTGTTTGTTTGTTTTTTGTTTCTTTGGGGTGTTTTTTGTTTGGTGGTGGTGGTGGTGGTGGTGGTTTTTTGGGTTTTTCTTGGTTTTTGGTTTTTTTTTTTCTTTTTTTTTTTTTTTAAGCCTGGCGTGACTTCCATGTCTGCAGTTAAGGGATCTAACAATACA
Source organism: Pyrgilauda ruficollis (assembly GCF_017590135.1). Classification (NCBI taxonomy): domain Eukaryota; kingdom Metazoa; phylum Chordata; class Aves; order Passeriformes; family Passeridae; genus Pyrgilauda; species Pyrgilauda ruficollis. The sequence continues at coordinate 6,596,209 of NW_024529266.1, forward strand.
GATTTGACCTGTTACATTTAAGTTTTTGTTTCGGACTAGAAGAGTTCTATGGATGTCTTACTTTGCTCTCAGTTTCAGCTAGGTGAAGTAATTTCCATTATCCTAAAATTAGCACTGCCCCATGAGACTATAAATGGCATTGTTATGGCAGCTTATTGCTAGGGTTCAATACAGATGAAAGAATAAAAAGACAGCAAAAAGTCTTCAAAGATAATCTGGGTTTGCCCTTACCCCCTTCTCCTCGCTGATTTACAGAGGAAAAGAAATATTCTGGAATGAAGGACTAAGCCAAAAGCTTTGACAATAAATTGCAAATCTTTATAACTGTGATGAACTCTAGTAAGTGAATAAGTGAAATTTCTGTCTCTGTTTGAAAGTCAACTTTGGGTTAGAAAGCAACATATATAACAAACACCCACGTATGTCCAGATCTTACTGTGGGATGTGAGCTCTAGGCACTGATATTTAACAGAGCCACATTCCAAAGTTGCAGATAATTTCCATATGCTATTTTTGTTTTCTGACCTTTCATCTTTCTTTTCTTTTTAATTCCTTTTTTTTTTTTTCTTTACTTCCTAACTGAATTAAGACAACCAGCAAAGAGTTTTTCTCAGTTTTATGTAATGGAAAATATTGCAATAAAATAATTGGTAATACATTCCACATTTAATGCTCCTCCAACTACTTTAACATAAAGTGCACAAAATCATTTTATGTGTGCCATAAGAATGGCATTTGAATATAAAATAAATTTCCTGCAAAATCCATTTTTACTCTAAATTTCACAGCTTAGCTTGCCAAATTTAAATACCAGAAAATACAGAAAACAGAAATGGATTTTTATTTATTGCAATTTTCTATTAGAGAAAAATACTTTTTTTCTTGCCTGAAGTTTTTATATGCAGACATAACTAATGAATATTCACAAAGTAAAAAAAAAATTTTATGAACATTTAATTTCTTGAGAATCTAATAAAACAGTGCTAATTCAATTTAGTGAGGTCACATGGACACAATTAAATTCATTTGTTCAAACCAATGCCAGCAATTTTGTCAAAGCTAATGAATGACACCACTTTTGACATTTTACATGAATTACATGTCATAGCTCAGTTACTCTAAACTGCAGTTAAAAAGTAGGACACTGAGAAAAAATAGCTTTAAAGGGGGAGTAGAGAGATGAAATTTCTTAAAGAATGTTTCATTTAGCATGTATTTATCTTTCCTTACAATAGTTGAAGGGTAAAGCTGATGTAATCCCAACTGTATTTCAGACTTCACAAATAGACAAAATTTAGTTTCAGCTACTCAAAAGTCATACATATGCAACAAGCTTGGCTTTTATATTTTCATTGTACTGTCCTTTCATGACATTGTGCATTAAAACGACTGCAGCTGTCACAGGAAAACCAAGCTACTTCAAATCTTGAAAAACCTGCTCAGCAATAGATGAAAATGGCAGTGAAATTTCAAGAAAGTTCAGACGGAGAAATAACAAAGTTGATTTTCTTTTAACATGATTAATGAGCTAAATATTTCAATCAAGAAAAATGGTGTTTGAATACCTTGCCCTATATTTTCATAAAATGAACATTTTATTCTGTGGTCAGAATAAAAAAGAGGAAGATTTATTCAATGCTTACATCCTCTTTCAACACAGATTTCTTCTCTACACATTATTTTCAAGCATTTTATCAAGCATAGCATCACATGAATCAAATTAAGAGATTCCCACATCTTCAATTTTCCCACCGCTAAGAGATTTCGCAAACTGAAAAATCTTGCAAGTATTCAGCCTAAATTTTCATTTTGAATGCTGAATCACATTACTCATATAAAACTTAATTAATTGCAAAACACTTAATCCTCTCACTCTTTAGTCACTGCATTTTCAAATGCTTGAAAAATTTTAGTGGCTTTTTTTCAGAAGTCTTCCACCTAAATAACAATAATTCACAATCTTACCAGAAATTATTTTTCCCTTTTCCCTAATGCTTTGTCACTGCATTAATTTCCTCTAATTTTTTGACAAAAATCTACATTGCTTTAGATAAAAATTAATTTAAAAAACCAACTCTCTGACAAAAGATACCCTCTTTTAGGGCCCTCTCTGCATTTGAGAAAGAGTTCTTTATGTTGTTTTTCACACTTCTCATTTTATCTTTTTCCCCCCGTAGTCTAGTAACATAATTTTAAAAGTGTAGTAGTGTAACCTGTCTTGAATCATCCGCATAGTTTTCTATACACAGACTTGCCTAAGACAATTATAAATTTGTAGCTTCTAAGGTATTTTCAAATATATTTTCCTAGTCATTAGGTCAAAAATTGAAAAAACATACCAGAAATATAGAGATGCTGTCTTTATTAATTCCTAGATCACTTTTTATATTTTTTTCTCCTAGCAATTGTTTTATTTCCCTTTATGCAATATAAATAATTCCTGGTTAAGTATTTCCTGTTAACTTGCCTCAGTCTTTGACAAAATGACTGAGACAAACATAAAATCAGATAAACAGAGCAATTAAAAATATGAAATCTGTGGAGATAACTGACTTTCCTTCTTTGCATAGGAAAACAAAAAACAAATCTAAATCTGCAGTTTTCACATATTGAGTAATAACAGTTCTGAAAAATCTACACTGAAAATTCAGAACATGCACTTTTGCAAAGACTTATGTCAGAAATCTGCAGGATCTCTTGCAAATCATGCAGGAACTGCTAATAAGGAGTTCTATATGGCAATAAAAAGAAGTTAGAAAAGTAGGTGTTCTGCTTCTAACAAAAATTTCCAGATGAGTTTCTTATGCAGTAACATAGGAAGTTCAGGGAACAAGAAACTCATAAATAAAAACTAGCAAATGCATGAAAAATTTTAACTGTATGGATGTGTTTGTGGGATAAGACACTTTTGTATGTGACAGAGAAAAATCATAGGGATTAATGAATTAATCTCCCATCTGTAGCTAACTATAAATGAAAAACACTAGGCTGATAACTAATCATAAACACTTCCCGACCCCACCAAATCACTCTAAGTCAAATTAATAACACCTTACACTAAGTCTCTATTCAAGAAATTAATGAAAACTCCCAAGCCCAAAAAAACCTTTAAGCCCCCCACAAAAAAGACAAAACACTACAGCAAAAAAAAAAATAAAAAAAAAACGAAACAAAAAAAAAGCCCAGCTCAAAGAAACTTAGAGAACAATTGATGTAAAGGAAAACACACACAGTTGTCAAATGTAAAAGCAATCTAAGTGACCATATTATAGTTACTTTTTTTTTTCCTAACTATAGCCGCCTTTGTTATATCTGGCCTTAATGTGGATAATGGGATCATGACTACATTCCTGTAGTTTTATTCTCCCCTTTCGTCACTCCCGATCCCAAACCTAACAGAAAAAACCTTTAACGCCTGACTGAAAATACAAGAATGCCAAGTGTCAAAATTACATCTTAATGATAAATTAATAGTAGTAAAGAACACATAATCTCTAGAAGGTTTTCAAATCTCTCCTCTACCTCATGTTGCACACAGCATTAGATTTCACACTTTTCCAAATGTTACTTATATTTGGGAGGATTTCCTGTCCTCATGGTTAAGCATATCACATTTTCTTAAATATTTTCCATTGCATTTTCTATCTTTATGGTTAAGCATGGCATAATGATAGAAGATGCGATGGGAGATATTAAAGAAAAGAAAAATCTTTCTCAGGTAAAAAATATGTTAAAACCAAAATTGCATGGTGTCAGATTCTTCCTCTATTATGTACCCAGATAACAGTCACTTAAACTCTTGTATTCTTCCATTCTGTATAGTATTTTCCTTGTAAACCTGGAATTATTTGCAAATTGCAACATTTTAAAAATTATGAAACCTGAGCACACAAACACAAGAAGATCTAAGTAGGAAATATATAATAAGGAAGCAGATGAATCTCCTGAGAGAAGCTTCTTAAAAATATCACAAAACTAGATACCCAACAAAAAAATAAGATGATGGTGAACAAATCTGTAAATTCAACACCACTCTTTGAGTTTTATAACTCTAATAACAGTCATGACCCTTTGCGATCACATTGTTTGCAATTCAATAGCTTTTTTATTTCATTTTCAATTCATATCACTTCAGAGATATTGTATCACAAGTGGCAGATATGATTGAGTGTACACCAAGATTAAAATCAGATTTTGCCTTATGAATTGTACAATTGAGTACTTCGAAGCTCACAAAGGTTGATGTTGAAGCACATATTACTTAGCAAAGAAATTTATTTGCCATATACATTTTGGTGAAGCCTAACAAAAGAACACACAGCGTTTTTGCAGAATTTCTTTCTATTATGTAGTTGTTGAGAAATAATGAGAAAAACCACAGATACATTTGTAAATTAATTTAAATTGCATGCAAGTTCAAATGTCCCTTAGTCGAGAATAACTTTTTTTCTTGTTTGTTTTTTTTTTTTTTTGTACTGCAAAACTGTATGGGGCTTTACAGCTGTACAGGCTCAAACTTTCAGTAGAAAATCAAAGTAAATTAGGAATGAATCTTCAATGAATGTCTCCTTCATGAATAATACAAGAATTGAAATTAAAACTTGCTATATGCCAGTATGATAATAAACAGGTGGACATACATACAATATGATTTGTCTGTTTTAGAAGTTCCCTAGGGAAGTGAGATTAACAACATCTAAGCACAGGAAATAAGAAGCCATAGATAAAGAAACCTGCATTAAAATCTACAGAAACAGTGGATAAGCCTGCAAAGCAACTGCTTTTTTTGTCACTTCAGTTCCCTGTAATAAATATTGTCAAGGATGACTGCATGGCCCATCAGTGAAGATGACTAGACTGGCACTGAAAAATTTCATCTGCTGCTTCAGCTCCCTGAATTCAGCATACTGTGTTCCCTCACTGTCTAGCGCAATGCCCTAGTAAGAAGTATCCTGTTGGAAAACTACTGCGAAGCCAATTTTACCCTTGCCAATAAGAATTATGAACACTACTCTGTTGTTCACAGTAAGGTACAGAGGGGCAAAACTGAGAATTATTAACAGGAGGTACCTAGTATGAGTAAAAAACCCCCACATCTCAAAGAAACAGAGACATGTAAATGAAGTGAGAAAGGAGATTAAACAAAAAAAGTCATAAAAATACCTGAAATTTCTCTTGAATGATCTTACAAACAGACTTGGTATCTCCAAGTCTAAGGCAGACCTTTTACCTCTGCTATGAGAGGAATATTTTTGATTATTCTGTGATTGTATTACTGACACCTTGTAGATACAGTGTCAGTTATTGAGACAGTATCACTGACTCCTCTAGACTTAATTCAGCAGATGGTTTTTTCTGTTTTGTTTTTGTTTCTAACACCCATTGTCCTAGAAATCAATGGCTTGGGATGCAACATATCTGACTGAATAGTCATCCATCTGTATAAGCTAATTACATGATCCAAATTACTGACAACATCATTTGATTTATTGTATAAACATGCAGAACCCAAACTGTTAATTTTCATTATCATACAGGAATTTAATGCCACAGAAGTAGCTCACAGTTTTTTCCTTAAAAAAGCTCTGAATAAAATTGGAAAAGACACTTAAAAAGTAATAATGGCCTTGCAAGTACTTCAAGGTAAAGATGACCATGGAAGATAATGAATTATGTTTCCTGGCACAAATAATTCCATCTCCTGAGAACTTGCGCATACTTGCTGTGAAAGTAACTGTCTGATTTACAGTTAGACTGTCACAATATTTGCAAATTTCATTTTTAACTCCATTCCTTTCCAGCACACCACAGATCTCCCTGGACATATCAGGACATTCATCATTCTGTGGTAGTTTTACGTAGCTACATGTTTATATGACTGTATTCTTATAAAACCTGACTAGACTTATTGAGAAAACATGTTACATACAAACATAAGGTCAAATGACAACAGTCTCAAAGCAAATTGAGTATGTTCATATTCTGCTGATCGTCTTCAGTATTTCATGGAAATATCACACGGTGAATTATTTTTTTCTTATTAGTTTCTGAATTTATATTCCTAATATGATAAATATTTAATACCCTTCTAACCCACACAGTGGCAAGTATTTGCTTGAACTGAAGTAGCATAGTAGATTCCAGTTTAAACTGTCACAATATATGTTTCCATCATTTCCCAAATCAATCTTTTTAGCACTAATGGATATGTCACATATGTAGGTACAGAAGCGAAATACTGATTTTTTTTCAGCATAAAAAAGTCATCTTAGGGTTACTGGTGCAACATTATCTTTTGTTGGTAAAATAATACTACCTAGAAAAGCAATATTTCTACTGTGAATTAACATACACAGATTCTCTTTAATTATACCCCCCTTTATGCTGACTGAAATATCCATCAATATTCTCTTTTAATGTCTCTCTGAACATATTCAGTCTGAAGATATGCATTGTCATACATGGAAAACCTTGAGTTTTCACATGCTTTCTCTAAAGAATCCATATATCCTTACTTAGATTGTGTGGAGAAAAAAAAAAATCTATACCAAATCTATTTGGTTTTCAGGTGAAATTATAAAGGCATTCCAAATTTTGATATGTAAGGAGGAACATTCAAATAGCTTGATGATAAAAACACTTAATAGTTTCTTATAAAACATATCATATACCACATAATCAGCAGTATTATTCCTTATAAATCGATTAACAAGTTAATATTAATTTTCAGGAAAATAAAAAGTTGAAAGAGATCATGCCTAAAACACCATCTTCAGGTCCACTGATGCTGTTAAAATAGTTCTATTTTAGATAGAAATCCACTTACAATTTCAGTGAGACAGGTACAGCATTGCACTTATAAAGGAGGTTTGCCATATCTAGTAATCAGATATTTTTGGGGAAGTTAAGCCCCTTGAATATCAAGAAAGGAGAAAAAAAAGTCAGAGAAACAAGCTGCAGTGAAGTAGTACATTGTGCAATCACTATGTATGAAAACCTGAATCAGTAAGGTGTGCTTTGGTGGCACTCAAACATTCATAAATTAGCATGCCACTCCTGCCAGTATGACAGGATATACATCATGTATTTGCAGCACTCTACTGTCTTCAGTTCCATGTACTGATCTTCTAGCCCTGTCCTCCTCGTGTCTCCCATTCCTGCAGATTCATTCCTTACATCTCAGTTATATATACCCCTCTTTAATTGTTAAGCTATACTTACCTTTTCCTTCATTAGCTGGGTGAATGAAAAGGGGATAAGCAACAAAGAGGGTTCTCAGATTGTCCTTACAACTTTTACAGAAGATTTTGCCTTGGATCAGGGTTGGTGGGTAGAGTACACTTTACTCTTTGAAGGTGCAGTTACGAATAGAAAGAAGGTTTCAGGTAAGTGGTAATTTCACTGTCCCTTCTCAAAGGTACAGAAAAAAAAAATGCACACCGCCATTATTATATGGATTTTAAAGTATGAAATCTTTATCAGTGTTCAGCAGAATAGTTATCTGAACATGTTAGCATCAGAAAAAGTCCAAATTATTGTGGAAGGAATGTTGGGAAAGTTGATTTAAATTCAGTAATGATTTTAAAAGGCAGTGGGGGGAAAACTCTATTTCCACCTTCACTGATGCTATACAACATACTGCATACTGCATAATGCAGATGGGAAAACGTACCAGCTTCCAAGCTTGCTGAGGCAGAAATATAGCCTGGAAACAATTTCCTTGAAAGGGTTACAAAGCTTAGCATAACTGTGAATAGACTAAGTAAGGACATAGTAAGTTTGTAAGTTTGGTAAACTTACAAAGTCCTGCAGAGATAATTTGTTCTAAAGTTGAAACAACTTTGAATAAGTAATTTCCCTGGTGTGTCCAGCTAACTGGCAATAAGAAAGCTGCTGAATGTAAGTATCAATAAAAAGAAAAGTGCTTCAAATCACATGCTTTCCTTCCTGATCTACCTCTCCAACACCTATGCTGTCACTGGAGGGCAGGTAACTTCTGTTACATTTAGTCTCTCTTTCATGTGTTGTGAAACAGGAATAGCAACATTTCTTCTCTTAAGGGACACAGGTCATTAGTAGCTTCAAAGCATAGTGATATCTTCTAATGGAATGTAGCATGGCAATAAAAAGTGCTGTTATAATGTGAATCACATTGCAGTCTTCACTCTTAAGAGCACTTTTGTATGTGTACTTTGGACAACTTTTGAAAACTGGTCCATTGTGTCTACCAGTGAACCGCTTTTTATGATTCAACAAAACTAGCAAAGCAAAATCTAACTAGGTTTAATTAGTCACAAAATGCAGTTATGAAACTGCACGCAAATACTGGATGCAACTTTGTCACAGCTCCCAAGTACTTTACTCAATTCCTGCTCCATTCCTCTTCTCCAACAGAGCTTTACATGTCACAAAAACAATCACCAGTTTTTACCGTCATGTAGAATAATTGATTCTGTGGGAGCAAATATTTGCCATGTACTTTTATGAGTCACTATTTTGAGGAAGAGGGGTGTCAATTCTACAACAAAATTTGGTGCCTCATCTTGCCAACAACAATCACATTTGTTTTCTCAGTAAGAGGGAAGGGAGGGGGAAAATTCTTAGTTAAAAAACCCCAAATGAATCCAAACTGTAAAAGCTACATGCGCAACCCACAACATAAATATATCATGAAGAGTAATAAAATGTTTTTTTCAAAGTAAGCTATTCTAAAAATGCTTTAACCTAAATAAAGTAAATGATCATTGTGCAATTTGGATGCAAGGGGATCTTCATAATTAATTTCTAAAATGAAGATGTAATTAAAAGTTCATGTGTCTTTCTCATATTCAGAACAGTGCTTTCTATTTAAAGGCCAGCAGGAAACAGTTAGTGAAATTTTCAGGTCATAGTTATTTAACCACGTGAAACCCCTGTGCAGATGAGCACAGTAATAATAAAAAAATCTTCAACTGAATTTATGATTGAATTGAAGCCAACATTGTCATTGGAATGATTTATGTCCATACAATACCTGAGCTAATATATAGTTAAGAGCTGTGGACAAGTACTATACTTTACACTTATCACTGACTTAGACTGTTCACAGCTGAAGATATAACAGTCATTTTGCACAGCAAATGGTATTTCCTAGATGGTTCATCCCAACCTGGTGCATCAACTTTTCTACATATATTTCACAGGTCAGTATGTGGGATGCAGTGCACTGCACATTGCTGGCTCCATTTCATTTATGTTTCTTCCAAAGATTCAAAATATTTCTGAGACAGTATTAAGTTTATTGCCCAAATCGTCCCCAAGCCCACAGAAGTAAGTAAAAGAAAAAACATGATAAAACACTACTGACACACCCCTGTGTTGCAAATAATTATTTCTGTAAACAAGAAGTATCTACATTCATTCAAGATTACTTAGTTTTGTAGAAGGATTATTCAATAACCTCCTGACTAATTTACCTACCCATAAAACAGACATATAGGAAACATGTGAATCCCTGGTTTTGCATTATTGTTCAGCAGGAAACAAAATATGAGTATTTCCAAACAGGTCTGTTTAAAAATTACATCAAAAACCTTCATTTTCCACCTCAAAAAAATCCAAAAAAAACCCAATCAAAAAACCCCAACCAGGTATGGAAACTACAACAACAAAAGTTGTCTTCTTCAGGACACATATTTCTCCATCACTTCATTCTAAAGGTTTGGTTTCAGCTCTTTTGTTTCTTCACTCTGGCAAATTGGAAATTATTTAATCTTTTAAAAATTTTCTTTTTCTGTCAAGTGCTTATACTGTTTTCTGCATTATAGTATTTAGCTAAAACCTTTTAAGATTATACACAATTTATAATCGACTGTTTAATGAAAATGACAGTAAACATTCCAATAGAGGACTACAGTTAGTGCCTTTTAATATTGCAAGCCTCATGTTTCCTTTAGATGTTTGTAGATGTTCTGAAAATCTTGAATAATTTTATGAAGTCCTAAACTGAAGAAATGTAGTTCTGAGGACTTGAATTTTCTGAAGGATATTGAATGCAGTCACCACCTGATACAGTATTTTCCCCTTCAGAGTTACTGTAATCACGATATAGCTTCAGAGAACACAGGCTCACTTCAGTCTACAACAGCATTGTTCAGTTTTGAGGCCCCACCTTGGCTGTTAGGCTCTTACTATAAATTTTTACTCCCATATAAAGCAACCAACAAAAATACAGAATATTCCTATTAAATTTCATAGCATTCTACATTCTGATATAATGTGTATTTATTTAGTGTATAAAATTAATCTCTGATAAAGTAAAAATGACAAAAAAAAAAAAAAAAGATGAGCAAATGTACATATGGCAAAATCCCCCATTTTGGAAATATTTATTCCATTCTAGCAATGGAATTCTAGTTCCAGTGCTTTGCTTGCTGTATAACAACTTTTTCAGCATATGATCATTTATGGTCCAGAAACCAGTTTCTGGCACATAATTAAAGTCCAGGTCAGCGAAAACATAACATTTAACATGACACTTCAGGATATGGTTGAGTGGCAGGTTCTGTAGTGTCGAGTTAGTAGGTGGACTTAGAGGACTTAAGGGTCTTTACCAACCAAATGATTCTAAGGTTCTACAACTCGATGCTTCTAACAGACCAAATTTTATATCGATGTTCTTCATAAAAATGCTATTAGTTTAATCACCATTGCACTGCTGTATTCTGTACATTACTAAGAAAAAAGAATTATTGTTACAGCACGCATACCACATGCTCTAATTCCATTTCCTTGCTACCTAATTAAGTATTAGTCTATTTGACAGTAATTCTAAAACTAATATCAAAGTCTGTGGACTTTACAGAATTGAGAAATGCTGGTATTAGATCAGAAATCCTGGTTTCAGGAACAAAAACAGACAAAAGAAACAACTACCAAGAAAGTACCCAAACAAATCACACAAAACCTCTTCTAAGCCTCTGAAATCAAGCACAAATACAACATAAATTTACAGCCAGTGATAAACTTCTTTGCATACAACGATTTTGGAAAATTACAAATAATGATGGCAACAGAGTATAGGTAAGGGTCAAAGTTTTTCAAATAATTTCACTGCAAAGAAAACTTTTCTCTTGAGACAGTTTTTTTCTCTACAAAGTCCTTTCAGTAGAGAAGATTCATAGGATAGCAGGTATCTGTTTATGGGTCTTATGAGAAGGTCTTTGAAACTATGTTAGTCTGAAACCCTTAGAAGGCTTAAAGTGAACAAATTAACCAAGAATTGCAATGGAAAGCAGTAAGTGAGATGAAAGAGGCACACACTTCTATGTCTTCTGTTAGCAAATCACATACATGGCTAGATTAACCCATTTTAAGATTTATTTTTCTTTTGTGAGAATATTGTCTTGCAGTGAACTTCTAATATTTTTGTTTCACAATTTGATATTTTGAAAGAGTAATGAGTCACACTCTAGTCTCACTGAATCACATTATTGCCTAAGACCAATAAAACCGAACCCAAATCTTGCTACATTTTAGTAACATATCATGTATTACTGAAAGTACAGATGAAATGTGTACTACATAGTTTTCGTTTTATGACAGGAATAAATGAAGAATGCTTGCTGATTACAGTGTCCTTTGGTCAGTTATATGCTACATATTTCAAACACTTGAATGTAGAGATGCCTTACCAAAGGCACAACCCACTCCTTTTCATATCAGAATTTGTTGCTTAGGTGTCCTTTACACCTTAAATTACTGCTGAAAGTACTCATCACTATTTATTAAGTGAAAATTAACACCTACATGGGTGCATAAGATTTTTTCATGACCATAAACCTTATTATCAAATTCCCTACAGGAAATAATGTCTGTGGCTGGATGGTCACTACAAATGGTGGTACAATTAAGCAGCTGCCATCAGTCCAACTTAATTGCTGATATGTCTACACTCCCATCTACTATTTTCCTGGATACAATACACCTTAATGAGTCTCTCATTATTCTCTGATTGCTTTTCCATTTTCTCGTACAAGTCTCTAGAAAATCTATTTCCTTACCCTGATAATACATATGACTTGTAATGATAGATTCTTGCAGCAATTAAGCATTTTAGCATTTAGTGTCCTACATTTCCAAAACTATGTTTCAAATTTCAAGTGGGAATGGAGTGTAAAAAACTTCTGCCCTGAAGAACACAAAATAAGAGAATACATTGTTAAATTATGAACAATGAAATAAAAATACAGCCACAGTTTTAATATTTGCCTGCTAACTGACTCTAGCTTACTTATCTACCTTCATTTTCCACGCAAGAAAACAATTGTACCTAATTTATTTTATGACATTCAGATTAGAATAGGGAGCTTTTTTCTGTATCTATAGTAAGAAAATTGTCAAAAATCCTGCAGTCTGCTCCTCAAGGACATGTCCACTCTGTGGAATATCCTATAGATATTTCACAGAAATCTAAAAAGAAAACAAGAAACAGAAGATAATGTTTCCCTGATAGATTCATTGGATCTATTTAACTGTAATTTAATCCAGGTCTCATGAAGGATTAAATAAATTATAAAGAACAGGGGCAGCAGCCTCTATGTTTTATTACAGATGAAACTTATTTTTTAAATGCTGCCTTGTGCACTGATCAGTACATTCAACTGTAAAACTACATCCTCAGAATGTTTAAAAGACATTTCACTTGGAAATACTCTGTGTTTTACATTAGTTTCTTGACATAACAGCAGCTCAGGTTTTCAGCTGGAGTGGACTGCATATCCTCTTATGACAGCACTAAAATGTTGTTCCGTCTTTTCCCCAGTAATTGCTGGAAATTCAACAGCATTGCTGCATTCAACAGGGGTCCAAAAATACAGTAATGATCTGAAATGTTTTATGTGCTGGTATGCTTTAATCAGGTTAAGGATTGCATTTTGTATGGACTGGGTCAGCTTCAGAGGAGTAGAAGATTGGCAATAGAAAGTTGAAACTGTTCATATTATGATTTAAATAGTTTCCTGGTGTTTTTATAGGACTGGGGAAAGAGAGTGGAGAGAACCCACTCATGAGTGCTGGTGACACAAATATAGAGTAAAATAAACTAGAAACAATTAAGAACCTTGACAAAATTATCTGATATTTGACCTCATTATGATCATTCATTTGTGAGACAATGAAAAAATGCTAATGAAATTCAGTCAGTACACACCAAAAAAGATCTGAGAGAAGCTAATGAAAGTATATATCCACAATCATGGATTTTATGAGGTATAAAATAACACACTGGCAATTTCAGCAACAGCTTTTGAAAGTAAGTTCAGAGTTAAGTGATGGCAGACCCAATGTATGACAATTTTATTGTATTCTGAACTGAATATTGTACTCTGCACTACTGAACAAAATACAGAAGAATAAAAAGATGGCAGGTGTAATCAGAAATACTATGGAACTTTTGAGTAAGGAGAGATTCTTTGATATAATCCTCATACAAAAAGTCCCATGGAGAATTCTGCTATTATTCACCTCGAAAAAATGAAATAGAAGGGTGATGAGAAAAAAATGTATTTAATTTCTGGGTAGAAAGGACAGATAATAAGTGAATAATTATTGACTATAGTTTGTTGCTCAGGAAATTAAGGTGTTCAATAAAAATATGACACAATGTACCAGTACAGCACCAAACCAGTGGAAGTATCTTTACCATACTTCAGGTAATGAAAGTGTGGACTTTTTTGCTCGTGTTCTTGTAAGGATTAAATAGATGTAGGTGCCACAGCAGTCATTAAATATGATAGTCTAGATGAAACTGATGGTTTACAAAGTCCTCACATTGATAATACCTGACACAGTGTGCCACTCTATAGCTGTCTCATTCCTTGTACTTTTTAACCTAAACGTCTTTCATTTGCAGCCATGAATGATAGGTTTGTCTCATAAAATGCAATTGAGAACTGCTGAGGATTTACCATTTTCATGTTTAATACCATTTGACCCTATACAGAACAAAGGAATCTGAACTAGGAAGATAAGAGAAATGGATTAAAGCCTTAGACAAAACTGTCTGCTCATATAACACAGAAAATGTGAGATGGGTTATTAATCTAAGCTAAATGAGGATTTTAGGGCTCTTACTCTGGTAAGATTGCTGGGAAAAAATGCATAGTTTCAGGTGTTTCAAACACCCTAAAAGAGACACCTCCTACTGTGTCCCAGTCATCTGCAAATGGAACAGAATAACTGCTGCTTCACTGTGTTTGTGTGAGACTACATACCCTTTTTAAGTTTCCTCAAGAGAATTTAGGAGAGTCTAATTTGTTTAAAAAAACATTAAAAGCAAACAACTAAGTAGCTGTAAGAAAATTACAATGGACCTCTTAGACTGCTTACAGATGCTCTCCCAAATCTGCTTTTCTTCTGCCTTAAATTATTTTCCACTTCTCCTTTGCAGTGAAGGGAAAAAAAAAAAAAAAAAAAAAAAAGCTGTCTAAGACACATTGCATTTGGGACGAAAAACCAAAACATAATGGCTCTATGGTTTGTAATATTTTTGCTTGCAGCTATTGTTCTATTTCCTGTTGACACTGCATTTTAAATGCTCTAATGATGCAATTGTTCTTGAAAACTGCAGAAAAACAGACACCATGAACAGCTAATTGGTGCCTGTGATGAAGCTAGAAACACATCTTGAACTTTTCTGTTGTTGTTGTTAAAAAGTGAGTGAGAGGGATTTGTTGCCATTAGACCCTATGAAATGCTCAGTAGCTGGCAGGATTTCATTCCTGTTAACTTAATTAATGTCTGTAATATACCTGTCACTCATCAAGCATTCTGCATAGTTATTACACTATAGATACTGTTATGTATCATTCAATTTTGTATGCCCTGAGGGCAACTCAGTTTAGGGATTCTGCACAATTTTCTGTCAAGTTTGCTCTCAGGTTCATTGCCATTCAAAATATATCATAACAAAATACAGCTCTGTTATCAAAGTCCTTTTCCTCTCTGCCAGTTTTGTACTTTCCTGGCTGCTTGGCTCCTCATGAAAATGGGTATATAATCACCTTCTGCAGCTGTGCAGCCTGTTAGATTTTGCCACCTTTCCAAGGTTTCTTTGATAAATGTAATGAAAATAGTTCCATTTGCATTTTCACCGTAGGACTATCATCCCAGTCATCTAGTGTGCACTCTAGATTTATATATAACCAAACCCCTTTCTCCTTCCCCTTCTCTTATGGGTTTTACTAAAAATAAATGAATGTAGTCCATTAATACTGAGCTCTTATTTCCAGCTAAGAGTCTGTAGAATCACATATACTTCACACCCTTCTGCCCCATGGTTTTATTATATTACATATCATTTCTTCTTGCTTACCTATACTCCTTCTCCATTCTCCCTACCCCTCACAAGTTTCCAATGTATAAAAGGAGGGGAGGATTTCCATTCCTATGAGTTTCCTAGTTCTGTATCTGCTTTTTCTATTGTTACAGCCCACTTCAAAATTATATTCTGATATTTTAGGTAAGGTCTAGAATTTTGACCCTTTAGTTTAGGAATTACTCGCATAACCCAGAAGTTTAAATTTCCATTAGGAGACCAAGAGATGAAACTGTACAAATGTCAAACAGCTACCTTGTTCTAGCTTTTTATCAAATAAAGCATGAGTATATATATAATGTAATGACCTTATTAAATTTGGTTCCAGACAGATACAATTTCTTTTGTGTCTAATCAATTTTAAGAATTATTTGAAATTGTATTATATATTTTCATTAAAAATGAATGGTTTTATATCAAAAGTGATTTAATTAACCATACATTTGCATAAGAATGCATAATATTACTTTAAATGCATATCTTAAATTATATTAAAAATTAAAGTACAAACAGGATTTATTTTTAAAATTTTTTTCAAAAATCTAAAAGACTATGCTACTGTATGTCTTGATGTCAAAATACCCACATAACACCAAATGATTCTATTTAGTGTCTTCAACATTTACCAAATGAGGCCAGGATTCTTTCTCTTATAGCATTATGACTTTGTAGAATGTTCAGGAATGCACCCCAGGGAAGAAAGACGTTAGATACAATGTCTGCTGCTTTGATGGTTGCCCTGACCTATCAGGAAAAAAGTAGTCTTCCACATCTTTATTTTATTACTTTTTTATAGACTTAATAAAGAACAAGTATTCTGTCCTGGGGAGATATTTAATGGCCTATTTCACTTCAAGAGATGTACCTGATACCTTCTTGGGATGAAGAAGATTCAGAGAGATAAAAGACAAAAAATAGCATTAAATGAAACCTGGAGTTATTCTTGGGAACAATGGAAAGGTTTCATGACAACTTTTTTGAAGGTAAGTGATAGAAAGGGCTGTGTATATGAAAGACGCGCCCAGGGAGGGAAATTAGGGTGACATTCCTCCATTCTGAAGCTGCCTAAAGAGGTCAATAACATTGTTTTATCGCTCAAGAATGGCTGCTTTGCCTAGTTTAAAAAAATGTGCTTTCAAATACCTTCTGATCTTTCAAGTGAACTGTTACACAGGATCTGTCTTTTCCTCAGTGGCTTTATGCAAATCTTTCACATTTGGACAAGTGCAAATGCAGGAAAATGTGTGTGAGAAATCCCAGCCCTAAATACGACATGTTAAACAAAAATTACAGATTCTAGATATTCAACTTTTCTCTCACAGGGTGAACCTTTAAGAATCATGATTTGTGGATTTCAGGTAGAAAAAATTATTTGTTTGCTTTCAAAAGGAAGCAAAGCTAAATATCCTGTACAGAATAACAATTAAAAAAAAAAAAAGTAATAGATTAAGGTATTAGGAAAAAAAATATAGCATATCAAAACTGAGCTTATTTAGTCCTGTCATTATTTCAGTTTATTCAGAGGAGTTTTAATTTAGGATGTTTATGTTGCAATTAACAAGTTTATTTTCAGATGGGAGTTCATCATAGTAGAAAATGTATTTGCTTCTTACAACATATTTTTCTTTTTGAATATTGCTATCTATTACAGGAAAAGGTAATTCTTAATATAATAGAACTGCGCTTGTCTCAGATAAATATATATAGCTGCTTGCATACACACACACGCTTTTGTGGATATGTAAGGAATATATATATATATATAAAAATAAAAATAATTCACAAAAAGAAAATATTTATAGCTGCACAAAAAAAAAAAATCTGTCTCTTAAATACCTTGAACTGTTAGCAGCATTTAAACAGTGACAATTCAAACTTAAAAAGGAAATGGATATTTTCACTGTGCTAGACATTCTGATGCTAAGTTTGCCAACAGCACAAATACTGTGTAACGTTCACTCTGAATACCTATCTTCTAATCTACAGAAGGTACACAAACTTCTCATTTTTGATGGAAGCAAGAGGTCTAGGGCATCACAGGAACATCATTCCAACTGTTATAATTATCTTTTGTATTAAAATTCTATGCAGTCCACTAGAACAATACAATAGTGCCACGGAGGCAAACACTGAGCATCATATACCATTATCTCATTGATCTTATATCTTTTCATCCTTCTGTTTAGAAATATATTTTATTTGATTGCTACCAAGTTTATAGATTATCTTGCACAGAAAATAGAAATTTCACATCACCTATAGAGACATAACAACCAAACTTGTCATTGAAAACAGGCAATGATTTTGAAAGGTGATTAAAACAGTGAAATATGCAACATGTAGAAGTATAAAAATGGTTCATTATTTGCCTTCTACTTTTAGGATGTTTAAATATGAAATTTCAAATATTGTTGACCTAAATTTCAAAGATCATCTAATTTCCAACCCACTGCCACTGCCACCCACTGCCACATGTCCCACTAGAACAGGTTGCTCAGAGCTCTATCCAGCCTGTGGTCCTGTGTGCAATACCTTCACAGAGAGGGATGGGATATCCACAACCTCTCTGGGCAACCTCTTCCACTGCCTAACCATCCTCACAGGAAAGAACATCCTCCTGCTCTAAACATACCTTCTTTCAGTTTGAATCCATTCATACACTGTCCTACACACCCTTGTAAGCAAAAGTCCCTCCCTGTCTTACCTGTAGCTTCCCTTCAGGTACTGGTCTACAGTTAAATCACCCTGAAGCCTTCTCTTTTCAATGCTTAAGAATCTCACTTCTCTCAGCCTTTTCTCCTAGGAGAGGTGCTTCACCTCTCTAACCGTCTTGATGGTTCTCTTCTGAACTTGTTCCAACATGAACAAGTATTATTTCTGCTTGGGACCCCAGAGCTGATGCAGCCCTGCAGGTGGGGTCTCAGCAGAGCAGAGCAGAGGGGCAGAATCCCCTCCCTGGCCCTGCTGCCCACACTGCTTTGGAAGCAGTCCAGGACACATTTGGCTCTCTGGGCTGGGAGTGCCCAGTGAGTGCTGGTGTGGCTGGGTCATGTCCAGCCTCACCAGCACCACAAGTCCTTCTCAGCAGGACTGCTCTGATCTGTTCATGCCCAGCCTTGTTGGCACCAGGGGACTGCCCTGACCCAGGTGCAGCACCACTCAACTTGGTCTTGTTGAATCTCATGAGATTCTTATTGACGCACTTCTTAAACTTGTCCAGGTCCCTCTGGATGGCACCCCATCCTTCAGGTGTGACAACTGCACCACTCAGCTTGGTGTCATCTGCAATTTTGCTGAGGGTACACTCAACCTCTTCATCTATGTCTTCAATGAATATATTAAATAATATTGGTACTAGTATGGACCCCTGGGATACCTTTTGGTCCATTAGAACTCTGAGGTGTTGACGACTATTCTATGGATGTGACATCCAAGCACTTAGCCATCTAACAGTTCAGTCATCAAATCCTTCTCCCTTCAGTTTAGAGAGACAGGTGTTGTGGGGGACTGTGTCAAAGGCTTTACAGAAGTCCAGATAAATGACAGTAGCCCTTTCTTTGTCCACTGATGAAGTTTCTCTTTCATAGAAGGCCACTGAATTGGTCAGGCAGGACATGGCCTTGGTGCAGCTGCATTGGCTGTCTCAAATCCCCTCCCTGTCCTACATGTGCCTTAGTATAGCTTACAGAAGGATCTGTTCCCTGATCCTCCCAGACACAGAGACCAGTCTGACAATGATTAATGACATAAAGCACTGTCCTGCTTTCTGGGGTTTCTGAACATGGGTACAATGTTTCCTTTTTCCAGTCACCTGGGAGGTCAGCTGACTGCCATGAGTTTTCAAATATCATGAAAAGTGGCTTGGTGAATACATCAGCCAGGTCCTGCAGGGCTCTGGTATGTATTTCATTGGGTCCTACAGACTTCTGTACATTCAGATTCCTCAAGTGGTCATGAATCTGATCTTACTTTCAGTGGGAGGGATTTTGCTCCTCCAGTCCCCATCCTACTGTCCATCCACTCAAAAGGTGTGGGAATAGAGGTTGTTGTTGAAGAGTGAGGCAAAAAATTGGACATTCTGCTCATTTGTCATTTCCAGTTTTCCAGCATTATTTAACAGGCAGCTCATCTTCTTTGTCCTTCCTTTCCTGGTTAACATGTCTATTTTTCTTTACACCTTTTATTGAGTTCAGCTTCAGCTTCTCCTGTGCCCTCCTTATCCCATTCCTACAGAACCCAGCTTCATCTCTACTCTTCCCAAGCCACCCATCCTGTCTTCAACAGACTGCGTGTTTGCTTCTTTTTCTTTGTTTGACCAGCAGGTCCCAACTCAGCCGTACTGATCTCCTTCCTTACCCTTGCCTAGTTCCTTGAACATAAGACGTGTGATAAGGTGCAAAATTACATTTTTAATATGGTGTACAAATAATAATAAATTAGTTCATTAATTAGCCATCCAGTCACTGTAACTCTGCTTTCCACTTTAACTTCAGAAAATCTTTTTGAGAAATATTCATTGTGGTAGGACTACCCAGTACCAGTACTCAATTCTCCACATAAAAAAAAAAAAAAAAAAAAAAAAAAAAAAAAAAAAAAAAAAAAAAAAAAAAAAAAAAAAAAATTTAGCAATGAGAAGAATCAGATCAATATTCAACAATATGAATTGTCTAGGTATTATCAGTTTGTCTCAAGGTTTCATAGAAAATCTTAAGAAAATTAGCTATTAGAAAATCATTAGCAAATCACCCTATTTATGTTTTTTAGATTGTTTTTTAAATCGGTCAGATTTTTTAATTCTGTTATTTAAATGGTTTCTATTTTATGCCTATTATATATAACTAGAAATACAAGATAATAACATTTGCTTACAACAATTAATTTGTTTGAAATATTAAAGCTTGGACTTAAGAAAGGAGTAATTCTTTCATTATTTGTGTGATACTATACCAAAATATGTATTCAAAATGCAGATACAGTAAATTGTGCTCAGACCAATCCATCAACCATCAACTACTAACCCCAAGGAATTTGTTTACTTATTTGGAAAAGTGTGTATCTCTTTTTCTAAATTGCAAAATTACCCCTAAACAGTGATTTTACGGATCATAACATAATTATTAAAGATGAATAAGATTATAATCTGCCTGAAAAATATGGTTGATATCACACTTGTTATTCAAGAATTATGTGTTCAGAAAATGTCTCTCTTAGTCCTATTTCTTCTAAAACTAAACAAAAAAGCCCCACCACTATGTCTAAAAAATAAAAGGTGTGGTACAGAAAAATAGAATAAGCAAATCCTGTGACCAACCTCAGAACACAAGCTGTTCTGTGCGTCACGTAGCCTGGCTGATCTAAACCATATTCATATGTGATGGTAGCCACATCAAGTCTTGAACTGAGAAAGGGTGGAAAATCTACTGCAACAGCAAACTGTAGAACACAGAGGGAAAGTACCTTCAAAATCAAGTATGTTCTCTAAGCAGCAACTTCTAGGCAAAGTAGATTTAAAAGTAAGTTGCAAACCTTTGGTGTCCATTTTTATTATACTTAAGTACCCCTTTTCCCTCCTTCTGAACTGTTCTGATGTCTTTCCTTTCATCAGCCAGGCCCTTCAAATGGCCTTCCACAGGAATGGTGAATATTGTGTAAACTGTGAGGCAATAGTTCTGCCAAGCAAAAAATCTGTTGATACACATGAGTTAGAGAAAATGAGCACACTACATTTAAATCTAGTTTATATTTCTAGTTTATATTTGCTGTAGAACTGCAAACAATGTCACAGAACTGAACGGACAAACTGAACATACAAATTAACTGCCCCAAATTTCCTTATATTTGCTAGTTATTAAGTGCTATTAACTACTGCACTATGCCTAGCCTTTCAAACAACTGAAACTATGCTTATTACTAGCTTTTTGTCTGCTTTACTGTTTGGAAATTTTAACAAAACAAAATTAAAAAAAAACTTATTGGAGCACAGGCTTTGTCTATAAATGCTGTGCATTCTCAAGCTAATGCAAACCCAAATGTATAATGATTAATGACAGAATTCTTATGCCTTTTATTTACTACAGTAGCCTGGTATCACTTCCATTTTCCCCTCTCCCTTTCCAGGATGAAGAGGAGAATTGAAGGCAGAAGAGACAAAGATCATGGGTTGAGATGAGACCATCTTGCTGGAAACAGCAATGAGATAAGAAAATGAACTGTAACAGCAAGGATGCTAATGACAGAGGGTACAAAAAAATAAATGATTCACACAGAAACCCCTCAACAATGGACAACACCAGCTCCCTTAGCTGAATTTACTAAGCCACAGGGAGAGTTCCTGTTCCTGTCCCCAGGAATAGGATGGTATAGGATTACCTCAGAGGCCTAGCTATGCCCCATTCTGGCTAAATGGATAAATTAACCCCGTCTTGCCTGGAATCAGGACAACATCTTAAGAAGAATC
Organism: Pyrgilauda ruficollis; assembly: GCF_017590135.1. Classification (NCBI taxonomy): domain Eukaryota; kingdom Metazoa; phylum Chordata; class Aves; order Passeriformes; family Passeridae; genus Pyrgilauda; species Pyrgilauda ruficollis. The sequence continues at coordinate 6,618,021 of NW_024529266.1, forward strand.
TTTTTCTGTTTTCCCTCTCTGTTAAGAAGTCTCATAAAGTTTCATGTGCTGCTTTTCACTCTAATCATTGTGATAACATTTTACTATAACAAAAGTTCTAGAGAAAAAAAAGAATAAGTGGGTTCTGGCCATATTTTTATTGTTGTTTCCTAGTGTGATTTTGTGTAAAAATAAATTGATTTCAATACACTCACAATAAAACATGCTTCTTCTTTTCTTTATGGACACCATATAATCTATAATAATGAGTTTTTTGCATAGCATATGGTCTTTAAAAATGGGGTTGTAATAAAACAGACAATGTCAGACTGAGCAGACAAAGGGAGGGTAAATTCTCTTTACAGCATCCTTCAAATAGTCATCTTTTCTAAATTAAAAAATTACACATACAGCTGCACCATCTCAGAATAAATATGACTTAGAACTGATCACAAAAATTAGTGGACTAGTTTTTGTTAAAATTCATCTCTTTTACAGGAGTGTAATTGTTTTTTCTTAAGTAAAATGATCCTAAAGAGACCATTGATGTTCATCTTTTTTACTTTGTTAAAAACCTTTTAAAATATGATAACATTTTTTTCCCATTATTAAATTGATAATGTATTAAAATGTACAAATGTGACAGTTTATAAGTGATGCAAGACTTCATGCATTCTAAGCAGATAGCACGATTTCTGTCTCTTACATTCTGGATCAGAAACACGCTAGTGCTCCATTTGTATTCAGCCCACTCTAACATGCTGGGTTTTTTTTACAGTATTCTCATTATTTGAACATTGTTGATTCTGTAGCAAAACAACTGTGAACAAAAACCTTGTACCACAAAAGGCCAGGTACTATTCTGAAATTTCAGAATTGTTTTGAATGCAATAGTGGATGACACTATTCACTAACTACAGCAAGCAAAAACAGGACAGAAAATTGCACCAAATAGAGAATGTAGAGGATCACTTTGAAAAAGGAGAAAAGACCTTAGTCATCTTTTGAAGAATGCCTTCTAAAACCATAATAAATTTTAAAAATCAATGTTAAAAAAAATAAAAAGACTACCAGAAATTTCTAACCCTATTTCCATGTCAGTGCAATAATCATATTTAAACGTAAGTAAAATCATGATTGAAATGTGAACAGCCTCATAGTATCTAAATTTCATATGCACAGGTGTTATATAAATTTCACTGAAAAAAATCTTGAAAAGGACCTACAGATAAACACTGTCTAATCTTTCCCCTTGTTGATCACAGACAACACAGATCAATTACTGATAAATGTAAAAAATCCATTTACAAATTTTTAAAATGTTACACTTAATATATATCAGAATGGCAACATTTGTGGGTATCACAAAAGACCTAGTCTATAACTTTGACCATATCAGTCTGTGCTTTCAAAGCTACAAGAGTAAAGCAAAAAGTAATTAAGAGTATTTCAGTTCTTTTAAGAGATGAAATCAAAACAATATAAGAGATTAACAAGAAAAGATAGAAATATACTGTCACAGAGGTTTGGGGGTTTTTTTTGTTTTGTTTTTTTTTTTTTTTTTTTAAACTCCAAGTATTGAGATAGCTGGATTTGGATTTCATTTTACAGGAAAGTATACAACTATAAGTGTTTTGTCCCAGCAATGACTCCATTTGTGGACAACAAAAGACAATGCTAGATATGCATTCTCCAGGATCATTGGTGCACAGATTTTTTTATTCGAAAATCAGTACTAGCTTCTTACCAGCTCTGATGTATAAGAATTACACTGTTGGAAGTTGCTCGAGACTTCTCTCCATCATGAAAAGGAAACAATTTTTAAAGCTTTGACACAAGGTCTTATACTTTTTTCTTCCTTTTTCTTAATTAATTATTATTGTACTTACACTTTTCACCCACACTCAGAGATTTCAGAGGATTAAGAAAGAAACTCAGTTTTAGATATGTTTCAATCTATCCTATGAATTTCATTATGATTATTGTACTGCAAGGACAAAGACATCCTCCAAAACATATGGCACTTGCATGCCTTTTTCTTCCAAAAAGTTAGCATTTCATTGCAAAGAATTAAATTGCTCCTAATAATAAACAAAAATTTCTTGTTTAGTCTAAGAAGATCACGCCTGTCATCCTGATTTGTCTGATGGAGCTAAATTAACCCTTATTATAAATATTTTCAGATGGGTAATTTCCTCCATTTTATGTGAACACTTCATGAACACTGAATTGGGAATTTTTACACTTGCATTTGAATGCCTTGCACCATTTAATCACAGAATATAGCATCATGTAATTTGCATGGCTAATCAAAGCCCTATGAATATTCATGACTGATTAATGTACTTTTAAAAACTTTTATTATTTTCTGATATATAATCCAACAGGCAAGATAACTCATCACAAATGTGATCCAAAGGTAAGTGGTTAATACATTTTGAATACGTAATTTTAAAAAAAGTTTACACAGCCTATGTGAACAGTAGCACTCTGTTGTGGACTCAAAGTCCTTGTAATATATTAAAGGTATTGTGAAATAAATTTATGTGAAGTGATTGTTTGTCTTGTCTTATTCATTCTGGACTATTTCACTTTTGCTGTGAGCACGTGAATACCACTGACAGTAAGCAACTATGTGAGTTACCAGCTGGTATACATAGTTCTTTGTTAATAGACATACAAAATTAAAGTTCCAGCAGGTTTTTTGTCCTCTAGTAACGTATACCTCTCCCATTCTAAAACAAACAAACAAACAAAAAGCCCAAAATACAGTTTGTCTAGCTCATGTAGAGCACTAAAACTGGGAAAAGTTGAATCTGCCTGCTCAGGTGACTGTTTTCTTTTTTTAAACTTATCTATAAGCTGCTGTGGGGCTCCCCAGCAAACCTAGAAATGCTTTATTTTTCAAAAGCTTTGTCATTTTGTAGTTTACCAGACCTCAATGCACTTCCTTTGCTGTGATACACTTCAACTTTCTGGTTCTCGTATGCTGTAAACTACTGACTACAGACTAAGTAAAAAGGGATTCAACATGCACATTGCATGTGTACATCTGCCAGCACCTCAGAACCAGTAGATTAGTTTTAGTGTTTTTGTATATTTATATAATACCACTGTTGCAGTGTGCTTTTTTTTTTTTTTATTAGTAGGTTTATTGTTTGATTTGTAATTTGGTAGTTTTTTAATGCTGTTTCTTTTTTGTCCCCGCCTTTTCCCAGATTTTTCGTCAGTTAGTTGCTAGTTTCTCTTTCCCCAAACTTTATCAATTTACTGAAACTGTTCTTCTCCCTTGGAATTTTTATTGGTTTATACCTTGTGGTTCCCACCTGGTTTTTTACTCCCAATTCTCCTGATTTGTTAAAGACTGTACCCGCCCCTGAGACCTGCCCCCACATATAAGTTCCTGTCTGCCCCTTGTTCTGGGTCCTGGGGATGAAGAGGGGAAGTTTTACCATCAAATAAAGTTACCCTGGGGCCCGTGTGCTGCCCTGTGTTTTATGCTGCTCCGACACTGGCACTGGGATTCAACCTCGAGGGGGGATCTGCCGCACCCCCATCTTGTCTTCAGCTAGCCGGGAGGAAGAGGAGCAGCAATACCACCAAAGTTTAAATGTAACTCTAGTCTCAAGAAAAAAATGCGCAATTAACATGCCTATTTCCTGCTATAAATTAGTAGTAATAAGCTATAATAGAAACAAAAGGCATATCAAGAGACATTGACATTGGCAATTGTAATATCAGCTTAACTATGGCTCTTACCAGAATTTAAATGGAAAATATTAAATAAGTTCAAGTACAGTTTGCAGAAGCTACGAAGATATGTGCCTTTGATGCTGAAACAGACAAAACTTACAATCATATAAAATGGCCATTGAAGATCTTAAATTTACATATTCTGAAAGAAGACATTAAATTGCCATGCTTTTATATAAATTGCACAGAGCCATAAAAAAGTGTCAGAAATTATTATCTCTCGTAACCTGAGAAGATGCTGGACCTGAAAAATTATCTGTCTGCTTTATTAACTAAGTTACCTTTAGAATCATATAATCTTGGAATGGCTTGGGTTGGAGAAGCCCTTAAAAATCAATCATCTTCTTTCAATCTCCTCCACCATGGACAGGTATGTCATTCACTAGACCAGGTTGCTGAAATCCCCATCTATCCCAGCCTTGAAAATTATCAAGAGCTGGGGAGACACAATTTCTCTGCTGAACTTGTTCCAGCGCCTCACCATCCTTATGGTAAGGAGTTTCTCTTAATTTCTTATCTAAAGGTATCACTTTTCAGTTTAAAGCCTTTAACTCTAGTCCTATAACTACAGTTCCTTGCAAAATAAGTCCTTCTTCAGCCTTCTTGCAGACTCGTTCTAGGTACTAAAAATTGCAATATCTCCAGAGAAACTTCTCTTTCCCAGACAAAACTCATTTCTCAGAAAAATCTCATTTCTTTCAGCCTTTTCACACAAAAGAGGTGCTTCAACCGTTGTATCATCTTTGTAGCCATCCTCTGTACTTCTAACAGGTCAACACCCCTCTTTTACTGGGGGCCCCAGAGCTAGACTTAGTACTCCAGATGGGGTCTCACAACAGCAGAGCCAAAGAGTAGAATCACTTCCCTTGTCCTGCTGGTCATGCTGCTTTTGATACAGCCCAGGATGGATTTGGCATTTTGGGTGGCAAATGCACATTGCCGGGTCATGCTGAGTTTCTCTTCAACCAACCGAAGTGAGTTTTTCTCCTCAGGGTTGCTCTTGATACATTCTCAGCCCAACCTGTATTTCAGCCTCAGGTTGATCCAGGTGAAGGACTTAGCACATGGCCCTGCTGCACTTCCTGAAGTCCATACAGTCCCACTTCTCACATCTATCAAGGTCCCTCTGGATGGTGTCCCTGCCTTCCAGCACGCTGACCGCAGCTTTGGGCCATCTGCAGACTTGCTGCAGGTAAACTCAATCCCAACATCCATGCCAACAACAAAAACATTAAATTTTGTTCCAAAAGGAAAAATTATCTGATGTCAAAGATATCCCCAAACCCTCTGGTTTATAGCTTAAAATACCTGGGCATGTTGCATTGAAGTCAGTTTTGTAGAGTAATTAAACATTTTAACTGAAATTAACTGTATAACCTATTTGCATAAATGGTGCCGTGAAGCAATTTCACTGTACACAAGGGACAGGCACACTGTTATTTCATAAAAAAACTTTGTGTGCTTTTTACACAGGGATAAGTCCTATAATGTTCGTACTGTTATCACGCCCCAGATTGTGATACAGCTGAGATTAGTTCATTTGAGGGTAGCTCTGCAAATTGTACAAAGCCATATGTGTAATATAACTGTGATATTCTAATAGCAGATCAAAGAATGGGTACCAAAATGGAAGTCCTGACTCCTTTCTCCAAATAATGCCCCCTGCAATCTTTAAAATATTTAAAAACAGAGAGAAATATTTCACCTTCTTTTTTAGAGTTAAGTTCTCAATTTGGTCACAGAATAGTCCTTCCCTCCATTTTGACTGAGGTGAGTGCTCAAAAGAATCAGCACAAAGTTTCTGACATTGCTCTGCCATCCTAAAGGCTAAATGCTGAAGTAAGAGCTCAATACAAGATAAAATAAAATTTCACTTCTCTCACTCAGAGAGTACACAATTCTTGGCTTATTTTTGATTATGCTACGTGGAACAACTGAATATACTTTCAAATAATGTAAGTTTTCAGCCTGCCAGTGGCATCAGTGGAAATATATACAATTATGATTAGATAATTTCAATTCAACTGATCCTTGTTCAGCTGCAAAATATTTATTTGCTTACAGACTTTTCCTGTGGTCTTATAGAAGTTTGTTCCATTGCTCTTGGAACAAATAAGAGCCACACTGGAAACTTCCCTTTCAGCATTTTGAAAAAAAAGCTATTTAATCAAAAAGAACAGATTTCATCACCATACCTACTTATTCAGTATCCCTGAGACATTTTACCCATTCCAGATTCCATACCCATCCTTTGTATACCTACTTAAACTGCTCTTTCAAGATGACTTTAGTTTACACTTTCTAACACAAATCCACATTATAATACCCTTAGGTTTAGATATCTCTGGAATATTAGATTTTCTCTATACACACTTATATACATCTATACTTATACTTTTATTTGTGTTCATGCGATTAGAAAGCCCATTAAAAACCTGGTGAATAAACAGCCTGTCAGTCACTAATTTTTTTCAAAACCAAATGGCCGACTCATGAAAAAACAAAGATTTGTTTTAGGAAAACAAGATCTGCAGTACAGTTCTCATAAGTCTAGATCATTAGCACTGAAATAATAATGTAATTTCTATTCATTTAATCTTGCAAAAATCTTGAATTATGTTTACTAGAATAAAAAAAAAAAAGCCATCAGACCAAACCTTTGAAATTATTACTGCAACAAGGATAGTAACAACAAAAACATAGTTCATTAGTGTAAGAACAGATGGAAGATTATTGTAGCATAGTAGGCTTGTAGAAATGTGCTTCAGATAAATTCACTAACACAGCACATAATCCCCTTTATTTTAATCATTATGAAATAATGTGCATGATCAATGTAACAGAAAAAAAATTTATATAAACTATGAAGATTGGGTTACCTAATTAGCAAACACTTCTCTGAGGAACATATTACATATTCACATTACAACCACACAGAGGATCCAGTGATCCTTGCTGACTGGGAGCATTCTGGTAGTCCTCTATTCAGATAGAATCCACCCGTAAAGTTCTTTTTCTTTCAATTGCCAAAAAACCCAGTAGTTTTCATCTGCATTAACCAATGGACAGGTATATTGTGTACAGTATTTAGGAAAAGCAGTAGAGAGATAAAAAATTTTCCAAATTAATTAAAAAATAATTTTTTTTGGTGAATACTTCATGGTATCATTCATTAAAAACAAACAAACAAACAAACAAAAACCAAAAAAAAAAAAAAAAAACCCAAAAAACCAAAAATAGAAAAACAACAACCTGTTCCTGCATTTTGCATTTTTTCTGTTTCTCAGTTAATTCTGCACATGGTAATGGTATTCTGTTGTGCTGGTTCCAAGAACTTAATATATCAGCTGTTTCAGGAGGGTAATAAGAATCAAAGTTTTTCTTTTGATTCTGAGTGACTTATATGAATGGTCTAGCAGTGTATTTCATCCTCCTAGAATTTTATCCTTACAACACATACACACAATTTAAAAATAAAATAAAGATTACAATTCAACAACATAATACTTCCTTATTTGTTCAAACTATTAAGATGAGATACATAAGATAAGAAAATTTCAAAAAGGGAAAATACATTCAGCAAGAAGAAGTAATAAGCAAAGTGGAATACCAACCATTACTTAGCAGATCTACCAAAACCTTTTGTTATAGTAGATCACAGTCTGAATGCCTCAGTACTCCAAAATATCAAATGACTTTTGGACAGCACTCCACTAGCAAATGTCCTTGATTTGAAAAACAGGCAATAGCTATTCAGTGCCATTCTGCACTGAAAAAAAACCCCAAAACAAACAAATGAAAAAGATTTTTCTGTACATTTTTTTTCTTTTTTTTTAAGAAATGAAGTATGGCTGAATAATAGCAGGACACAGAATACCTAGCCTATTCCTTCTGACTAGCCTTCCTATAGCCAGAAGAAACCAATTTCGTGTAATCTACAAGATGAAAGACCATTAAATACTAGTTACTTCCCTGTTCTTCAGACACCAAAGGTAGTTCATATTAATTTATTTCTGCAAGACTAAATAAGAGAAAAAAATATTTACATTTTCAAAGAAATTATAACTTTACATTAGAACTAAGAAGTTTATTTCCAAAAGACTGAAATCTGAACAGACATTCAAAAGACATTTTAAAAAACAGGTAAGCAGTAAGTCTCCTAATTGGAATCCTACTACAGTTATATAGGTAAATCTCAAAAGTATGGATTCAACAAGTTTTCTTCTTAGAATCAATATCCTTTCATGGTAATGACATACAACTTCAGCATTCTTTTCATTTATCCTCCAATAAGTCCAATTATGTTGTAGGAGAAAGAACTGCTCCTCAGTGTTGGGTTTTTGTTTGTTTTTGTTTGTTTTGATTTGTTAGGGTTTGGTTTTTTCTCTAATAGCTCTCCAGCAATTGGAAAGCATAGCAGAACTCTGTGGTGGGATTATGTATGTGTTTAGTGCAATTTATATACAAAATTCTGAATGAACAACTTCAAGAATTTTTGTTTTGCAAGGAGAAAGCAATTTAGTTCTATATAGTTGTTTGAGAACAGTTTGTGTGATAGATACTGCAGTATTTCCATTCACTCTGAAAATATTTCTCTGAAGTATTTTCCCCAGCCATAAATTGCTGCTAGTCACTAGAATCCCATTTAATAAAGCCTTAAGGCTAATTCAGTCTTTGGAATATCATGGGCTTTGCCTGTCCTAAGAAAAAGCAAGTGCTACAGTTCTGAAAATAGAAGTGGATTCCAAATAATAAGCAACAGGATTCCTGATTGTATTTCAGAAGTGAGAATCTGTAGAAATCCATTCTATCCAAAACAGTCAAGAGGTATTGAAAGCTACTAGTCCAGTTTTATCTGAAATGAAATTCTGTACATTCTGTGCTGGTTTTGAGATAGAAGAGTCAAAATAGTTTGCAGATATTATACACGTGAATACATTAATAACCATTAATGTCTTCTTGTATTCTGGGTGCCATAAAATGTAAGTTAGTAGACTATGAACATAGCATCCAAATTTTACAGCATAGTATGTAATATTGCAATATTGTATGCCACAACATAATACCCATTTGTAGACTGAAGTAAAAATGAAACTTCTGATTAATTTCTAGGTGGAGGAATACAAAATTCCATTTTATAATCTAAGACCTTCTCTTTGCAATTGTAGTCTTATTCAGCAATAATACTACTGGAGACCTCCACAGAAATTAACCATTAATGTAGTTTGCAAAGAAATTATTTCTTCTTTATCCATCTAATAACAAAACTTTTACTCTATTGCTTATACTAGAGTAAATGTAAAAATGAAGTAAGAATATAGAGCTTTAAATTCTCACTTTCTCATATGGACCATTAAATCACAGAGTGGCTTAAAAGATTAGAAATTGTATGAATTGTTAGACTTGCTTCCTAACATATGTTGTTGTGTCATAAAGAATATAGGCTTGATTTATCTGCATTTCAGTCAGACTGCTCTTGTAATTTTCAAGATTTTCAAGCAATGTAAGCAGCATAGCCTCTAAGGTTTGCTCATGGAGATTGTAAAGTCCATAATGAAATTCCTTCATGAAGAGATAGTCTGACACATAGCACAAACAAGTAAGAATTTCATCAAATAAGATCATGCATGGAACACATTTATGGAAGTAATATAGCTAAAATGCAGAGTTGATAATTTCTATTAAGCCTAAACCACTAGTATTTAGAGTAGTTTGAAAGTTGTACTTAGCAGGTAAACATTGAATGAAGAAAACCAGTGGCACTTGTTTGCCAGAGCTAATGATAAGTAGTAATTTCTGAAAAGAGGGATTCTATAGAAATTGGAAAACTTTTTTAAAAACATATACATAATAAAGAAATTAGAGTTTTCAGTTAAAATTAAGCTTTTTATCATACAATAATTTATTATCAATAAATTATTTTATTATATGAAAAGGCCGTTTAATGAAATGCATTGAAGAAATTTGTTTGGTACAGTCAAATCCATTGGAATATATCCAAAATTAAGAAAATAATGTTTTAGCAGGATTTGATAAATTTCAAAATGCTGGAAAGCTGCCATTAAGTTGGAATTCATGCAGTATATCTTTTTTCTTTGGTATCTGGCAAATGGTACAATTGGTACCTTAAGCTAAATAGCATCTCTTAGCAAGAGTAGAATTTACATGTTTGCTTCAGGAAAAATACCAACAGGTGATCTCTTGCTGTACACATTTAATACACTACATTTTATCATGAAAAAGAGTACATCACAAACTAAATTGAGTGCTACCTACAAAATTTATAAAATAGCTTTTTAGTCCTTGAATCTTTACACTTGTGGGGGAATTTTGTTGTAAACACTACTAAAGGGAATGATTTTCAATTTGGTTTGGATTAAGCTTCTGTCAAATAAGTTCTTTAATATTTTGCTTTTGTAAACCTCCATTTTCCCAAATATTGGATTGATTTTTTCACTAAGTGTATTTTCAACTGTGCTGACTGCTCGGTAGTCATTGATGTGCTGTTTATGATCCCCTGCCTGAGAAGTCTGCAATTTATCAGGTAGATAAAGAATTCTTCTTACAAGTTTCTTCAAAGCTAGTGATTGTAGATCATCAGTTCAGAAAGGATAATAATAAAGAAAAAAACAAACCACAAAACTCACACTCAAAATAAAAAACCCACTGGAACTCCATATACATGTATTTTTTTTTTTTTTCCTAACTGCAAGGAGGTGAAACAGCCTGCTAAAGCTGGGATTCATACTGTCTACTAATTGTTGATATCATTACATTCAACATAATATTGTGTTCTGTTACATAATTAAGGTATTGATAGCTTTTATGTATTCTTCACCACCACTTTTTTAAAAATAATTGATAGCCTCATTTTTCCAGCTCAGCCTGGTAAAAAAATAAAAAGGTTTTACGACTGGGAAGTTTTTTCCTTTGCCTTTACTCTGGCACTTGTGGCACAAATAGAAGCTTATTCAGCAAAACACTGATTGACCTAAGTCATTATTACCTGAAGTAGTTTAGGATTGTGACATAAGATGAAGTTCTTACTAAATCAGACAGTGTAGTTAATTGGATTCACAAGGTTCTTTCTCAATCTCTCCAGAATACAGAAGACAATATACAGATTTTTCTTATACACCAATCCCTGTTTTAGTCCTCTTATTCCTAAAGCTCAACTAAGCTAAACTAAATAGATTTATTTCTGCACTAAATTTGTATCAGGCTGGTACATTTAACTCAAATTTTAGACACAAGTAAGTGTACATCTGTGTGCATTTTTTGACCATCGAAGGAACTTGTTATACAAATGATAGAAGAAATCATTACTACGACACGGTGCAAGAGTTAATACACTTGCACCATGTTCTTTTCTAATGCACCCTTTTAGATTAACACTATTCTCACTATCTCACTGCTTCAGGATCACAAAAATAAAGAACCTGGGCCACACTTAATAATGTCTTTTTCGCCTTTCACAATTCAATGCCAAAGAGCAAATGTCAAGGTTTCAAGACCTTCATACTAGTAGTTCAATCTTTGAGACACTAAAACTGATTCTCTTAATTCTAGCGTAGTAAAATCTGTCATGGTCCTTAGTGCCCTTCCCTGAAGACCTTTACAACACCAACAGCAGACAACAGAGAAATTTCTGTAACAAAAGTTCCACTTAAACAGCTTAAAAGCACAATATTCCAGAATTTTCTCACAAGAGTTTGTCCTTGTTAAGATTATGCCATCACAACAACTTCAAACAGATCACATCTATGATACATCTACTTCTCTAGAAATATATTCCCATGGGAACATTATTATTAACACAAACCAAAGCAAATAACAAGAAAAAAAAAGTGGACAAGGAAATGCAGTTACAGAAATTCAGTCTTGCCTTTCTATAGACTACCTTCTCTGAGATACACACATAGGTAAAAGAAAATATTACTCTAATATTCTACAGAAATTATATTCAGACATCTCAAAAGGCTAGAGCAACTTGTTGAGCACACATAAACACACTGCACTTAACTCAGAGAATGAGAGTTATTCATAATTGTGCATTTTTTGAGCAACTCCAGTTATTCTAAGAATACTAAGTTCCGTATAACTGTGCATAATCATTAATAGTTAGTCCAAGCACCTAGGGTATTTAAGGACTTTTCAGGAAAATATACAGTCTGTGGCTAATTACTGAGTTTGCTTCTCTTACAACTAAAAGTTTCTGTGGGAGCTAACTCACGAGTAACAATGCCTATTACTGTAGCACAATGAGTGCAATAAGGGTGATCTCATAAAATTGACTCTTTCCTCGCATTTAGTCATATGCCTATGATTTCAAAACCTACTGCTCAAATTCAGATACAAATACTATATGCATTTCTGGCAGCCAATCACTCATAAGACAAGAGAAAGCAATTTGAAGAGTAGTTGATTTCTTCTGAATATTAATTGAATACTAATTACTACGACAGAATTTCCTACAGAATAGAAACCAGCCAGCTAATCCATTTTAACGCCTTCTCTGTTAAAATTAAGAAGGTGTGTTTAATAGAAGCCCATCTGAGATCCCATAGTGAAAATGGGAAAATAAGTTTTATTTTATAACAGTTACATAAACATGAATTCTTCCCACTTCTTTCCTGCAGTGCAGTACTAAAATTTAACTACACATGCTTCAGAAATATTTGGTGATATTTACTTTATAAGTACAATTTTTACATCTTTTACATCTTTGCTATTTACTTACACATCAGCCATGAAAGACAAATGTACATTAGTAGGTCCAGGTCCAGTCACAAAAACATCTTAAAAATTGTAACCAAACAAGTATTTAATGAGCCTTCTTTTTTAACACTGAGAATAAATATTTTTTTCTGTTGGTCTTACAAGGAAAAATAGAAAGAAATCTCAGTAGCAATTCCTATGTTTCTTCATATTCGTGACACTTATAGTGAATTCCTCACTCTACTAATGATACATTGAAAACTTTCTGGAGCTAAGTTTACTACATTTTAAATTGTGTAACCTAAAACTATGTATTCTCTTAAAGACAATTTCTCACATAACTTAAATAAAAAAAATAAATCAAGGAAAAATATGATTGGTACTTAAATTTTTTTTACTGCATTTTGATTACTGGATACATTAGTTAAAAGTAACATGAGTTTATCTATAATGTATTGTCATAGCCTCAGATTTCAGATCATAGCTTAGAATTGTTTATTTTTGGCTGGTTTCACTTTTCTTCACTTTTATGGTCTGCTATGTCTGGAAAGCTAAGTAAGAATAATCAACAGCAACAAGCAACAATAGAACTAGAATAATTACATATTAAGATTTCTTCATCTCAAGAAAGCCAAAAGGATATGAGAGAGAATTTGTTAAATAGAGCTGAATATTATTCATGTTTCTCAGACAGCATGAAGCTCTATATATTTTCCTCTATGCTACCCTGAAGGCCCTTTCTATTCAATTCATACTAAAAACAAAAGCAGAAAGATCTTTACAAAGGAAACTGAAATTAAGGTTTAATTTATGTATCCTAGCAAAAGATGAAGAAATCAATCCTCATTAAGTAGACTACAGTCTCTATAAGCACAAAGAATAATTTCATTTATCATAAAATGAGATGATATTAAAAACTTTGTATAAAGACCTTTATCTGCTTCTAATCTCCTGTAGAGGAGTTCTAACACACACTCTAGCAATTACCGATCCACAAACAGGGCATGCATGGAGATAAATACCTGAAACACTGTTCAGTCTGTCTTTGTATCCTGGAAACCCCTGGATACAGCACTGCACTCTGTAAAGCTCAAAAAGCAACTGAGGGGCAAGTCCACTCAAACTTTTGGAGACAAGGATGTAATATTTCTTTATGATCTGGTTGATGACAGCATCTGTAGCAATTATAGAGAAAGAAGGCTGGCTGTTCAGCACAGGTTGTTTTAAAAATAAGTTATGAATTAGTGAGAACCAATATTTGAGTTCATCCTCAGCTTAAATGGTAAAAGATTTATTTTTTATACTCTATCCTTTCATTGTTTTTTGAATAAACATACTTAGAAAAATTGCATGCATACAGTATGTGTTTGGAATGTATTTTAAAAGTAACTGCTCTTCCTTCATCTTAGTCATGTAACAAACTAGACATCTCTTACTATCAGGAGATATGCATATTTCAGCTGGGTAATAGGGATAAGAAATAAAGGAGACAGATTTACTTTGACTTGTAATTTCAAACAATTCTAAGCATACCGTTTGGACATAATGAGAAAATAAAATAAGTTTATATTGAAGACATAAAAATTCTGAATTTAACATTTAATCATATATCAGTCAGATTTATCACTGTTCCATTAAACACGGAAAATTTGTACGTAGATTCAATATCAATGGTTTGCCAAAATTGTATCATCAGGCCGCTCCAGCATACAGGAAAGTAGATTTGAAATCTGTCATATGGAAAACCATTTTATGAAGAGATAAATTGGCCTGATAAATAAAAGGGCTGACAGAAGCCATTTCAGTGGTTTCTAATTTGATGCACATGGATGTCGTCCTTTTCTTTTACCAATGTGTGTTGAAAACCCATATTGTTTTCTTTGCTGAGCATGGATGTGGGGGGCTCATGCTCTGAAATGAAGTCCATCATATCAGCCTGCTCTACTTGACTAAAAACTTTTGGTTTATTATTGTAAGTGGAAGTTTATTACTATTATTTTTCTCTATATTCACTCAAAAAATATAGAAAAACCCCAGCAATGCACCACTGTCCTATATACTCAGTCAATAGAGATATATGCCATTCCAAAATTAGGGACAAATATTGACCAGTTAAATTTATTAAACTTCCGAGGAAGGATTTTCATCTTTAACTGATTTGATACCAATTACTATTTATCAGGGACATGGATAGTCGGATTAAGTGTGCCCTCAAAAGTTTGTGGGCAACATGACTCTTAATGGTGTGGTTGATATTCTAGAGGAAAGGGACATCATCCAGAGGGACCTTTACAAACTAGAGAAGAAGGCCTGCCATGCCTCATAATGTTCTACTATGCAAAATGTAAGGTCCTGCACCTCGGTCAGGGTAATCCCAAACATGAATTCAGGCTAGGCCATGAGTGGATTGACAGCAGGCCTGCAAAAATGGATTTACAGGTATTGGTGGATTAGTAAACTGAACATGACCAGAAATGTGCAATTGCAGCAGAGAAAGCCAACCATGTCCTGACCTGTATCAAAGTCAATGCGATCAGGAGGTCGAGAGAGATGATTCTGTCCTTCCACTCTGCTCGTACAATACCCCACCTCCAGTATTCCATCCGGCTCCAGGGTCCCCAGCATAAGACAGATTTGAACCTACTCAAATAGGTCCAGAGAAGGGCCACACACATGTGCAGAGGGCTGAAGCTCCTCTCCGGTAAGGACAGGCTGAGCAATTTGGGATTGTTTAGCATGGAGAAAGGATGACTCATGGAGACCATTAGGAAAGATAGGGAGTCGTTCTTTATTAGGGAGTGGAGTGATAGGATGAGAGGGAACGACTTTAAAAAGAAAAATGGAAGATTCAGTCTTAGGGAGAATTTTCTTCATTATTAGAGTGGTGAGACAACGGAACAGGCTGCCCAGAGAGGCTGTACATGATGCATCCCTGGAAATGTTCAAGGCCATGCTGGATGGGGTTTTGAACAACCTGGTCTAGTAGAAGGTGTCCATATCTATAACAGGTATTGGAAACTGGAGGATCTTTATGGTCCCTTCCAGCCCAGACTGTTTTATGGTTCAGTCTATGATTTCCACAACAGATTTTTCTATCATCTGAGAATCACTGGAGAAAATCTAAGTTAAATTTGTTAGTATGTTACACTTCCCAAAAACCATATGACAATGCACATTGAACTGCAAAGTCAGTGAGGGAAGAGAGTGTTTAAGAATGTGTTTTTGTTCTTCAGGGAAAATAACACACAGTATTTTATATATGTATAGTATCTGTCTTGGTAATTGAAATAAATTGACACTATATATTATATTTTAGTGTAATTCAACACATCAAATGAAGTAAACTTAGCTTAAAATGTACATCTCCAGAGTGCCTAAAGGGGAGAGTCACAACATTTCTGCCAAACTGATTTATGCTATGCTCAAATACTAACAAATTTCAAATGACAGCATATGCTTTCAAAATCCAAATTAAAACACTGTATGTATTACTTCTAAAGAGATTTATCAAGCAAATGACTGTGACTGACTGCATTTTCTTTTCCTTTTTTTTCCCCTTGATTATCCTCTTATTAAGTTTTCTGCAGATGTGTTTTGCACCAAAAGGGTGAACAGTAATTACAGTAAAGTTTTCTATAAACATAATTTCATAAACTGTCAGAGAAATCATTTTGATGTTATAAACAGATTCATAACATTTCAAATAGATTTAGGCCATCTTACTAACATATCTAGGGGAAAAATAATACTGGGTTTGGAAATCAAATACAAATTTAGGAATTACTGCTCATTAACTACCAAGGATATGTATTTGAGTAACAGTGTATGCAAACACTTCAAATGTATCAATTTACTGTATTTTTATAGACTAATAGGACACACTTCAATGAAACTATATATTGTGCTTAGTGTTATGAATTTGCACTTGGAGTAGGTGCAAAGTTCATGTCCACTAAGGCTATGGGTATTCACAAAAATAGCCATGAATGCCTTCCTCACCTCTAATTCTTCCATCTGTAATTGTATATCTCTAACAATTTCCTATTAGCTTTCTCTCCTACCAGTAAGTACTTTGGCATGAAACTGTACATATTTTCTCAAACAGTCAGAGAGAGATAAACAAGGGAACACCGTTCCCTTGTTCACTGTCATGTACCTAAACAGAGGCTATACAAGACATGGCACAAACAAGTCATTGGTTCATAAACCATTGTTGAGCACTGGGAAGCCCAGTTTTTTCCATGAAAAGTCAATGTCATATTGTGATAGCAATAGAAGTTCAGGTGGTAAACATAACCAGAAACTGTATTGTGTTGCTATTTGTGAATACATGTATTCTGTGAACATGTAACTTCTGAATAGATATACAGGCATAGCTCACCATCATCTCAACAGTAGGCTTTGCAACTCAACCCTCAACCTCATTTGCCACCTTATTGTAATCTTGAACTCCATTTTTTCAATTTTTTTTGGGTTTTCCTATTCTCTGATGCTGTCACTGTCTGTTGTGCTGAGAATTTTCCAGCCTTCTAGCCGGTTTCAAGAAATCCCAAAGAAGTCCTTGCTTGCATCACAGCTTCCCAATGCTATGTTTTGACCCCTTCACTCTCAGTTACAACCTTCCCTCTAGAGTTTCTCTTTATCAAACTCTTCAAGACAACACCAAATAAACCAGATGTAATTGGCAGATGCCTATCCAGACTAAAATTACAGTATTTCTTGAATTACATTTGGGGAATGTCAGGTAGGAAAAATCACTGCCCTGGGCCCAATACAAGGGGACATATGATAGTCTTACCTTATCTGGCATTTTCCCTCTTTCCAGTACAGATCCCGAGCCAGAACTTCCCTATCTCTGAGCAGAGAAATCTGGATGTTCCCCAAGGCTGACCTGGTAATTACAGTCATTCAATAAACATCAAGCGCACTCAAGCATTCAGATTCTGCTTGATGGTCCCTATTAGGCATAAATCCCAGAGATATGTTCAGATAATTTTGTTTCAAAATTGTTACTGTGAAACATATTGCATACAACAAACTGGATCCTCTTAAAAGGTCATCTACTTCGGCAAAACTTAAGTTTATCATCCAAACCATATGTGATTGTTTTCTCTAAAATACCTATTGACTTGAAAAACACAAATTCCATTACCTTGGGTAATGTCTGTCAACAGTTTGACACTTTCTGTTTGTTTCACATCAGAAAAAAATCTACAAGAAAATCTGAAACCAGACAAAAGCAAATAAAAATACCACCTACAAACCCCAACACTTATAAATATTTCTATCAATACTTTTAAAAATCTACTTGTGAAACACAGTGGGTCCTGAATATTGATATTGAAGTTTGTCACATAATGAACACATCCATTGAAAAATCATGAACTGAAGAAAACTTATGCTGAATATTTTTACTAACATTTACTGAATAACAAGTTAAGGCTGAGATATCTATGTACGTGTTCATGACTGTTTAGGAAGACTGGTTTAAAGCATTTACATCCACTTGGAAATTGTAATACACCCTGTTTTTCACTGAATAGGGAAGTTAGCTATTTCTCTGTACAGATCCAAAATTAATTTTATCCTCATAGAGAAGTCAAGCTACCTAAGTTTGCATGTTCTGCTTGTAGTATGGATTCTCATTAACATCAGTGGAAATACGAACCAGCTCAAAAAGGCCAAATGTAGAGAGCTGATGTTGACAAACTTATTTTGCTTTAGATAACTAAAACCCCGGAACACATTGTATATTTTAAGTAATGTACTATGTCTTTTGCAAAGTAAAATAACACCATCTTATTTCTAAGACCAGTATTTAATGAAAGTATTTTCAGATAAACTCTAGTTCCTCATAATTCTACAACAAACTACACTGTATTTGCTCTTTTTTTCCCCTGTAACTGGAATGAAAATTAAAGAATGGAGCAGTAGCTAATAAACTGTTTGCTATTGTATTTATTTCTTTCAAATACAGAAATCAATGATGAATAGGATATGGAAGTCAATAGTCTGACATTGAGGCAGAATTAACAACTACTGAAGATTAATTTAAATGATATTTCCTACCATTCCCTCATGAATATATGAAATAAGACAAAATAAGACACAATTATTTAGACTGAGAAGGCAATGAAATACCACAGTCTGACAAAAATCAACATTATCAGAGGACTGAAAAAATATCCAAAAATGTTTGACTAATTCATTTTTTTATCCACTGTATCATTTAAATTATCCAGAACAGTCACATGCAGATCATTAAAATTATTTCAGTAAAATCAGCATTTTAGTAGTTTTAATATTCTCTGTTGCATTAAAGACACTTTTGAAAAGCCATGTATAACAAAATATGAGGAGCGTTTTGTTTGATTCAAAAGAAAATAGTATGTATATGAAATTATATCTAATGTAAGTGGTATGGTTAGAGCAGTTTTCAGCAAAAAGGCTAAATAAAAAGCGAATGTTTAGAAATCAAATATTCCTATTTTTTTATCATAATAGTTATAATAAAATAAAAGGGTAGATAAATAGACACACATGACCTGAATGCTTAGTGTGTTTTGAGTTACTACAGACAATAAAGGGTAATATAAAAGATAAAAGCCCCATTAGTTGTCAAAGCTGTAGCCCTAATTGTCAAAAATTATAACTTTTTGAGTTCAGAAGCCTTGAAAGCACTGATAGAATTATATATATCATCTTTATTTCTAATTCTACAATTAAATTTAAACTGCACCTCGTTATTCTGGGATCCTGAAAACAATATTAATCAGTCTCATTAAGACCAGTCATTCCGTATCTCTTTTTTAACATTCTAATTACAGGACACATGACTAAAATAGGAAGATATTTTTCCTTCTTGAGAATCAGGTATGACTGACTAATTTTTACATTTCTTGACAAATATTTTAGTTAACACTGTGTGCTAAGTTATGAAATCAGAAAAAACAAAATTCATTTACATCAGAAACTCTAGCAGAGGTTAGCAACTATTCTGTGAGGGTGTTGACATAATCAAAATCTCATTTTTAATATGCAGCTGGAGGAAAACCATAGCTTTCTAAATTTACAGACCTGTACTAGGAAACGAATCCTGGGCGGTGATACACAATTCTTTTTCCTTTAGTCTTAAAATGTTAAACAGATAGAATCATGGTGTAGCTCAGGATAGAAGATAAACCTCTGTTGCTCATCTAGTCTGATTCCCTCCATGCAGCAGGGTAAGCCAGACCAGGTGGCTCAGACTCTCTCTAGTCAAACAGTGAGTAGATATTCTTACATCTCCAGCAATGATGCAGATTCCACAGCTTCTCTAAGTACCCATCCCAACATTTGTACACTACACACCTGTTGTGGTTTAGGAGTGGTACTCCCCAGCCCAGTGCCCCCACCAAGACTCTCCTAAACCATGCTGCTAGTCTCTTGCTGTCCTCCTCCCTCCCCTTCCCACTGCAGTGGGATGGAGTTAAGAATTTGAGCCACATAAGGTAAAGATTATGGGCTGAGATAAGAACAATTTACTGGAAACACCTATGAGATTTAAAAAAAGAAACAATAAAAGTAACCATACTAATAACAAATGTATACCAAAGGGAGAGTGATTCATGTGCAATAAAGCTCACTGCTGACCCAGGTGATAATGCACAATGGCTTTCCCCATCCTGACATTTTCTTCTCAACTGGAAGCCCTGACCTTTTTCTTGGAAGCCAGAGTTCCTTATGCCTGCTCAAGGCAAGGAGGTAAATTGATGTAGACTATCCTCCTGGCCATGCCCACACGACCCATGGCTCTACCCCCTATCATGGCTACTGCAAAAAATTAACTTTGTCATGAGCAGAACCAGGACATTATCCACCCTTTATGCTGCACTATTTATGTCATGCCCAGATCCTACACCTTTCAATTATATACATATATACAAACGTATACAAATATATATATATACACAATATATACATATATATACATAAAAATCTATCTATATCTATCTATCTATCTATCTATCTATCTACCTATATACCAGCACTCATATAATTTCCATAGTCAATAGCTATCCCTCCAAGGTATCCATTGAAATAATTTAGTCCATGACCGTGGGTTCTATCCATCCTAGATGTCTTCCAGGGCAGAAGGGCTGGTTTGCTTTTGAGTGGTTAAGAGCTTCATCAGGCACTCATAACTGGTATACCTGGAACAGTCCATCCTCATGATCCACAGAAGTTATGGCATGCAGTGGCAATGTCATCCAGTAACAAATAAGATACAATTCAACATTGCAGACTGCTCTCACAAAAAAATCAAATCTCCTTGAGGTACATATTGTGTTTCTTCATCCCTCTGCATTACCCACCAGGTGCAGCCGGACCCTTGAGCAAAGAGGATCCCACAGATGGGTTTGCCTTTGCTTGAAGCAGGATTAATACAAACTGCCTTGCCCAACACATTTCCCATATGCATCACAGGGACAGCGTCTTCTTAAGTGGTAGGCAGGGCCAGCTAGTGTTATTAACTAACCAGGGGGCCTTTGTTAAACATAAATCTCAGTGTCTGAAGGTCCTACTACCGATTGCTTTCAAGGTGGTTTCTGGCATTTGACCATTCAATTTTCCCTGAGGCTGGTGCATGACAGGGAATATTATACATCCACTCAATACTGTGCTTTCTGGCCCAGGTGTCCCTCAGGTTAGTTTTGAAATGAGTCCCGTTGTCCAACTCATTTCCCTCTGGGCTGCCATGTCCTAACATGACTTGGTTTTCAAGGCCTAAGATGGAGTTCCAGGTGGTGGCAGGAGGCACAGGTACCTCTCCAATCATTCAGTGGTTGTCTCCACCATTGTAAGCATGCAGTGCTTGCCTTGGCAGGTTTGTGTGAGTGTGATGCAATCATTCTGCCAGGTCTCCCTATATTTATATTTCGAGCATTGCCACCCATACACAGGGCTTTTACCCTCTTGGCCTAATTGTAGTGCATGTTTCACAGGTATGGATAACCTGGCAGGTAGTGGCCGTGGTTAAATCCGCCGCTCAATCACAAGCCTGTCTGTGTGCTGCATCTCTTCTCTGGTGACCTCAGGCATCATGAGCCTACCAAGGCAAAAATAATTCACCTTAGTGTTGCCAACCCAGATCTAACTTAGCTTGATCTTGGTAGCTTGGTGCATCTGTCCACTGTTGCAATGTTCTTCAGCAGCCTGACTCTGGTATGTGTGAACTTACATGACATACTTTCGCAGCTGACTTCTCCACCAGGATAGTGACATCTCATCACAACTCAGCAGCCCAGATGAGTTTGCGTCTGTGCTGACAATTGCTCCTTTTCCATTGTTTTAGCCAGCCCCACAGAGTATATTCTACTACCCGTAAGTTGGTGTGGAGGTAGAATGCTGGCCACTTCTCTTGTTCAGTGATAGCTAAATTCAGCTGGACAGATTTCAGCTCTGCAATGTGATTTGATCCATCTTGTTCCTCAATAACTTCTGCAACTTGTTAAATAGAATTCCATAGAGCAGTTTTCCATTTTCAATGTATCCCTACAATACAGAAGAAACTACCATAAAGATAGCATATTGCTTTTCATTTTCTGATAACTGATTATATGGTAGGCTTTTCTCAGCATATGTCACCTTCTCCTTCTCCTCCAGTGATGATGATAATGCAAAATGCCCACCTTTGGGCTAGTCCATGATGACTTACAAGATCCTTGGCTGATTAAGGATTCCTATTCCAGCTGTGAAATCAGCATTATCTACTTACTCCAAGTAGAAATAATGGACTTTCCCCTTGAATATCCAGCCTAGCACTGGTAGTTGGGGTGCCAGAAGAAGCTGTGCTTCAACATAAATCACTTCTGAGGCACCTCCAACCTCCACAGCTGCTAGTCTCTCTTTTTCAGTTGGGGTGTAGTAGGTGTAGTAGACCTTTCAGCTGGAGTGTAACAGACCTTGAATCCTTCATACCTTCCCCACCAGAAGCCCCAGGATCACCCTTGAGTCTTGAGGTACTTTTTGCCATAGACCCCAGGAAGAACTATTCTGCCCAGTTTTTCAGATCATGTCCTCTCCTGAGTGGCCCAACAGCAACTGCATGAACAATCCCCTGTTTAATTTGTTCAAAAGCTTGATGTTGTTCAGGACTTCACATGATACTGCTCTTCTTCTGTGTCACATGACAGAGAGGGCTCCCAGTCTGACTGTAATCTGGAACATACATCCTCCAAAATCCCAAAGCGCCTAGAAAAGCCTGAGTTTCCTTCTTGATGGTTGATGAGGACATAGCTGCTGTTTTGTGGACCACATCCATTGAAGTCTGACAATGTCCATCTTGCTATTCTACTCCTAAAATCTGAATTTGTTGGGCAGGAAACCAGCCTTCAAGAGCATTTGGATGATCTTCTCCCCTTTCTCAAAAACCCTGCTATGTTGCCCCAGTGATATGACATGATGATGTCATCAATGTACTCCAAGAGCTCCAGAGCCTCACCCTTTTCCAGTGCAGTCTGGATCACTTGGCCAATAGTGGGGCTGTTTTTTCACCCCTGGGGCATTCAGTTCCACGTGTGCTGGACACCCTTCCACATTAAAGCAAACTGTGGCCTACACTCTGCTGCTGAAGAATGGAGAAAAATGCATTAGCAGTGTTGATGATGGCACTACACTTCTTCCTTGGATTCCAGTGTGTACCGAAGTTCCACGAAGAACAGTGGCATTCAGTGTTGGTGGGGCTTCATTCAGGCTGCAATATTTTCCTGTCTGTCTTCATCTTCACTGTACTTAAGTACTGGTCTTATAGAACTAATAAAGTGTGAATGAGATTTGCTTACCAGTCCCTGACTCTCCATTTCAAGAATTATCTCATGGATGGTGATCACAAAGTCCTGGTTGGTGCCGCATTGTTGGTGGTACACTGTACTGGAAATGATAGGTCCCTGTTGTTCTTTGACCATAGCAGGAGAGTCCTCTGAGAAAACATGCAAGGTGTTCACCTGTCTAATTTCCTCTGTCTCTAGAGCAGCTATCCCAAAAGCCCAATGATGCCCTTTTAGGGCCTGTGAAATACCCTGCCCTGAGGTACCCTATACATGGGACATCTGGACCAATCACAATGGGGTGTTTTTGCCATTCATTCCGAGTCAGGGTCACTTCAGATTCCAGTACAGTCAGCTCTTGGGATCCCCTGTCACTCAAAAACACACATGGATTCTGCCCCTATGTAACCTGATGGCTTCAGGGTACATTGTGTGCTGATATCAGCCAAAGCCTTGTACTCTCGTGGGTCTGACGTGCCAGGCCATCAGATCCATTGGATTCACATTGTCCAACAGATCCGATTGTCTTTTTCCTCTACCTGGCTGAAGGCAGGGGTCCTCTCTTTCTGCTCATAGTACTCATTCTTCACTTCTTCTAAGTATGAACTGGAGATCCCTTCAAGAGAATTAGAACTAATATTAGCCCTCCTATTCTATCTGAGGATATCCACTAGAAACTGGAGTGGTACCTATCCTTGAAGAATTTCCTGTGATGGTTGCTCTTCCTCTCAAATCACAACTTGTGCTGCAATGGCAGAGGTGAGTTTTCCATCCCACTTTCTTATGTCCCCTTTATAGTTATGCAGGTAAAAACACAGGCTACCTTGTGATTTGTACCCTCTCTCTCAAGCACTTACTCCCAAAAAAGATGCTCTGGTCCACACTAACAGGACACAGCACCTTCAATCTCTTACTTGCTCAAATCTTTCAAATCTGTCCACAGTTTAGGACAATCTTTCCACAGCCAAGGCTTCCTGCACTGGGGAGGCCAAAACTGAATACAGAACTCCAGGCAGAGTCTCATACATTCTCAATAGAAGACAGGATACATTCCCTGATATCCCTGGCTGCACCCTAGCTAAAGTAGCCCAGGAAGTGGTGGGCTAATTTGCCACAAGGGGTGCAGTGCTGGCTCCTGTTTAGTGCAGTTGTTAACCATTGCACCCAGAATTTTCTCTGTCAATCAGCATTCCAGCTGGTGAGCTCCAAATCTGTACTTGTGAAGGGCATATATAGTCTATATGCCCTTCACATGGCACATGGCTTGGCATTTGGCTTGGCATTTGTCTATGTTGAATTTAATGAGGAACCTGTTTGCCCATTTCTCGAGCTTTTCCACATTCCTTTAAATGGTTATTCAATTATGCCTTCCAGCAAATTAACCACATTCCCCAAATTATTTTGACATCATAACTGATGCGGACCACACACTTAGACTGCCCTGTTTGTTATAATTTCAGATGTTAACAAAAACACTGAACAATACTTATGGTCCTCTATCCACCCTGTATCACAGCAATTTGACTATAAGAGATTATGCCAAAAATCTTGTATGTAAATGACATCCAGTTGTCACAATTTTAACAACCAAACTAGTCATCTCACCCCAGAAGACAATGGATTCAGATAGCTGTAATTTGTCCTTGGTAAATCCCTACTTACTTCTTCCACTTGTTCTTGATGTCTTTGAAGTGTTTTCCTCATAGTTTACTAGAGGCCTCATGTGAGGCTGAATGACTTGCAGTTCCATGGATTTCCTTCTTATTTCTAAAGATGACTATTCCATTAACCTTTTTCCAATTATCAAGAATGACCACCAATCAGCTTATACACCAAAACATCTGAGTCTTAAAACTTCAGTGTAATTGGAAAATCTATGCTCCTGACATTCTAATCCATATAAACATTTGGTCATAATTGTATTCAGAACAGTTTTGAGAGCTTAGTCTAGCTAGGAAAACATTTCTGAAATGTTATGTTTAAATTTTCCTCTGCATCAGATAGTACTTTTCTCACTCACAAAATGAAGGAGCAAGTGTCTTGAGTCAAACCACACTGTTACATAGTGGTTTAATGAATAATATGATCTCATTGGATGAATACTTGGAATTTGCATATTATACTTCAGCAGCTCTAAACATGGCAATAGCATGTCAGAACCAGATTATTGAAAGAAGGGTAGTTTAAAAAAAATTATTATATCTTAAAAATGCCAATGTCCAAATATTCATCTATGCCTTACTTTATTTGTATGTCAATTACCAGTTCAGACACTGAACTTGCTCTTCTCAACTGTTTACTTTACATTTCCATGACAAAAACAATCTAGAGGAAAATTAAAATGTGTATTTGACTTAGATCTTTCACTAAGAAAACGGAAAGTACCCTAATTCTAGCAAAAAAGAAGTAACAGACTGAAATGTTGCTCCTCAAAAACTATGCCCTATTGTCATTAGTTTTTCCCAAACCTGAACTTGAAGCTATGGCAGATTTTTGTTGTTGGATTTGAGATCTGTTATTTGGTAACTGAAAAGATCTGTATTTTTATGTTCAGTCCTTGTGTTTAGCAACTACCCACGTCTTTGAAGATCTTTAGTGAGTGAATGCACTACACTATCCCTAATGGAGTTTCCCATATACTGCTTTTTTATTTTTTGACCAGATGAATGGTTATTTGTCTCTCTTTGTGGTCTATTTTGTGCTCAGTCTTGACTCTTCTATTTACTTTCTTCTTTTCCTCTAGCTGAAAATGTTGAACAGATGTCAGTTTTCTTAGAAGTATCAGTCAGACTTTTCCAAAGAGCTTCAGTATCACATTATAATACTCTCACACTATGCCCAAGTATAGCACACTATGCCCAAGTAGTATAATTTTTTTATAGTTTCACATATACCAGAAAACTGTAACTCCTGTGGAATAAAAAATTGTCTGAAGAAGTTCCTCAAGAACTTCTTGACATGAGTCAAGAATGTTTCTTTTCATATTCAGAATACACTCTGATTTAATGAAGAATAGATATTGCTGAAATTAAACTCCTAGAACAGTGAATTCAACAACAATAAAAGCTTCATTAAAAAGTTTTAACTGCTAGCATGCTAAGTTTAGCTAACATACTACTGCTTTAAGAGGAAATTCATTTTCCCTCTCATCCATGTGCTTTCATTCCCACTGGAGTTTGTTTTGTGTAAAATGGAATATACAGATCAAATGAATACATTGGTGAAGGAACTGAAAACTTCTTGTTAGTGCTAAAAATTAGTAATCATTAAAGAACACAGGTTTAATTTAAAACAGCCTTGAAAGGAACTATAAAATATCTACAGCAGGGAAAAAATTAAAGTATGTCTTTCTGGCTAATAAGGTTTCTTTCTATGTTGTGCCTAATTTACACCATTTAGAGAATAAATACTAGAAAATCTTAAACTAAAATTTAACCTCATTTAATCTCATTTTTAGCCTCATTTCTTTAAATAGCCAAGTGCTTCCATCTTCCTGTCTCACATAATATCAGGATCTGAAATGGACTTCCCCAGTTAGAAGTGACATTTTAAAACTGGATACATCTTTTCCTTCAAAACTTTTTGTGACCCTTATTTTGTAATTATGCAGATCTGTTAACTTTCTGCATCCAATGCAAAATTTTCACTTTAAAAACTATGCTGAGGAAAAATTAATGCCTAGAGAGGAGTCAGAAATTGGAATTTTCTTTTTGCTGCAATTGCACTTGACTTACATTGGTTATTTTTAATAGGCTATTTTTTAATTCTTATTTAAACAGGTGTTTAAGCATATGAAAATAAATACTCAAAATAATAGCAATGCAGCTATCACATTTGCTTATAAGCTCAACATATGTTCAACTAACACAATGAAGTCACTGGAAGTAATGAATATCTGGACATAATTTTGGGAATGAAGATGTGTAAAATTAAAAGTGGAAAAGGTACTTCAAATGCTTTTTCAGAGAAGAGTCAATAACAACACAAGCAAGATCTCATTGAAATATTCCCCATATGGATATAAATTTATTGCCATTGTTTTCGGTAAATGAAAGAATAAACAAACATCATGAAGCTCAACAAAGAGACACACAGTCTTTCATCTGGGTAGGAGCAGCCCAAAGAATCAATATATTTTCAGGCTCATGCAGCTGGAAAGTAAATTTACAGAAAAGGGCCTGGTGGGCACCAAGCTGAATTCAAACTGGCAATGGACCCTTGCCACACAGAAGGCAAATGGGATCGTGTGTTGCATCACACAAATTTGGGAGCAGCACATTAGGGGACGTATTCCCCTGATTAGCCGCAGGTTGGGGAGGTGATCCTTCCTCTCTGGTCAGCACTTGGTGAGGCCACACCTGAAGTACTGTGGCCAGTTCTGAGCTTCTCAGCACAAGAGAAGCAAAAAGCTACTGGAACAAGTCCAACAATGGGTCACTAAGATGATGCAGAGACTGGAACATCTATGAGGAAGGGCTGAGAAAGCTAGGACTCTTCAGCCTGGAGAAGAGAAAGTTCAGACAATGATCTTGTGTAAAAATACCTGAAGGGAAGGTGTAAAGAAAACAGAGCCAAGCTGTTTTCAGTGTTGCACACTGACAAGAGGCAATGGGCACAGTCTCAAACACAGGAGGGTCCATCTGAACACCCGAAAATACTTTGTAAATGGTGAGGGTGACACAGCACCAGCACAGGCTTCTCAGAGATCTAGTGTAGTCTCCATCCCTTGAGATATTCAAAATCACCATGGAGGATGAATCCTGGGTAATAGGCTCTAGGTGACTACTTGAGTAGGGAAATTGGACCCAAAGATCTCTGAGGTTCCTTTCAGCCTCAGCTGTTCTGTCATTATGTGATTCTACAAAATAGACAAAAGTCTCTTCTGCTTTTTCTGATTTGAATTATTGTCACATGGGTTTTCATATTCTCTGGACAGAGATTTAAGTAAAGACAGAGATCTTCAGTAAAGATTGTCATACATATTTGGAAATTCTATTCCTGTTTTATGGTGAAACAGTGTTGCTAGGGGTGAAGGCAAATGTATTTTCCCAATAATGCAAGAGCTCCTGGAGCCCTGTGCTAACAGTATAAGGACAAACCCTCAGTTTCTGAATCACATTCAGGCTTCTTGCCAATTGAAATTCTCAAATCCATAGATGTTTATATATGAGAGAAGGGGCAGGAGGAGGGACAGACAGAGACACAGAGAGAAGCCAAGCATGAGACAGAGAAACACATGAAGAGAGACATGGAGACAGAGACAGACAGAGACAGAGAGAAAAGGATTAGATGTTATTACTAACATATGACAGTAAATAGAGTATATTAGACTATAAATAATTAAATTTGGTCTATTTCTTGAAAGTGGATATGATGTTACGAGTTATGATCAAGGTTTTTCAAACAATAATGCATTTTGTAGGAATATTTTTAATGTATTTAGATCTACATCAATAAATAAGCTTTTTATTCAACACTCACTATTATTTTCAATATTTTTCCTTAGAACTTAAAATAATTTTCTATTAAAAAAAAAGACATATAAATTCATTCAACAGCAGAAATAAATAAAATAAAGCACTCATCTGTCAATGATGTTTTTTGAACAAAACAAAAGAACAAGAAGAGATGATCTAGTGCTTCTTGAAGTGGAGGTCCCCTTTCGTAAATATTGTTGACAGTTCACTAAATCATGAGACGCCTAAAATGATTAACCACATTCAGAAACAAAACATGAATTAAACAATCAACGTTTCAAGTGTATACAATGACAATCAGTTTTACAGAAAGACAAAGCTATTTCAACTTGACCTTCTCTTCAATATATAAATGGTATGTTTGACATAACAGCTTGATAAGAAAACTGTGATTAAGTCTTTCAGGATATTCAGTAGCTAAGCCACTACTGTGTAACAGTATTTTTAGAACTGACAGTCTTATACAAATCTATTAGCAAACACACCCAAATACACTACTAAAGTATTAGCATTACTCAAATCAGTAAGAATAAACTTCTATTTGCATTTTTTTTAGAATACTAGTTATGACTCCTTTTTTTTCATAACCCTGCAAAGGAATTTACCCCATTCTGCCTTGAATGCTGCTGGTTTTTATTTGATTATTAAAAGTCCTGTGAATTCTATATTGTCCTGGAATAATATAATTTCTATTATTCTAATAACTCATTTTTTATATTCTTGGCAAAATATAATTTGTTAGTTACTCCTTTTGTGCAGCCCTTTTAATTCTTCTTGGAAAAAAAAGAATCAAAATGCTTATATCAGTTCATATGATTGCAGCTACATCTATGCTTGGTATCAAAACATGAGTAAAATCTCAGTAACAAAAAAGAAAAAGAACAGTGGCTGATAAAATAAAGCATGTGTTTTATAAACTAGATTTTAAAGATAACATTTTTGCATAGTTGCTGTCAATCTTAACATTAAAAGAATGTATCCTTTGAATTAAAAGGCACAGCTGCACTCATTCATTAGGAAAATACAGTAAGAACACAAAATCATGTCCCCAGAAGAAGAATCACAAAAAGCTGAGAATAACAGCTATAAAAGCAGCTTACTTTCATTGAATCCTAATTATAAGAGCACTTTTCACTCTGCTACTTGAATATTCAGAGCTACTATTAATTTGCTGGGAGCAGTTTTCATTTTCCACATATCTTCAGGATTCAATTAAACTATTCTAGATACATTTTTAGAGTTTTAAAACATTTACACTCTGAATATATAATTTTACTTATTCATGGAGTTGAAAAGATTTGTTAATGACATTTTCTAAAGGAGAAAAAGAGAGATGATTAAGTAATAGGGCTGTTTTTCAAATTATGAAACAAAATAGAACACAGCACATTATCTATTTCATACAGCTTTCATGATACAATTTGTGAGAAGTTCATAATGGTATGCTTGCAAGGCTGCAAGTCTTTTACCAGCCAAAGCAATAGTAAGACAAACTCAGGTTCAGAAAAAGGTAGTATATAATTAGTAGTTATATCTTCAGAACTTGGTTTAGTCATTGAATAATTAATACCTACTACATATGTCTGCAAAACTCTGTTCTACTATAGGTCAGCACAAGTAGTTAATATAACAAACAATCCCAGGTTTAAGAATTTAAAATGTAAGCCTTGTATTTTGCCTTTGAAAGATAAATGACCCAATTGCAGCAAGCGCACATCTATGGAGATCACCAACTGCAGAGGAGGGTCAGATCTTAAAACAAGATTAGTTAACTGAAGTGGGCAAGTTATTTCCCTACCAGCAGAAACAAAAACAAAAACAAAAACAAAAACAAAACAAACAAACCAAAAAAAAACAAAAAAAACACCAAAAAAACCCAAAACCCACCAAACAAAAAAAAAGCAAACAAAAAAAAAACCACAAAAAACCCCCAAAAAAACAAATAAAAAACCCCAAACCAAACCAAATCAACAAACAAACAAACAAAAACCTCCCCCAAAAAACTAAACCAAAACCCCAACCAAAAAGCACCAAAAAAACCCAAAAAAAAAAAAAAAAACCAACAAAAACCAAACTACAACACATAAAAGCAAACAAAAAATTGTTACTTCTCATATTTTGTTAGAATTTCCTGTGATTCACTTTGTGCCCTCAGCACTCGTGGATGAATCCTGTCAGATCTCAGTGACTTGTGTCTATCTGATTCATATAAATGTTCCTCAACCTGATCCTCTTCCACCAAGTCTTTCTTATTTCAGATTTTCCCACTTGAACCTGGAATTTGTGGACACAGGTCTTACCAATGAAGACACGGATGAAGAAGGACACTGAGTGACTCAGCCTATTTTTAAGGTCTTTGCCAGCAGGTTCTGCTCCTGTTCCTCCTTTTGAGGTTGCTGAACCTGTAGTTATAACTGCATGTTCTCATTGTATCAGCTGGAAAACAGAGACTGACTAGGAGCTACAATCAAGGTCACAGAGAAAATTAGAACTTGTGAGTCCAAGAACTGCTCTTAGGGCACACAGTCTACACTGCTGTTTCTTTGAATAAAGTCTTACTTTAATGTGCATAATGAATGGGGGGGGGGGGGGGGGGCCAAAANGGGGGGGGGGGGGAGGCCATAAACAAGTGATTTTTTAGATCCTCAATAACAGCTGAGCCTCTACAAACAAAATGTCAAGTCATCAAAGTGAACAAAAACAATCTGAATGCAATCCTGCAACTCAAACTAAGACTTCATCCTCATTCTTTTAAACCTCTTGGAGTGAATTTAAGCAGATTCACAGAGTGAAATGAAGCCAGGTACTCTCTTCAAAGTGTTTTCCTTTCTCCTTTTTTTTTGCTTAAACTGGAAATCAAAATGTTGAATGCTGTAAGAAACTTTTTTGCTAAGTACATTTTGAGTGCTGCATGTATTTGCCAAAAAAGAAACCAGCCACCGTGGGTGGTGATCTTCTAAAGTAGAAAGGGAAAAGGTCACTTAAGGCTTTATTCCCTAGGGTGTTATGTGGCTAAGCACATGCTTTAAAACTTTGCTGCATAAGTGACACTTTGCTCAGCACCTTGCAGAGCTCATCCTTAGCAAGGCAGTAATGATTTACTGGTGCCATCTTTTTTAAGTATTTAAGCAAATGACTATGCTTTTGAGGATTAAAACTTCTTTTAGATGGGATTCACTCAAGTTCAGGAATTCATTGCAAAGCCTTTCAAGTGCTTAATTTTCATGTTTGGAATATGCTTGAGAATTTGGCAGCTCACTGAAGAACAGGCTCCAGAAATCCCAGTTACAATTTAAACATCTCCACCCACATAACACTACCTGGCTCATTTCTGCCAAAGGGCTGTACTTGCCATAGGTCTGAATTTTGCTTTCCCAAAACCATTGTGCTTTGTCATTTTAAATTCTTGATAATTGTATTACATTTCGGGAGTTTTGCTGAGTATTTTTTTCCTAAAATACAGTTATTTATTCCTTTAATTTTTTTATACAGGCTGCTATTACTTCTGGCCAAAAGACATCCATACCACAGATTAAAATACAACATTATTAGCAGCATGCTCACTGCTAAATAGTTAGATTTCAAAATAATATGTGACAAAATCATAGAATTATTTAATATCATGAGTTAGAAGGAGTCCACAAGGATAATTGAAGTCCAAATCCTGGCTCTGCACAGGACACACCAAGAGCCACACCATGTGTGTTGTGAATGTTGTCTAAATGCTTCTTGAACTCTGTCAGGCTTTGAGCTGTGACCACTTCCCTGGGATGCTCACTCCAGTGCTCAAACACTCTCTCAAACTCCTCTCAAACTCTGTCTCAAACTCTGTCTCAAACTACTCTGGATGAAGAACCTTTTCCCGATATCCAACCTAAACCTCCCCTGATACAACTTCATGCCATTCCCTCGGGTCCTGTCACCACAGAGAAGAGATCAGTGCCTGCCTCACCTCTTCCTCTTGTGTGGAAGTTTTAACTGCAGTGAGGCCTCAACTCAGTCTCCTCTTCTCCAGGTTAAACACACCAAGTGACCTCAGCTGCTCCTCATACTGCTTCCCCTCAAGGCCTTTCACAATCTTCAATGCCCTTATTTGGACAGTCTCTGTTAACTTGGTATGTTTCATATAATGTGCTGCCCAAAACTGCACACAGTACCCAAATGATGAGGCTACACTGGTGCAGAATCGAGCTAGAGTTCATATAGCATGTAACAATATTTCATACTTTCACATATGTATATTCTTTACGGAGAGAAAATACAAACTGACTTACAATAAATGAAATATCATAACAGTTGATTATCTCTAATTAATAATTAGGAATAAATTATATGTTTGGAACCTTAGATGCTTTCCTATGATTTTTACAATTGATCTTTTATTGTTCCACCTAAAAATCAATGTCTTCATTATTATCTTCTTTGAAATGCTTATGAATGGGATCCAGCTAACATCTATTTTGACTAATCTCCCTGAAGATGGTCTGAAATTTTTCATAACATTACTATTTCCTCTGAAGAATTTTTAATTCTTTTTAATAAAAAAATGCTATTCTTCCATCTTCTTTTTTGCACATTTAGTATCCATTTTCCATGTTTTCAAATAATACAGAAAGTATATGGTAGTCTTCCTAATCTATACAAGTCTTCAGAGATTTTTAATGCGCTCTTACAAAATGACTTTTTTGTCACATCCACCTTCCCTTTAAAGGGCTGAACAGGATGCAGCCAAGCCAGTTATGATGGAGCTGTCTCAGCCAGCTGTTTGAAAGATACTCTAATTTATGTCAACTGTTGTAACCTCAGCACAGCCATGTCTTCTGCAATAGAAACACTCTGACCACTTTTTATTGCTCTTTGCCTCGACATCTTGTTTCGCTGGGTTTCTTAAGAAGGAGTTAAAGGAGACAATTTTTTACACTTTCTGTTGCTAGGTATCTTCTTCCCCTTAATAACCAGTCATCCCTAGGTAGGACACCAGAAAAACAGTAGCAAAAAAAAAATATAGCTGCTATTTGTGTATAGGTCGTACATTGCAGGGGCAGGCTGGGGAGGAGACAATCTGGCTTTAATTTTCTGTTTAAAAAATGCAACAAACTAAGCCAAACAAAAAACCATCACCTGAAACCAATCAGACAAAAACTGAGCAACCAAAAACTAGGTTAGAGAGTTTAAAGTAAATTGAACTAGATCATCGACAGCAAAGGAGAGAGAAACTGAAGGAAAACATTTCTAGACACCCTTTTTACCCAAGTGCTACTTGAATTTAGGACACGTTTCAGCTTCATCAAGTTTACAGCTCAGTGTGAAATGCTAACAGTTACATTATTTTTATAACATTTGTACCAACAAATCAGCCCATACATCTTATGTATAACTTGGGTATTTGGGACATATTCTGACCTGATGCATTTCATAGATATAATAAAATAAAATTTTCTTGAATCTGAAAAACTGTTTTTCTTAGTTCCAGCAGTTTCTTTCATTTGCCTTCAAAAGAAGCAACTGAAGGAGAGAATTCCTGTAATAACTGACACTGCTGGAATTATACTTGGTTTATTCACATGCCAGTGAGATAAATGCCACTTGATAAATGTGTTCTTTGTAATAGCTACGTACTGTGGTGCAGCTGTACTCAAACTCCCTGTGTCCAAGCCATCTTTTGAACTAGACATCGAGAGTTGCCTCAGTGCAGCTCTAAGCTTGATTGAATTAGTCATGGCTATTACTTCTCAAATGCAACTATACTGCATCTGGGACCCAGGCATGTATTGCTATATGGTTTTGTACTGAGTCACACAGACATTAAAACCCTAGCAGACCTTGACAGAACTCCTTTATTTGTGCCCTATTAGCAATATGGAGCTGTCCCAAGACACACATCTAAGAAATAAAGTCAAGCACAGAAACATTCACTGTTGTCACAACTAATCTCTAGGCACTCTTGAGAGGATAAAAATGAAAAAAAAAAATCGTATATCATTAAGCTTTTTAAAGTGGCATTGATAGTAGCTTATCTTACTATGAACAAGAAAAAAAAATCAGCTTCATAGATAAAATTAGGGGAAAAAATTGAGGTATTTAACTAAAATATCACCTGGGTATATAGGCATTTGAGAGGAGATAGAAAGTTAATGAAGAGAAGAAAAGGTATTGAACATTGCTGAACTCAGATTTCTTTCTCCAATGAGTAAATTTTTATAACTGTTTTGCTGTTAGAAATGTTTTACATTTTAGACTCCGTCTTCACCAAGTTAGACCAAAAGGTGTCACTGAAGAAACCCGAATGTCAGTACTGTAACCAAATTAATTATCTTTCTTGTTCTCACAGTTTCAGAAGGCTGACTCCAAAACTGAAGCAGACACAGAGGATTTACTCTTCACTCTGCTTTCCTATGTATACATGGTGTTTGCACTTTTAGCTCTTTTCTGCTTGTTGAAACATTCTTACTGTTACTTTATTGCTTATTAGTCATCTCAATCAGTACCAGTGGCAATATGGGGGGGGGGGAAGGATAAAAAAGATAAACCTGTGCATTGCTTTGATCTTATCTCTTGATAAAGTCCATCTCTCTCACTTTTGAACTCTAAACCTGAAATTTCATCCATGCTGTATACTGTCCATGGTGCTAAGAATTAACCCCTGCTATGCATTGCAGTAGTTATATAAACATATCAATGAATATATCACTTCACAGACTTTTGCATCTGGTAGAAATAAAAGCTCTGTAGTGTAACATTAAGAACTGGTGCACAGATGATACAGTCTACTTCATTTATTCATAGGCCATGAGTACTTACGGTGAAATTTTACTGATAGCTCCAAATATTGCTAGTATTATTCCATACAGACATAGCTATATTATTCCAGCTTCCAAACACGTAGAAATCCAGAAGAATTTCAAAGCTAAAAAATTCAAATAAGACTTCCCTAATTTTTTCTGAATGCACGCTGTTAATATAAGACAATTAAATAATATTATTTTTCTTACCTACTCATCATGAAAACAGTGAGTTCTTCTTGTTAAATATAGAGAGAAAAATGTGTATGAATACACCACCAGCCCCATGGAAGCAGAATCCATAAGCATAAAGCTTATGAGACCAATCAAACGAAAAAATAAAATAAAATAAAAGCATCACATAGTCAACCCAGGACAAACCTCCTCCCAAAATTCATCACAAACACCTGATAAACTTGGGCAACTTGAGGAAATACAACTCAGTGTTTACTAAATGCAAAAGAATTTGAAGCTATGGATGATCTTCATGTCTGATGAGGAGAATCAATTCTATGCTGTATCTTCCATTTTTACTGTTGTCTCAGCTGTTTTATAAAGCCTCCTAAATAAATAGAAGTGCTAAGTTTCAGTCAACTGACGTTAACTGTAAGAAAACTGTAACATTCTGCCAAAAGTGCATCAGAATAAATCCAATTATACCCATCACATTTACAATGTGAACAATTTTTCTAACCTTCACATTTAGTTTTTCTTTTTTTTTTTTTTTTTTAATAAAAGATATGAGGGATCCAAACTCTCTTAATTTTCTATAATGTATTTTAAATAAATATTTTTATTGGCAATTTTTAAATGCTCCATTTTTAAAGGAGGGAGTAGTATTATATTCAGTTTACATTATTTACTACATATCCACATAAAGTTAGGAATGTGTCATAGTCTGTGATGCAAGAACACATTTGTATTGGTAAAAATTTACTTGGCTGTATAATACATGCAACTGGATTAACTATATTTTTAAGATAAAATCTGCTGAAATTGCACAATCACCTGAAAAGGACCCCATATTTTACTCTTTGTTATAACAAAACCATAACATACATGGGATTATACATGAGTCTACATAGTCTGAATTTGGCTAAGGGTAGGAAAAAAATGATTCTACCCTGAGGAGTTCTATATTTTGAAACTTCTCCTCTTCTTTGGAAGAGGAAAATAAAGCTGTGATAACTTTTTTATGCAAAATTCATAAAATTATAAAGTTCTGTGGATTTGTCTTTTTCAATTTATTCTGATTTTTTAAAATTTAATATTTTGAAATTATTTTTAAAGGAAAAGACTCATGTCACTACCTTAATAAAAATTTTTTGAGACTGACATATGTGTTTTTAAAGAAAATAATGAACTGAAATAGAAAAATGTTTCAGGAGAAGGCAATCTAAATCCATACACAGTGTTATGATATTTGGGTCCTTTAACTGTTAACAATACAAATAATTAAAATGGTTTTTAAATTTATTTTAAAATCACATCAAGTAATTTGACAAAAATCAAAAAAGCCTACTTCAGCAGCAATGTCATGTAGACCAGAGGATTTTTCATCATCATATTTTTTTAGTCTAGTAAATCTTACAGACCAGAAACGATCTGTTTCATCATGCAGAGAAAGTGCCAAAAAGACAAACAGATATGTTGTACAGCTATTAAAGTGTGTTTAAAACAATGATTAATACTAGTTTTCAGAAATTACTCACAACAGGCTAACCCAGTAAAACTTCAAGTGTTTTAACACACACATTACCATAACTAATAATAAAATGGGGTCAAGTCTTGATGACAGGTTTGCCATTTGTCTTTTAAGTGACTTTTATAAGCTTCAGCAAAACATATTTTAAAGCTTCATGATATTTCAAAATACCTAAAATAGATGCAACAGCTAAACTGTGAGCATTAACGTATTTTATGCAAGATTACTATTCATGTACGAATATGCTACATAACTCAAAAAAACCCTTTAGTGTCAGAGTTTGAACACGGCATGAATTTCTTTATGTATCATACAAAAATAACTTTAATGTAATTGAATGCCATCATTAGAAGAAAAAGGCTTAATTTAAACAATTTTAAAACTGGAATATTCTGCTTGTATATTTTTTCTCTTACTCAGGATGTACCAAAAAAGAGATGCCATCTGAATATATAAATACCATATTGATTAGGAGGCATTTTTCTTTACCATAATAGGATGAAATGAAGTGATTTCTACATCTACAAGACTGTATAGCCAATAACTTAATGTGTTTTAGTATGTCTAAAGATTCTGCATTCCCAAAGTAAAAGTTTCCTATTTTCACTATTTTTTTAATGTGGCAGAAACCAACAGACTTACTAAAGAAAGTACTTTCAAAAGTTCAAGAATGTCAGTGGAGTTCAGTTTCATACATCTTCTCAAAACTGAATTTAGATCAATATTGGATCATTACTTGCCACTGAAATGGAATTCAAAATCAATTTATAGCTTTTACCTTCTGTACGTATAGGTGGAGATGCATTTTCCTCCTTTAAACAATTACGCTGTATGGCTTCCTACATGTCTAAGTGTATCCCTAGTGTATTTCACTTCAAGTCCGGCATCACTCTTAAAAAAACAACTAGCACCTAAACACATATTCTCATCCAATTACACATATTAAATATCAACAGATTATTGATGATGGCTTATTAACCTTTTTCTTACAATTTTGGTTGAACACTTTGCCTGTTGCAGATGCATACTTCCCATGTTCTCCTATATGATTACTGTTGGCAGAAAGATATAGCTCTCCTTAGGTCAGAGTTCACTGTTCATACATTTCTTTGTTACACAGGTGGAACAACAACACTCAGATAAATGTTATTTGCAACAGGCTTGAAAGACTAACAAATGAAGTTATTCTTCCATTTGGCCAGCCTCAATAAAAGTAGAAAGTGTTACAAGCTAACTCTTGAGAGAAAGTTGTTTCTATAGCTGCTTTATTTTCATTTCTTTTTGTTATCTTGTGTACTTTTTTTTTTCAGACTTCTCTATTCTTATATATAAAATGGGACAAAGCACAATAAATACAATCCAGTAAAGACTCCACATATATTTAATAAGGTCTGTAGTTTGTGGATGTTTTGTTTGTATTATTCAAAATTTTAAATACTGTCTTACTTGTGTATGAATATAATTTCACAATGGAAAGGTGCAGAAGACACAACAGGAGTAAGAGGCACTCAGCACCTTCCAGACTGACACTTCTAACAAACATAGCTTTTGTGGATTACAGCACATACAAACAAATCTGTTGTTGGCTTTCACAAAGCAATTTGATTATTATCAGCATTCTCAATAAATCATTTATGGCAATACTAGCAAGATGTGGGGATCCAGAGGAAAAAATCAATTCACAAAATTCCTTTCCATCTTTAAATGTAGCTAATTTATAGGAAATTACAGGTTTAATTTCTTGTCTCTATCGAAGGTCTTTTAGTGTAACTGTGCGGAGAGAGTCCTACGACCTCATGCAGGTCTCGGCCCTCCCTTCAGACAGGTAACTCCTCCCATTTGCCTGTTTATTTGCCCCCTTGCACCTTCCCTGAATCAGTACATACAGATGAAGGTCTACACTGAGGCTGTCAACTAACCCTTCTCATTTTTTATTAAGGTGGATCACCAGATTTTCTGCACTATTGGACATTAATAATTCATTTATTTCACCACTATGTTTCTGACACTGCCCAGGAAGAAACACTTTGAGAGAAGATGAATACAGTAGCTGACAATGAATGCTCTTAGTTGTTTTCTCTGTCTTAGGGCCTCAGATTGCTTTTTGCTTAACTCCTTCCCCTCCTCCAAAAAAGCAGCAGTCTACAGAAAGTTTGGATTTTTTCTGAATCCATGAAAATACCTAATCAGTGCTCAGTCTGTGCTAACTTGCCAGCCTTCCGGCACTCAATCCCATGTTTCAATTACATCTTCTTTTAAAAACAGTACTGTACTTGACCATTTTGCACATTCTCTCTCAAGTTTGCTAGCATGAAAAATCCTGGACATTAAGTTCCCTTCTAACTTCTTTTAATTGTTCATTGGTTTCTCAACTTATATCTCCTACTTCTCTCTGAGACAGCTCAGTATTTTAAACCTTTCTATACTTCTTTTAATTTCTTTTCAACTTTAACATTAAATTATTGCTATTTTTGATCTATGATTACCAGAAAAGAACACAAGCATTTCAGCCCATTCACCCATGGATATCTCAACAGGATAAGTAATCCTGTTTTTTTTTCTCCATAGCAAAATTTTTCTCCATAGCAAAATTATTCACTGAAACAATGGAAATTCTATTTTAATTTAGAGCTCACGCTTAGAAAATTCAAAATTAAGCTTACTTTTCTTAATTACATTTCCTTGTTCTGTTGTTTTAATCCAAATTCACAAGGAATATACAACAGAAAAATAAGTTATGCGTTTTTTCTCCCAAAATATGCCAATGTGTACTTTGTTCACACTTTACAAAACATGTTTTGAATGACCCATCTCTTCCTATAGGCTTTGCTCTATGATTAATAATGCCATCACTGAAGCAAATCTAAAACAACACTTTCATGTCTGTTTCAGTTGGTATATCAGCTCAATTATTGCAGTAGCTTTACCTGTTTACAGTCAAAATCTGTAGCAAGGAATCCTATTGATTTAGCAATAGATTTTGGTGAGGAAAAATTGACATGATTCAAACCTAAGTCAGAATTTGTATGTGAAAAGGAAATGAGACATATACTTAACAGATGTCTGCTTTATAAATTCTGCATTAAAATATACAGGAATCTTCTTAGTAGGAGCTTAAGGCCATAATGAATCAATCATGGCAGTTTTAATTTTCATTTATATCATTATCAAACAAATATTCATGAAAGAACAAACAGGGTTAAGTGCTCAAGAGGGCTGAGAATGAAAAGTATTCTCAAAGAAGGTCACAACATTTCTTCAAAAATTATATGATAAGAAAAAAAATATTTTGGTAATATTAAACTATATATAAAATCACAATTTTCTGATGTAAAAAGTATTTACAACATTTACTTGAAGAAAAAAATTCTACCACTGTAGAAGAAATTCTTCCATTCAGCTTTTTCATCATGAACTCTTTGTGACCCCATTTAAGGAAGATTTTGCAAGAGATACTATCCTTGTCAGGATGAATTTGATTCAAGCAACAGTTGGTGTATACTGCAGTGATTTTAGCTTCTTTGTTGAAAGAAGCTAGCTTTGAAGATTTACAGTCAAAGATTGAATCTAGCAGTTCACCGTAAACTCCATTTATCATCGGACATTACCTTATCAGATAGTTGCACACGGTAGAGAAAAATACAGAGAAGGTTTCATTAATTCTTTGGTGAATGTGGCTCTATTCTAATGATATATAGCTTCAACATGAACATTACACCGTGGACTGACTTTATTACCAACAGTTCACATGAACATGTGCCTATAACTCTTAAAAATGGCAAAAGCGTCATCCTAAAGCAGTTTTACCTGTGAAGTTTCTTGCCTAATAGAGCAACTTTATTTCTCTGTCTCATTAATTCAAGGGCAAGTTTGTGTTATAAGAAAAAAATGACAGAGTATTAGATACATTTCAAAGATTTTCAAAAAGGTGTATTGAATAAGTACTAATCAAACACAGTATCAGAAATATTTGCATATTAAATAGTTGATCTATGATTCTGCGGCCCTAGGATGATTCGTCTCACTAATAGACACCTTGTGTTTGGGTAAATCCCTTTCAGTAAAACTCCAGACCAGACTATGAAGCTACCCCAGTATTCTAATTTGTAATTCTGTAATTTCCTTCAATTTCACACTCTGCCCCTAAGAAATCAACCAAGCTGTTTCCATTGTACACAGAATATAAAGAACTTATGAAAACAAGTACCTGTGAGTTTGGGATAGGAATCTGATAGTACTGTAAGGCAGTTTAACCTGTTAAGTTCCAAAAGATTCATAGTTACACTTCAGAACACCTAATAGGTGTTGAAAGCTAGCACATTGATTATTAATTTATTTATTGTAAAAAAAATAACTTTTTTAGAATATTTACACACTGATTTGTTAAAATACATATGAAATTAGGGTTAGGGGGCTAGTGCTATAAATTAACTTGTTCATTTTATAATGGGTTGTCCTTTTGCATGTCTATAGCTAGTAGGTGGTAGAGATTCTTGAAAATCTGTTGTGCTACCAAATAATAAATTTAGGTTTTTACTGTCTCTAATTTCAAATGAAAATTTGGTGACAGAAATTAAGTATTCACAACCACCAGTAATAGATTAATAATGATTAATAATTCACAATCACCAGTAACAGACATCCTGAGTGTTCTGAAGCAAGAATACATGCTAAATATTTTTTGCATTCAACATAATGAAATCTGAGGTCTTCTATAAAAATTTCACCCTAAACTCTCTGCCCATTAAGCATCTATTTCAAACTATCTTCTACAATATAAAATATGTTTGATTGGTCTTATATAATCAATAAATTTCTTCTGCCTCAGTGTTCAAAACCATCTCATCTCAATCTCTGCTAGCAAAGAGTAAGACTGAGGACTGTTTCTTCAGTTATGAACTTTTAACAAATAGATGATAGCATTATTTTTCCAAATTTTAAATGGATACCAACAGTAGAGATAACCATGCAAGTCTATTCACCATCTATCCAAAATACATATATGTTGGCATTTTTTTGTCTAGCTGCTATATAAAATTTTCCCTAATGACCAAGAAGACAATATGCACTCAGTTTCTAGAATACATGCATTGTCTTCTAAACTGAGACCATGTGGCTTTTCATAGGTGATAATTATCGTGAACATCTAAAGTCAAGGATACCAAGAATCTACATAAGCTATTATGTGAACTCATCAATTTGTTCAATAGTAAAAATACATTTGACAAACACTTTTCACATCAAGTGCATCTATTATGTCTGTGTTAGAACACTCAGAATTAGGGCCCTATAGCCATATAGTTTTTCATAAAACAGATAGAAATAAGGTGAAGAGTTTTTAAAAGGAAGTATAGTGAAATAAATTTGGCAAAAAATTAAAATAAAAGCCAATACTTAGGATTAAGTATATCTTGCAAAATATGTCTGAAGCACACTGGAGATATTGGCAATTTTTTCTCTCCTGCACAAAAGCGTGAAAATTAAAGGGCTTTTTTCAGAAGATATTAATCTTGAAGAATGTTTTAATCAAGGTTATTTTCTTTACCCTCACTTGCACAAGCTTCTTACCATCAGAAAACAACTGTCTATCACTCTAATGCTTTTTGACTGTTCAGATAAGTGCAGTATGCAGAAGCTCTCTCCATACATAATAAATATATATTACAGAATGCTTATTTCAAGAAATCCAATTGTATAAATTTCCACAACATTAATCTTTATAGCAGTCTCTTATTTGTGTTACGAGATCAGTCAGTTAAAAGCAGTGCCATGATTATCATTAACAAGAATCTGATTTATATATCTGTCAATTATTTGCTATTCTCTCTCCAGTTCTTATGACTCCCTAAATAATACTTTTCAGGCCTTCATATAATCTTCCTCCTCTACAACCACTAATACAAATAATTCTGTGTGTAACTATATTGTGCCAAGGGTGCAGAATTATATGTAAGAGCATAAGTAAGATATTGAGAGTAGTTTATATGAAGCAGAGAGCAAAGAAGGTGATCCCCTTTCCACACCCTGTATGTTGCGTTTGGGTCACAAATTATGGCAAAGCAGGGCAAATATTAGTTTCCTCAATCTAGCAAATAAATTATATTGGTGGATGATCTTGTGGCTGAAAAATTACACTAGGATTTATGGATTATGAGTTCAATTTCTGATTACTATACATATAATAAATATCATATTTAATTTCTGTGCAAATCACATTTTACCAGGATAGGAAAATTAAACCTATCCATTAAAAAAAAAAATCTATGGATATTATTTAGAATATTTAGGTTCTTATTTCTTCAGGTACTGACAGTTACCAAATTGGAACCCCTCACCTTTTCTCTCACACAAAACAATAACTAAACCAGTAATTTTATTCTCATTTGTAGATTTATAGACTCAAACCAAAGAATGTTTGGTAAAAACATGCAAAAATTCACTACTACCTTCTCTCATACAGTACAGTACCCACTGCCCAGGAGAGCCATATTAAAGCACAATGAAAACCTAAGTATATAAGCAAATATTCTCATTAAATATCAGCCATAAAATAAATACATCAGGCATTCTCAGACTCCTTATAAACAGGTTATTAAAAAATTGCACATTTTTCCCACAACACTGTTATGTAAAGAGGAAATCTAAATCAGTCATGTGAGAATTACAGGAAGTTACTGTTCATAAACTTAGTCTCCTTGCACAACAATTTCTTCTGGCTCCACAAAACACCCAAACTTCAGTACTCTTCAGACAATACTGCTAAACTTCAAGATATTTCAGATAATTTTTTCTTCCTGACTTACATGAAGAACTGTTTTGGTTGGGTTTTTTTCCCCTTTTTACTTTTGTTTTCAATCTTCTCTAGGCTGCATATTGCTAACCTCTAGACTACATTCAAATCCCTCAGTCATCAAGTGAAAAGAAGAGAAACATGAAGCATTCTCCTACTCCTTGTTTCCTGAGTCAAAGAAAAATGGTATCACAGTCTTCTTATCCTCCTTCTCCACATCTGTTGTCTTAATGGCTTTTAAAGGTCAGCAGGGGGGACCAGAGAGGGCAAGCAAATTATCTGTCCCTGCTCCTCTAGGAACACCTAAAGGAGAATATCCCTCATGGATCCTTTCACTCTCAAGGCAAGGTGAAAAGGAAGAGCCTTACACATTTCTCAGGCACTTTTCAATACTCAGTTTAGTGATTTGGAAGCGTTGTATAAATTTTCCTAGCTGTGGGTGACTACCAGTTGCACTGAAGTGCAAGTGACATTAGAACAATTAATTCTTCTTTGCACACATGCAGGTTCTTCTCCTATTTGGTTTTGTGATTTTTTTAAGTCTTATCTCACTGGGTTTTTTTTATGAAATTTAATATAAGGGTAGACAATTATTAGGTTTTAGTCAACCTAAGTCTGAAAACCAAATGTTTAGCTTTCTGTCAGAAAATGCAGAGTAGCACAACAACACAACACTTTCAGATTTCAAAATCTAGTTAATCCACCCATAATGTCACTTCCTCTGGTGGGAACATAATGTTTTTAAGAGTAGTCAGCTTTTTAAAAATTGTTTCATCAATGAATAAGTGTTCCCAGGGAAATCTGATTGGTTTAACAGGATTTATTTTCAGCAGATGAAAACAACTTCTGAAGCCACAAAGTCTTACATAGATCATTGATGGATTTCAGAGGGCAAGCATACAGGGATACAATCAGCAACAGAGGAAACACTTTCCTTAAGACTAGTATATCTAATT
Organism: Pyrgilauda ruficollis; assembly: GCF_017590135.1. Classification (NCBI taxonomy): domain Eukaryota; kingdom Metazoa; phylum Chordata; class Aves; order Passeriformes; family Passeridae; genus Pyrgilauda; species Pyrgilauda ruficollis. Next base: position 6,662,989 of record NW_024529266.1, read on the forward strand.
TCAAGCACTGACAAGACTATTTTCTTCTCAAGTCAGATGAGTGCATGAGAAGTAAAGGGCAGAATATATACAAGCCTGTAATATTATCTGTCGAAGGTCTGCAGCTAGTGTATTTTTCTTTCACAAGAAGCCCATAAATTTCAAAAGCTGTCTGCAGTAATAGCTGTCTTATACTTTAAAGATGCAATGGATGTCTGAAACTTTGGATGACAGACCATTTAGAAAAACTGCTCTTAGTGATATTATACAACTACTTTGGAAACTTAGAGGCATTTGTCTGGAAAAGCCAATCCATTTTGATGATTTTTGACACTCTAATATATACAAGTTAAAAAAAAAAAAGAAAGAAAAAGAAATATAGAAATCAGATAAAAAGTAAAGATTTCAATGTCCCATGTACACAAGGAAACCAGGATCATACACTCCCAGATAAATTTTTTCAGCTTCACAGGGGGGCTGCATGTTAAACTTGCTGTGTTTAGCCAAAAAAAAATATATATATATCCTCCTGTTACGTTTACTTACAACAATGTTCCTATAAAACCCCAGTTTTTTGGAAAATTACAAAACTTTTTAAAACTTTTTTGCACTACCATTGTGCTCCTTAGTTGCAGGCTTGAAATATATCAGGCAGGAAAGCATACAATTGCCAAAGGTGCCCTTCATGTTACCAGGTTAAACCAACACTTCTGCCAATTAGTTTATGAGTTATATACACTGATAAGTAAAGAAAGTTGAAGTAAATTTCAATTGTTTATATGATCTTCATTCTCATAATGGGATCTATAAAAAAGGATCAACTATATTTTTCATCAGCAATGAAAAATATAGAGCAAGAGTTTTGCCACTCTTGAGGCAAGTAGACAAATGTACTGATCTTTTCAAATACACAGAAATTTAATGATTCTATCCCCTTTAAGATTATGTTTCTCATTAAAAAATGGTAAGCACATATTTGGAGTTTTGAAAAGGAAAAAAAAAAATCATAGAAGCATGAATTCTCAGGGGTGATGGTATTATCTCTGTAGAAGCAAAACAGGCACTTTAAACTAATGGTGAAAATTTTACCAGCTCTACGAATCACAGTGACAATATAATAATTCAGTCAAATAATCACTTCTGTAGTTGCAATAGGATGTACAATATTCACAGCCTAACATGTCTTGTAACAAATCTTAGCCTGTCAATCTAATTTTTCTACTTACCGAAAACATGAGAATTAACTAGCATTTCTTCTTTAGGTGAAAATATTTGTTTTCAGAAGAGAGATATTTCAAAAACAATAAATTATGAAGTAAAATTTCATTAAAGGTATTAAATGACTGAAATTATATTCATCTCAAATACTGCGTTTGGTTTTGGGTCCCTCACTACAAGAAAGACTGGGGTGCTGAGCGTGTCTAGAGAAGGGCAAGAAGTCTCATAAGGAGCAGCTGAGGGAACTGGGGTTTTTTCAGTCTGGAGAAAAGAGGGCTGAGGGAAGCCCTTATCTGCAACTGCCTGAAGGGAAGTTGTAGACAGGTAGAGACTGGTCTGTCCTCATAAGTAACAAATGACAGGATGAGAAGCTGACACAACCGAAGGAAGGGATGCCATGCAGAGGGACATGCTTTGGAAGTAGACCCACGAGCATCTCATGAAGTTCAACAAGACCAAGTGTAAGGTGCTGCGCATAGCTTGGGGCAATCCCAGACGTGGCTACAGACTGGGAGAAGAAATAATTGAGGGCAGACAGACATAGAAGGACTTTGGGCTTCTCTTGGATTAAAAGCTGTCCATGAGCTGGCTTTGTGTTCCTGCAGTGCAGAAAGCCAAGTACATATTGGGCTGCATCAGAAGAAGCATGAACCACCAGGTTCAGAGAGGTGACTCCTCCCCTCCATTCTTCCCAGGTTGTTCCAAGGGAATCGTCAAAAACAAATGTGATAGCTAGAGATAAAACTGTTGCTGTTTTACCAGATGATTCAGAAAAAGATTGATGACATATTAGCATCTTAAAGAATTAGAAGTATAACATCCAGGCCAGCCTACCACATCTAAAAAATTCTGCAGAGATTTTAAATTGGTAGTTTTGATTATTTTTATGTATTTTATACCCCTTATAAATTGTATCTTAAAAATAACACTGAGGAAGTATTCGGTCTATCTTCAATAAAGACTTTGAATTTCTATGTTATTTGAAGAAATAGGCTGCAACCAGGATGACATGAAAAATGTTTTTTGGGTTTTTTTTTTGGTTTTTTTTGTTTTTTTTTTTTTTTTAAATGTTCTAGAATGAAATAGTGCAATAAGTGGGAGGTGATGGATAATTATTTCAATCGATAATGTCATATGGATGCACAAGAGAATAGCAATTTCAAACATTATGGTAGAACATTTAATATTAATTTACTTCTTAAATAGTAAAACTAAGTTCAGCTCAAATACAACCTCTTAACTGAAATGAGCTCTAAAAATGTTCTTATGAAAGAGTCTCAATTTAATAGCTGCTTAAAATAATTTCCATTAAGTCTGCAACCAAAACCTACACTAAAGCCTTAATTAACTACAGAAGCAGTCAATTAAAAATATGAAATTAAGGAGTTACCCTCTCCCATGACTGTGATCCTGTTTTTTTTTATAAGCAACATGATGTAGTTAATGATTTTAATCTGCTCTTGCTCTAGCCATGAAATTTATTAAGTATACTTGAGATCACATGCAATGCATATTAATTTCTAGTAGTCAGAGTTATTGGTTGATATCTTAATTATATGTTATATCTGAAATACAGCTTTTTTATTTCACATGATTTATCATTCATTGTACAGAAACTACTAGTGTTGCTAAACAGGAGAATAATTTATTTTTAATCCAGTTTGCTGCTTTTTAATGTCTGATGTCAGAAATACTGCTTAAAAAACCCCAAACAAACAAAAAAGCCAAAAAACACTTAATTTCTTGCAAGGATACACTATAATATGAAAAAAAGGGAAATTCTCTAAAAATATTATTTTTAGAAAATAAGGGTTTTTTTTCAAATAAATGAACTTCTAACAAAAAACCCCACATGACTGCTTGTTAGCTGGAAAAAAAAAACAAAACAAAACAAAAAATGAAAAACAAAAAAAAAAGCTTTGGTCATAATCAGTTATAGCTTTTCAGACACAAAGATGGCAAATGAATCCAGAGAAATGGAGACTATTTAAAATTAAATCATAGCACTGAAACAGTATGTCTGAGGTAAACTTGTGAGAAGGACTTTTGTTCTGAGGCTTATTATTGGGAAAGGACTAAGAGTATATATCACTAATGTTCAACAATATGCTGTAATTCCTCTGTTAAACACTGGAGTTACAATTTTTAGGGCCTTAAATGTTTTAATTATCTGTAAGTACTTTAAATCCCTAAGGATTGAGTACCACTTTTGATCTTTTAATAATTCATTCCTAATGGACTAACTCTGTCATGTCTCTCAGACAGTTTCTTTCATGTGTCCAACTTCAGCAGGGGTGGCCATAATCCCAGGAGCCCAACTTTCACCAACCAACAATTAACAGCAATGCAATAGAGAGCTCAGCAACTCATTTCAGCTTCCCCGTTAAGGATAGCTTAGGACTAGTCCATAAAACTCCTGGCTAGAAAAGGATTCTTCTGTAGTTCCCCAAAAGCCAAGCATTTGCTGGAACAAAGATATTTTTGGATGGATCACTTCTGATGATAGTCAGAGGTCAAAGAAAATGTAAAAAATAGTCTTGCATTAAATAACATAAACATAAACAGGTCTTAGCCACTAGATCAATGAAGATGCTATAAATGCAAAAAATAAACCACAGTCATTTATAGTAGAAAGTTCTGAATAGTGACTCATTAATGATATGTAACAACATTCTGTGGGGCTATGACAATATAATCTGCTCTCTTTGCTCAGTTAGAATGAACTAAACATATGATTTTATTATACTTTTTCATTCTTCACACATAGTCCCAACATGGTTGTATGCCAGATTTTTTTAAGTGAAAAGCAAGTTTCTCTTGATTTCAATTGAATTTAGCTTCACAAGTATCTTGTTATGAATCCTGAACAATTCTGTTTGGCTTTGGGAAGTTTGAAAAGGTTTAATCAGGAGAAGCAAAGAGCTCCTCACATGATGTTAGGAAAAAAAAGACTTGCAATGTACTATCAGTGCTTTCATGCAGTTGCAGTTTTCATATGAATATTCCTTATGTTAATTACAATAATTCCTAGAATTGTTGCTACTTATCTTGCTATGAATCAAATAATAACTTACACTAATGCAAAGTCTTTTACGAAATAAAAGACTGAGAGCATATGTATATGGGCTTTATATATTTTTAAATAATTGTCAGTCTTCTATCAGCTTTATTACACTTTTACACCTTGCTGATGAGAAAAAACTCATTTTATGACTTTCTTCATTTTTTGAACTGTGAAATGTTTTCATATTGAGACTTTGCCATGAAAAATACAACAGAGATCTGAAGAATATGTTTCAGACAAAATAAGGAAGAATTTCCTGGTCTGGTTTCTCAAAACCAAACCAAAACAAAGCAAAAGCCACACAGCAAACAATTTTAGCTTTGAATAAGTCACATTTAGCATAAGAGTATTAATCATTATTAGACAGTGCAATTCCTCCATTAAAAAAAAAAAAAAAAAACCAAAAAAAAAAGAAAGAAATATCATACATATCAGTCTGCAAGCAGTTATATTTAAAATAAGAAAGGCACTATGTTCTCCCTTGTACACAGTTTATAAGACTGTTAGTGTAAAGTTATGCAGTGTATTGAAGAGATTTTCTGATGTATACAAAGAAGAATAATTTTTAATTGCTATCTGAAATCCAATTTATCACTGGGTATAAAACGAACACTTTTGGAGCAGTTATATTGAAACAACAGATCAGATATCCCTGTAGAAAACAGCATAAATGACAGCTATCAATGTATTCTCCAAAGACTGAAAAATAATAAAGGAACAGGTCCAGTTTTACTGAAAGTGGCAGTTTTAACCACCCTTTTGAAGTTATGTGCGATAAAATGAAGAAAAGACAAAATAGGTTCTGTAAAGAAAATACATGTCTCATAAATTTAATAACTTCTCTGAAAGACTCAATAAACACATCTATCAGAGAGAGATACAGTCAATAAAACCTGTTTAGGTTTCCAAGAATTATTCAAAACGGTCTTTAAATAACAAGTCTTGAAGAAAGCGAGTTGTCATAAAAAGACAGAAGACCTTTACATAAATAAATAACCAGTTAAGGAACAGGAGAGTTAGAATCATATAATCATGGAATCATTAAGGTTGGAAAGACCATTATGTCCAACCTTTGACCAAACAACACCATGCCAATTAAACCACAGCACTAAGTACCACGCTCAGTTGTTTTAAGTGTGAGGGATGGTGACTTCATCACCTTCCTCAGCAGCCCATTCCAATGTTTATCAGTGCTTCCAGTGAAAAAAATTCTTCCTTATGTCCAGCTTGAATCTCCCCTTGAGGACACTTCCTCTTCTGCTGCTAGCTGACAGGAAAAAGAAACTGACCCTCACCTGGCTTTTCTCCACACTCTCCTTTCAGGAAAGCATGCTCTCCCCTGAGACTCCTCCAGGCTAATCAATGCTCCCTCAGCCATTTCTCATGGCACTTGTGTTCCAGATGCTTCACCAGCTTTGTTGTGCTTCTCTGGACTCACAGCAGCAATTTCAGGTCTTTCTTCTATTAAGAGACCCAAAACTGGACACAGGATTTGAGGTGTGGCCTCACCAGTGCTGAGTACAGGGTGACAATCCCTGCCCTGCTCCTGCTGGCCATGCTATTGCTGGTACAGACCAGGACACCATTGACCTTCTTGGCCACCTGGGCCAAATAGCTCATGTTCACACACTGTCAAACAGCACCCCAAAGCTGTTTTCCTTGCAGCTTCCAGGCACTCTTCCTTTAATCTGTAGTACTGCCTGGGGTGGTTGTGACACAATTGCAGCACTTGGCACTTGGCCTTGTTCAACCTCATAACATTGGCCTCAGCACATCAATCCAGCCTCTCAGCATCCCTCTGGGTCCCTTTCTACCCACCAGCAGGTCAATACTCCTGACAAACTCGGTGTAATCTGAATTTACTGAGGGTGCACTTGATGCCCTTTGCTATTGCTGGCTGGGGGTCTATGTATAAATCACAAACAGGACGAACACTAAACAAAATATACAACTTAAAGATGTTACTCTATTCACCCTTCTGAATTAATGTACCATTTCCATCTCAGCCTTTTCAGAAAGAGTGCAATTGGTCTTAGAAAGGTGCAGAGAATAGCGGCAAAGATAGACAATATGGTGGATGGCTTTTTGACAAGAAACAAATATATAGAACAGGATTTCAAAAGTAAGACCACCTAGCAGGGAGGGAGGATCTGCAGGTTAGAAGTTACATGTAATTCTGAAAATTAAGGTGAAAAATGTACTCTGCCTAGTAAGAAAAGAACTCTTCCACACATTCCAAAAGCTAGTGGCATGTATTTGACAGCAGGATCTACCAGATGAAGAATCTACAAGGAAGATGCCTTAAATTACCAAGAATCTTGGAAAGTGCTGTGTAGCCAAGCCATGCCAGCTTGGCTGCATACCCTTCACCTGCCAGCATGAAGAATATGTGCATTTTCAAAGAATATGAGCATTTTTCAGTTTAATACATGAAGTTATTTTGATGCAGCTAAAAGCTCTGGTGCACAACAAATACCTCTACAACACAAGGGCCAGTAATAAGGGATCCTCTAGTTCATGTCCCCTCCTGTATGAAAAAGCTGAGAGAATTGGGACTGCTCAGCCTGGAGAACAGAAAGCTTCAGGGTGAGCTTATTGTCGTTTTTCAGTGTCGAAGGGTCCCTACAAGAAAGCTGGTGAGGAACTTGCCACAAGGGTGTGTAATGACGGGACAAGGGGGAAAAGCAATAAAAGGGTTTTTATCTTGTCAAAAACCTTGAGAGAGTAGGTTTAAATCAAAGATTAGGAAGAAATTGTTTACTGTGAGGGTGGTGAGGCACTGGAAGATATTGCTCAGAAAAGTTGTGGATGGCCTACCCCTGGAAATGTCCAGGGTCAAGTTATGGGACTTTGAACAACCTGGTCTAGTGGAAGGTGTCTCTGGATGTGGTTGGAATCTGATAATCTTCAAGGTTCTTTCTAACCCAAAACATTTGGATTGTATTAAAAAATGAAGTCTTCTTATAAAGTCTGTTAGACAAGGAAACTGACCTGCAGACAGCAAAAAGGTCAGTGGATATTCTTAAGAAGTGATAGCAAAATCTTGGCTTTTCCTTTTGCACTTTCTCAGATAATGTTACTGGATATTGTCTTCACTGATTTTTGAAGTCAGGTGATACTTTGGTCATACCAAAACATGACAGCCTTTAGTAGAAAAAGAGGAAGGATGATAAGGAAAATGGAAACAAAATAAATTAAATTGTTAAGAGAACCAGTAATAAAATGAATGGAAGATGTGTAAGGGAATGAAGGAAAAGAGCCTGGGCTTCTTATTTGATTGACTTGATATGAGATATGAATGCCATCCCTTTTCTAGATCCAAGAAACAAGTATCTTCCAGAATTTTTTTTTATTTCCAAGAGCACAATTACTAAAATAAAATGAAACCAAAATGACCTTTGTTTAGATTTTGTTAGTGAAGCAATTCCTTTTTATCTGCAACATTCCCTAGACCTTGAATTCATGTCTGCCTCATGTATTTGTTTTAAGTATGAGGTGAATGACTACTTCAGGGACAGTACTACCCAATCAAGAAATATGCACTGTCTTCTAAGATGAACCAAATTATTTTAGCTGAAAAAAAACATTACTGGCTCAAAAGAACTACAGAAAACCTGGAAGCTTAAAGGTTTTTAAGCTATTTTTAAAAGATCAGAACTCCTAGTAAGGTCAGAAAATAAGTTATTTTTTTCAAAAGAAAAAGAAGAAACCTCATTACATAACTGCTCTTATTTTTCAGAAAACTCCAGGAACAATGTTCCTGTTACCCATTACAACAGCCTTTTCCAACTGAAGAAAAGCAATGAGTTAATTTGCTCCTTGATATTTTTCTTAATTTCTTTCACGACATTTTTTACTTGGTTTATTTATTATTGTTTAGTGTTTTTAATATATAGGACAATAAAACATTGTGCAATGTGCTATGTATTAGTATTATCTGAGTGGATTTATACAGGACCCTTCTCAGATGGCTACTTGGTCCCCTTCTCCCTTGCAGAGTAGCAATGCTGTCACTCTGTGTCACCACCAGCTTCTTCCAGCTCTGTTAGGCTGTGGTAAATGCTTTTGGATTTAACAATATACTTTATGATGACAGAAAAAAATACCTCACAAGAAAAAAGATTACCACATTCTTCTTGCAAAGAACACAAGCACAACTGCAATGATCATTTACTGCTCAGTTTAGGAAAAAAATAGTAATTCTGTCTTCAGAATAGAGGTTAAAATGAAGGCAGAAAATACAGCATGGGGTGCATTCTTTGAATAACAAATGAAGAACATATCAAACAATTGCTCATTAAGCAAATACTGCCAATTCCATGAATCAAATGAGGCAGGGCCTTACAGAAAAAAACAAAACAAAACAAAACAAACCAACAACAACAAAAAAACCCATAGCATGTAATTAGACAATTAAATGATGACATAGTGCACATAAACAAGAAGACCAAATTAAAGTATTGCAGGGAGCCCCTTGTTTTGTTTTGTTTAGTTTTTTGTATCTTTCGATCTAGAGCTGTTTAAAGATAGGCTTGCTTATTGTTTTTAGTACACTATAATTTTTGCATGACTCTTTATTAAACAACATTTACAAATTAGCTCAATTATACTAGAGAAAAATACAGACAAAAATATGTTCACCAAAAGTAGCTTCAGCAACCAAGAATTTCTTGCATTTATTGGAGCTGTAAGTACCAACCTGCTGAACCTGTGGGTTATACATACACAGAGCCTGCTGAACCTGTGGGTTATACATACACAAAGCCTGCTGAACCTGTGAGTTATACATACGCCCACAGGTGTATGCAATGCCATGCTGCATGCTGAAGTTACCTGAGAAACCGATGACAAAAACCTGTAGGGAAACCATGTCTTTCTGATATTGCAGCACGTTTTAGGTCCTCCATAACAATCTATGTACTTACTTTAAAACAATAAAATCCAGTATTGCCTGTACAAAGCTGAATCCGTGTATTTATCTTCCTGTTTAAAATAGTATCAGGAAGGCACAGTGCTAGTCAGCACACACTGTGAGCACCTACAATTTAATTCTCTTGATGTGTTGTCTTTATTTACGGCAAACTCACAAGCATTAGTCCTTACTTTATATGTTTTCTGTGTAAGAGGTGCTACATGTATCAAGCACTGTCCTGGAAACGGACAATGTTTAATGTTCACTGAATAAAATAACATTCTCATAAAACCTGATAAAATCATCACAGGCAAGGAAAAGCAAACCAGCTGTCAAGTAGAAATAGACTGCAAGTATTTTTTTATTTTGAAAATTTAATTTTCATCTAAGGATTTTGCCTACAGTTCATTTTTTACAGAGCCAGTACAAAGTGACTGGAAATTCTGTTTCTGGTTGCTTGCTTCACTTGGATTAATAGCTAACAGCACAACATATCTAAGTAGAACCAACCATTTAAAAAAAGGACTAGCAGCATATACATCCAGTTTTATATTTGAATCCACCTCCAACTTAAAATTCCTAAGTGCCAGTAAGTAATCTATAAACTACTGTCTCTACTGAGAAGAAACCAAAACAAAAACATGAGACCAATAATATTTTTAAAATTTACATTCAGACTTGTGAATCAAAGTTATCATCAATATCAGTGCAAAATGTTATTAATAACAGTCAATTTCTACATTTTTCTGAATAATAGCTATTTTACTATTTATTAGAGACGTTACCATTATGGACAGATAAATTATCTACTCCAAACTCCGCATTAACTGAATAATTATTTGACAAGTATTTAATGGAAAACCACAGTTATGGGTTGATACTCTTTCAGGAAACTTGCCTCACTGTGTCACGAAAGTACACTGCAACTTCTGTAATGTAACCTCCTGGAGAAGAAGAGAGTGTTTTCAGAAACATCCAGACGATCTTTAAATTAAGAAATTTTCCAAACTGTCATTTAAGTATGTGTTTTGTGCCACAGCCACTGGATAAGGCCTCTCATATTAGTTTCAGTGACTTTATTCTTTGAATCAGCGCAGCAGGCAGTCTTGATCCCCTGCAACAATATAATCTTTTTCCCCTAGTGCCTGCAGGATGTCATCTGCAATATCTGACTTCAGTTTTATTGCTATAGCATGAACTGCTCTTTGCTTTCTGCTTTACATACCTATTCTCAATCTCTCAGGAATGCTGAATACTTCCAATCTGAGACTGAACTGACAGTTTTTCTACAACCCTTTGCAATCCCCTCTGCTTCCAAACACACAGAAGTGCATGAATGCAGAGAGCAGAGAGGATTTAAATCTAAGGGAGTGCTCAGGACAGAAACTGAACTCCTTCCCTATAACTGAAATACAGCATTTCCCCATGCCAAGCCAGACCACCAACTATTTCTCTGAAATATTGCTAGCACCATGTCACTAAATACATCCAGATTACATAGCTTTTTCATGGTTTATACACGCAGATGTGTTCAGATTAAAGTCTTGGTGAGCAGAAATCTGTAATTTTACACTAAACTTTTTTAATTAAGGAAATGCAAACAATGTTGGTCTTCTAATTCTATTCCACAGTGTTTTTCTGACTATATTTAAAAGTGAATACATTGCACATTTTCAATGAAAAATTCAATTTTAAATCAGGGCTGCTTACTTTAGAGTACTCAAAATAAGAATTTGAAAGGGTCAGTGTTAACTTTATTTGATGTCATACACAGCTTGGAGTCATCTGAAGTCAAATTTATGGAGCGTTACTTTTCATTCATTGTTAGTCACCATGAAGTCCTGAGTTTATACACTCAGGACTTCACACTCTCCCCCCCACCCCCTCCTGGCTGAAGAGGTACAATATGAATAATCTCCCAGGCTTTTAAAGTCAGACCATTTTTTTATATTGATTTCTGTCATATGGATTGTACAGTTAGTCTGAAGTCACAACATTATCATTTTAGTCCTCAGGCAAAGGAACTCTTGCAATCTTTTTCTTCCTAGCTGCTAGTTCATATAGTTCCTCTGACGAGTAAAAAAGGGGAGTATGTTATATCATGGGGGTGCTCATTTACTCTACAGGCAATTTAGAAGAGAATTGGATATTCAATCGCCACTGAAGGTATTTCAGTTTTAAAACATAAGTGTACAAGATTTAACTAAAACATTTTTTAATGCATAGTGTCCCTCTTCAAAGTTTGACAAGGCAGTAACTTGGAAAATTGTGTTTGAATTACCCCATTTTCAAATACTTTCATATTATCCATAAAATCTTTTACAACATAAGAATCTTCTGTAACCACATACACTCTAACAGATATAACTGGCTCCACTCTTTATTTTTTTTAACACAAAATCAGTAAAAACACATCTCCTTTGTTAGGATTAAAGGTCAGAGACAATATATGCTATTAAATTAAGAATTTTTGATTTTTTTTTTATCCATCCTGTATGTCAGTATATTATACGAAGTGAAACTATACCATTGGCCAGGTGTACCTGGATAACTTGTCTAACCTGTCTCAGCTATCTTCAATTGCCTTCCCTTCCAGTTTATATCACCTTTCTATCTGCAGACACTTCACGATCACATGATTTTAAGTTTCCCTATGATGAATGTAGGTTTTAGACACTAAGCCCACTTAGGCATACCCTATTTTAGTCTGAACATTTCTTAGCTCGGCATAAATTTGTATACCAGATGTCGTCTTGTAATTAACACATTGGGATTTGGGAGCTGTAGATTTTTCTGGTTGCAAACTTTCTATCAAACCGACATCTGTGATTTATGCTTCCAACTTCCTTTCAATGCATTTACATAATCTGTTGAATATAAGGAGAGACCATAAACTCTTCCTTCATATTTAGAAATGGATTCCACAAAAAGAGTTAAAACCAAATCAAAGTATGGTTTAAGCTTCTCTTTTACAGCGGCAGTTACTATAAGACACCTATAACCAAATTTTCTCAGAACAAAAATATATTTTACAGTCATAGATTCATATAGACTGGAAAGGACCCTTAAAAACAACATATCCAACCAGAAATCTAACTCTGCCAAGTCAAGCACTAAATCATGTCCCTAGTCTGACATCTACACATTTCTTTAAGTTCCAGCGATCCTGACTTAACTACTGCAATGGGCAGTTTGCGCCAATGCTTGAAAAACCTTTCAGTGAAGAAATTGGTCATTATATGCAATATAAACCTCCCCTGTTGCAACTTGAGGCTATGTCCTCTTGTCTTATTGCTTGTTAATTGGGAGAAAAGACTGACACTGACCTTACTACAACCTCCTTTCAGATAGCTGTAGAAGGTTCACCCTAAACCTTCATTTCTCCAGGCTAAACCCCAGCTCCCCACAGAACTTGTGTTCCAGACACTTCATCAGCTTTGTTGCCCTTCTCTGGACTCACTCCAGCATTTTCAGCCCTTTTGCGTAGTGAAGGACCTAAAACTGGACACAGGATTAGAGGTGTGGCCTCACAAGTACAGGGGGACAATCCCTGCCTGGGTGCTGCTGGCCACGCTACTGCTGATACAGGCCAGGATGCCACTGGCGTTCTTGCTGCTGGCTCATGTTCAGCCACTGTTGACCAGCATTCCCTTTTTTTGCTGGGCAGCTTTCCAGCCACTCTTTTCCCAGACTGTAGCAATGTCTGGGCTTGTTACAACCCAAGTGCAGGACCCAGCCCTTTGTGCTGTTGAACTTCATTCCACTGGCTTTGGCACCTCAATCCAATGTCTCAGGATCCCTCTTCAAAACCTTCATACCCCCGGGCAGGCAAACACTCCCACCCAGCTTGGAATCATCTGCAAACTGACTGAGGTAGCACGCAATTGCAGTGTCCAAATCATTGATAAACAGATTAAATAGAATCAGCTCCCCAAACTGAGCACTGGGGGAAATTTTGTTTCCTGCCAATGGTGAAGGAGAAAAAACTCAGGAAATACAGCACATTAAAACAGAGGTTCAGAACTGAAATTTAACCTTCTTCTAACACTCATTGCTTCTTATTTTGAAATTTACCCATTTGTTTAGAAGCATGTCAGGAAGCAGGCTCCATTTCAAGAAGACTGCTAAACCAGAGCACACTTGTGCATGGATCTGGGAGGATGAGCTCGATTCTGACCTCAGTGGTTCTGTCCTCCGGCCAACACAACTGCGGTGGGCATATGGGCAGTAACACTGTTTCTCTCCCCACAAACACCTGCCAGGGCTATCCAGTAAATTAAACTGATCATATCGACGGGAAAGGTTGGTTGGTGTTCTGAAGGAACTCTGGAAGTAGAGAAGGGCAGGAATTGCTCAGGAAATTAAGATAGCCTGAGGCTTTCCCTTTTTCTCCTTCCCCTCTTCTTTTTCTCCTGGTAAAAGCAGGAACAGCAGACTGCCCCTGCACTCCAATTCCATTTTTCTTACACTCCCCAAATCAGTGCTAAATCTGCTTTCTGTCCTGTACTCAACTGATTACATCTAAACAGTAAAAACACATTTGGTCAAGTACATTAAAGCATATTTTATGATACCAGGGCTCATTCTGTCTTGTCAACACTTTATTCTATCTTCAACTTCTCAGTTGTATTCTGTATATGTCTTAGGAAAGAATTAAATATTAGAGAACACAACTGTATTCATGGGGGTTGCAAATAACTGAAAATTAAAATTGCTAAAGGCAATAAGAGAAAACTTGAAATGTATAATTGAAATTTATAATGAAGAATTTGCATACATGGCAATCAAACATTATTTGAAATTAATGCTTTCACAACCATAAGAAGGCTACCTTAAAATAAAATAAAATCGTTTTTAAAAACCACACAGAACAAAAAAGGGGGGGGAAAGAATATTGAAGATACTTTTATGCTCTGCTCCAACCTCACCAATTCAATTAAATAAACAAATAAACAAAGAAACAAGCTGAATCAGTTGCACAAGATAAGAAAAATGAAAAAACAGAAAACAATATTTTTCATTCTGAACACCATGATAAAATTGCTCTCCAATATTTCTTTTCAAAATATACTTTTATTAAAGCTTCCCCACTGACAGAATATTTTACTCTAAGCATTATTTATTCACCTAAAAAAATCATACCCAAAAGTTATTTTTAATTTTTCTGGAAAACCTGCACAACAAACTCTTAAGAAACAAACAAACAAACAAACAAACAAACAAAAGACCCACAAACCCCCCAAAACAACAAAAAGAACCACCAAAACCCAACCAACCAAAAATCAAAAAGAGAACAACAACAACAACAACAACAACAAAACAGAACAGCCAGAATAATTCTTTTTTAATTACTTTTTAAATTAAATTTGTATCTAGCATTTCATCAGGAAAATAGACACAAAGTGCATATATATAATACATCTTTTATTAAAAATGTGTATGTATTTGTCCCACTCAAACGTGCACTGATTTTCTCTTTTTAAAACACCAGAGGTCAATTTTTTTTTATATTTTTAATAGCAAATTGCTATCCTAATGTAATGATAGATGAATTAAAAAACAGATTTGCAGTTCTGAAAATCTTAATTCACAGGGAGTATTCTGACTAACATCATAAAGGAAAAATCATTAATTTGAAGATGAGTCATTTCTAATACCAAAATTAAAGATCACTTGCTACAGCTAAAATCCAATACCTTTAAGAAAGACTGATTACACAGATATTAATATACATTTTTATTCATTAGAAGCTGAAGGCAGAGAAGCTAGAGACTGATACAGTGTCCTTATAAAAATCTCATGGAAGAGCAGGACCTTTCTGGTTATAATCACCACCATGAATAAAGCCACTATGAAAACAAGTCACAATCACAGCACAGTGTTCACCTGATGAACTGAAATTGAGGAGATACTTAACGGGAGAGAGAAGTAGGATCTTTGGTATTAGTGTTGCCAGTGGAAGGATACTGACAACCCACCAAAATCTTCTCTCCATAAGCTCAAAGAAGGGGTTGTAGGGTCAGAGCTTGAGATACGAACTGATAAAGGAAAGGGGATGTCAAGAAAAATTCTCTAATTCAGAACCTTCTGTGCCTAGTTTTTCTTCACTTAACACTGGACTCAGCACCTTGAGTCTTTTCCAACCTACATGACTCTATGATTGTATGATTTTACATTACAATTGATGTAGATGCAAAATATCCTACAATTCAGCAAGCAGTACAGACTGGCTTTTCTAGATCTTTTCTAGATTCATTAGTTAATAATTAAACTTTTTAAATTGCAATTGCAAATTAAAGGACTATTTGAAAGCATGCTCATGACTTCAGTTATTGGAAATGGGACATGCTGTCTTGCCACATACATACTCTGTGATTTAGGCTACCCAGCTGAGCCTGACTGCATTGCTGCAATTACGTATAACTGCTTTGTGAACCTAATTTCATCTTCTTTGAGATTGTTGGAGATAACATTGTGCAATGCATGGTTTCTCCAGAATGGAATAGTTTACCATTGCAAATGAAGAAAACAAAAGTTGATACACCATGGAAATATGTACTTGGATACTTTTTTTTTAATGCAGAATAAACCGCTATGCAATACAGATCTATTCTACTAAAAGAGAAAGGGTAAGGGCAAGCAATAGGATACCACCTTACACCAGTACAAAAAATGTTTTCTTGGAGTAAAATGAATCATGAAAATAAAAGCAGTGCATGGTGAAGTTGAAATGAAGTTGAAGGGGAAATGACTGCATTGTTGTTTAAATCTCTTTAAGCAAACATTTATATAATTACTTATTTTCCCAATTAAAACAAATAGTGCAGCATGAAGACATGTGAAATACCCAAAATATCTGTTTCAAAATAGACATTGTGTATTTATAAAACTGAAATGGCAAGGATTTCATAAATTCTAACTTTAGCTCTCATCAGATATTAGAAATGCAAGTGATTAATGAAATGTTACTGATACTAAACTTAAATTAAGGAGGAAAAAACCCCAACCCAACAAACCAAAACCCAAAATAAAATAAAAAAAAGTTAAATTCATCTTTATTCATTTGAATAAGCCTTGGGTAGCACTGTACCCCTGTTTCAGAAGTATTACACAGACTTTTGTAGGTAACTTCACTGCCTAGAATTCTACAAAACCATGCTATAAAGAAGAGAAGACTCAGGTTAGGAAAAGTCAACTGCTTATTGGAGAGGTTCATTTGGGTGGCAAGGTGGTGAGGGTTGACTGGCATCACACATTTCAGATAATTAACCTTTAACTGCAACATTCTTCATTTTTTCTGCTTCTAGTAGCTGTGCAGGATTCTTGTCTTTGGTGTTTATTGCGTTGACTCCAACAGTATGGGATAAAAAGCAGTATGGTCAAAAGACCTCCTGAAAATTTAATACAGTTAAAGTGAACCATCTTGTTCTGATTTTAAAAGTGCTAAATGTGTTTGGGGAAGCATCTTTATAAATGTGTGACAAAACTGTTTGCCCACTTTCAAGTATCTCCAGGTTTCCACATTTCTATACCATACCACTTGCAGACCTGGAAAATTCTCCCACACTGAAATCCATGCAGCTAAAGCTGTAGACATGGACATTTTGGCCTGCTCTGCTTTTCAGACCCTTATGTAGCTCAGAGAGCACTGGAGATCATTAATGAATGCAGCATGTCTTACAGCTACAACCACCATTAAGAAAGGCTATATTTCAGATTATTCACGTCCATCTTTAACAGTGAAAATACTGCAGGAAAGATTAGGTACCGAGTTTGCTTCTGGAGAAAACATAGCTATGTAACAGGTGAAGTAAGAAGACTTATTGTTTTGCCATGAGAGGGCACTGTAATTCAGAGGCACAAAAAAAGAGAGGTTAAAAAAAGCATTTATATAATGTTTTCAACAACAAACCTTAAGGATTCAGCTATGATGAAAGCACTAGAGTGCACTTGCACACACCAAAGATATGAGTAGGTGCTCACAGAGCTCTGACACAGCCCTGGGTCCCTCACCAAAGCCATGAATTCACACCTTAAAGGAAAAAGAGTTGAGTAAATAAGGGCTGAATCAGACTTCAAAAAAAGAGGATTTCTCCACAGTAAGGCTTCTGATATGACAGAAAGTGGTTTGGTACAATCACATGTAATTTTGCAGGGGCCATGCTAGTAGTATTAGCTATTATCTGGTGTTTGCAAAGGACATAAAGAGTACTTTTGCAACTAATTTTTTTTTTTCTTTTCCTATTATCTAGCTAATATTGTATGAATAGATAAAGGTGATTTTAAGAAAGGTGGAGGGAGACTTTTTTCCAGGGTCTGTAGTCTGTACTAACAGGACAAGGGGCAAGGGTTTTATACTGACAGATCATAGGTTTAGATTGGACATAAGGAAGGAATTTTTGACTGTGAATGTGATGAGACAGTGGAATAGGTGGCCCAGAGAAGTTGGACGCCTCATCCCTAGAAGTGTTCAAGACCAGGTTGGATGGGGTTGGTACTAAATGATCTTTAAAATCCCTTCCAACCCAAATAATTTAATGGTTCTATCATACAGATTCTCTATCTATATGTGTCTGTAAAATACCTAGAACTACAAAAAACTCTTAGAAGTTGTGTAGGTATGTAAGGCTGATTGACTACTTAAGACAGGCATATTCCACACACAGCAAATCTGCATAACATGTTTTTCTCAGATAATAGCCTGAGTGCATGAGGATCCAAAATGATAGAGAGCTGCCTTATATGTGGAGAAAAATAGGTAGAAATTGTACCTTCTGAGAGCAGCACTTGATAATGTTTGGAAGCAGTGGCTCGCAGTTGCGTCTTCAACTTTCACAAAATTTACTACTTAGTCAATCACCAAAGGTAAAGTTATTTTACACCGTAAACTAAATGTCAACACAAAACAAAGATTTATAGGGGATAAATCTGGAAATCAGGAAGATGAAAATTAGCTCAGCCAGCATGGTGTTATTCACACAATTTGTCAATTGACACAGATCCTATAGGGCCACTCAGTTTCGACAGTGAAGAAAGCATATCAAGTGGCAGTAGGCAGTAAGAGACAACCAAAAATTTTATCTTGCATACAGTTGTGATCAAACCTGTGAGTGTTTGTCAGGGAATGGAATGTGTGAAATAAAAGTAGTGCTTATTATTGAAACAACTATTTACAAAAGGGCACAAATTAATTGCTTGTGAAAGTGTGGTTTTGCTATCAATTTCCCTGAAAAAGCACAGTACAGTCTTGTGACTATGTACCACAAGGTAAAATCAACTTACATGACTGCTGCCATGCATATGTCTCTGGTCTGTGGACTGACACCAAATCTACTTACAATTAGGAAACCAGTGTATGTGTCTCTGATAATTTATATCACAGACATAAAGATAAATAGACACATCTGTTTTGTTAAACTGCACAGGAGCAGCAAAGATTATTTTTTTAAGTACTCTGGAGATAAAGCATAACATTTCTCATTTCTGTAGTTAAGTTATTTTCCCAGCAGTTTTCAGATCTATAGTCAACAGATAATTTTTATAGGAATCCTGACGAGTTGAAAAGTCACATTGTCCAAATGAGGGACATTTGATGGACCTCTTCATTTTTAAAACTACCCTTTTATACTAGGACATACTTTTCTGGGGTTTGCACAAAACTTTTAATTGTCCATGCTCAAAATGCAGTATTTTAATTAAATAGGTAGTTACAAAACTCACAAGAAACACAAGTTATGTATCAGCCTTCTCAGAATTCTGAATTTCTTATCCAATGCATTGGGAGTTCTGCTGCTGCTTAGATTCCAATATCACATCTAGTTCTTTATTCCTTGTTCTCAGATTGCGCTTTAAAGTGGAAAACATATTCTGTCCTTCTACTACATGTCCAATTAATGAATATGAAATACTAAAGTATATCTTAGTTGCTAATCCTTTTGATTTGTCTGGACTGTTTTTGTTACTTCTCCTTTTGAAAGTACTGAAGTTTGTATTTCATGTATATTCTTCCCACTTAGTAGCTCAATCATTCATTCACTGACAATCTTACAGATAACCAGCACAAAACTGGTGGGCTTTTTTCCACACAAGCACAACATGTAAGAACCAAAACAAGTTTTAAAAAATCAAACTTCATTCTACTCCAGCTGAAATATAAAATTTTGTTTGAAGATCCAAAACGAAATGTACAGTCCCAAGCACCCATACAGCCTGGGCAGTGACTGGTTAGTAACACCTCTGCAGACACTGGGGGACACAGGTGGCAATGAGGCAGCAGAGTCCCCCAGACAGCAATGGAGACCCCCATCTCCAGAGCTATGCAAGCAGAGTGAAACCAGGTCCAGAGACAGATCCCGCTCCTCTACCTGAGATCCATGTGATGCTCTGCCCAACCCTCTGGGACTCTCCTATATGGCACAGACACTGATATCCTGGTGTGAGTTGCATATAGATCACCAAGATGACTGGGAGCTGGAGCAACAAATGTTCAAGAGGCTCTAGGAACTTGGTCTTTGCCCTGGGGAGGGAAGGCTTCTTCAGGGGGCGGGGGGGTGGCGCTTATCATCTACAGATACTTGATAGAAAAGAAACATGGAGGCAGTCTCTTCTCAGATGTTCACAGTTAGAGGATGTCAGGCAAAAATTGCAAGTGGAAATAAATCAATTTTGATTAAAGTTATGTATACTTTTTCATGGTGAAGGTGGTAAGGCTCCCCACAGAGGTTATGAGAAATTGGAACCTGGAGATATTAAAACCTTACCAGACAATGTTATGAGCAATCCAGTCTTAACAGAGATGCTTTGGCCTAGATGACTTCCAGAGAGCATTACCAACCTAAGTTATTCCAGATTCTATTATATGTATTTTTTACATATATTTTTCAGCTTTAAGAAAAAAGTTCTTATGTTCCTTACTGTACAAGCTCCTACAAGAAAACACATTAAAAACTGCCGAATTAAAAACCAGGTGAACTCTCATACTGGGCAGACCATTATATGGATCTTTGGGATCTTTGGTACTACCACATTACTAGTAAAACATCCTGTGAAAATATTTTCTTTCTGTTAAAATAAAAGAGTTATTTATAACAGACATACACATGATGGAAGATTTTTATGGTTTTAATTGTGAAAATAGTGAAGTTTTTAAAGCAATATTACTATATTCAGATTATACTTCTTCAGTCAAAAAAATATCAGTGTAACCATAGAAACAGTGGCTTACTGTTAAATCAGTTTAAAAACAGGTGCTATGAAGGACACATTAACCTAGCCAGGAGACCAGAATTGGCTCTACATCATCTGAGGCTGTCTAATATTAGTAATGAAAAATCAAAACCTTAGAATTTATTAAGAAAGAGCCTACATTTTAGACTAGCATATATACTCTCCATAGCATTAACTGAGGTTTCCAGCTACAGAAAAGCAACTGCAATTCCCATCACTGTCCAGAAGAAAACACTTGGCAATTGAGGTCAAGTTAAAGAAGACCAGAAGTGAAATAATAATCTAATTTTCCATTTCCCTGTACTCTTTTACACTACTGAATTGGCTAAGAATGATTCTCCACCAAATCAAAATGGTAATGTTTTACATCTGCTTTGCATGAGATTGCAGAGAACACAGGAGATACAGAAGAGGTTTTTGGGACAATTTGAAGAGTTGTAGGATGTATGCAAGTATAGTGTAGTTAAATAAAATTAGAGTTAATGGTTGTAAAGACAAAAATACATAATAAAAAAATCACTGACTGGAATTTCATACATCCATAGTGTAGTAGTTTATTCAGACAAAATCTGAATCTATACTTTTAAACGCTGCAATTTGTGTTCTTCAATTATATCACATAATCAACAAGTATAAGATCTGTTTAGTAAATAACCCATCCTAGTGAGAAATGCCTGCTCTACAGACCATAAACAGTTAACTATATCTATTGTAGTTTGTCAAAAGCTCACCTTAATGTAAACAAAGAGAAAAAAATTGTTTGTGCTATTTAATTAATTACAGAATTAGCATTTTAAGTATTATGTACAAGATATACAATTGTATTTATAAGATCATATAATCATTTGAGTAGGAAACAGCCTTTAATGGTTATTGAGTCCAACCCACTGCCATTGGCTTGGACATCTTCAATAGTATTCCTGGCTGAACAAGTCCTTACAACCAATGACATCAACTCTCATGGATCATGCAGTAATTGCAATGATTTACCACTGTATGCTAACAACTGGATTTACTTTGTTAACACCTGCCTTTTTTACCAGGGTTCTCCAGAAAATAAGCATGTTTCCTGCTTGTTGTGATATATTAGGTATCAATGACAAATCAGCTGTCCCAAGCAGCACTTAGCCTCTTAGCTCAGCAACTCTGTGACTGCTCCCATCTCAACCTTTCTGTTTTCTCAGTCATGCACTGCAGTCATAATGAAGTAATCCATCCTTCTGACAACAAAGACCTTAACCCTTTGATACAAATGTCAACTCCGGAATCTTTGAACCCAGGAAAAGTAGAGTTACTAAGAAAAACAGTTAATGCTACAAAATACTTTTTTTTTTTTTTTTTTTTTTTTTTTTTTTTTTTTTTTGTTCAGGGATGTAGATTGGCATACATGCACAAGCATACCCACATACATACAAACACTTGTCTATTTACTATTATTTATTTATAGAGACCATCAGATGACACTACCTAATAAAGCATTTTTCCTTTTTCTTTTTTTTTTCTTTTTTTTTTTTTTTTTTTTTTTCTTTTTATAATGCGCACATCAGGGATGGCTGCACTGTTGAAAAGAGGAAAAACTGTGACTTCATGAGGTCATCATAGAAGGGCTCCAGCAATACCTTTCAGTCATGCCTCTAGATATACACAGTGTAACACCTAAGAAATAGGATGGCAAAATGTCAGCATTTAAAATGGTAAAACCTCTCCATTTTGTCTTATTTTACTGGACATCATAAATGCCTGCCATGAGTTTGACTCCTTCCCCACCACTGCCAACCCTTACAATGCAAATAATCTAACATCACAGATTCAAGGGTTACTTTATTTCAGTGGGAAGTACAGTGTTTGCATATCTGAATTTATATACCTTACATCACAATATACAGAAACATTTGTGAAATTTACAGCTGAAGCAAGGTCTGCTGATTTCCCAACAAGTGCTTCAGCTACATGAGCATTGTTTTCCTTGTTTAGTTAATTGCCAGCAACTTCCTAACTTCAAAACAAACAATTCTGGTCAAATTTATGCCATTTTAATTTAATTTAAATAATCCACACCCACACTGAGTATAATGAACCATACTTTTTTTTCATGTACTAGTGTGTTCTTGGATGACTTTATCATAGTTTTTTATTTCACTTAACATTATCTTGGGCTCCCCAGGGAGAAAGAAGTAGTGTTGTTCATTTCAGTCTCTGGAGACAAGCAATTCCTTTATTCCTACATTCCTTATATTGGCAAGAGAAAAGTCCCTTGTTAACAATTTCTTTAAGAGTGAAAATATTTAAGTATCATTTCTTTGTAGGAGATAGTAAGTACTATTTATTATCAACAAATGCCTATTACCTTTCTAGGCATCCTTTCTGTATTAACTAAATCAAAAAGGAAAATCCGCTGAACAGTAATCACCAAAAAGTGTATTCACTGCTTTTATCTGCTCTTAAAAAAACCCACATCAGAATTCTGAGCTTGGAAATGAGGAACACATTCCAGTCGACAATGTTTTCATAGCAGATTAAAATTCTTGGGTATGCTCCCTAAAGATTTTTATTAAGCAAGACCTTTAATGTGCTCAGCAAAAGTTCAGGTTTTGTAACAACTCTTCATTAAGGCTGAGTTCAAAGCAGCCAGTCTTTTGCCCTATTACAAGAAAATGCTGGTCAGGGAGCTTTGAGTTTAGCACTATGATATCAAAACCAGTCAGATTAAACCATGGGATATTCCCATAATTACCTTATCTAAAATAAACCTAGGCTTAATTGGAGAAATTATCTGTCAGGCTTCCAATTTTTATAATATAGCTACTCAAGTAACAGGAAAAGATGAACCCATTCTCCATTTTCTCCCTATTTCCCTTTAACAATGACAACAGTATGTGGCTAAAGATTTCCCACTGAAGCTAAAGGCACATTTTGAACTGACCAATAAAAACACATATTTGCAGATGTTTGTTACATTCCCATATGATTTTTTGCTTCTTCATTGTTGTGAGAACCTGACATTACTTCAAGTAAATTAAGCTGCATGTTTCTTTTTTTTTTTTTTTAATGCTAAAGTGGTCAGTGACTTGAAATGTCATAAGTCAAATAAGGAATAATCATTTAAGGGAACTCCTTGAAGATACTGGCACAATACGGCATGACAGTAAGGCATACATCCCCCATTAAATAATCAGACTTTAAGCTTTTTAAATTTGGGGTACCCTTATAAAAATATTTGAAATTGTGATGAAATGCCTCCCTTATTTGGTCTTCCACTTATTAACACGATTTCTCAAAGGAAAGGTCAACTACTAGACAAAAAAAAAAATAAAGTAAATGTGTATTTTCTTAATAATTGAAGAAAATTTTGAGCATTAAGAAGAGATGAGAAAACACTGCGCCTCCAACAGTGAATTTTGTGGGAATGAATGCCACATAAACTTCAACATTTTATTGTTCTGTTATAAAATGGCAACACTTAATATTAAGCAGACATAGCAAAAATCTTCTATCTGTCTTAAGTAGCAAACCCTTATTTTCTTGGTGTAATAAAATGACATGAATTATAACAATACTTCAGACTGAAGAAATGAAGCAGCATGAATATAATCAAAACCTCTCTCGGGGCTACTGTCATTATCCATTAAAAGGTAACTGACAACTTCTTCTTAATTTGCTATTAATCTTCCACATTTCCCCCACAATTTAATATGGCAAGATTTTATTTAATTAGTATGCTCATTATAATTGTTTGTCATAGTGGTTTGTTTAGTTGACACAAGTTGTCTAACACTGACTGTACAGATGGCAGAGTACCAGTGTCTAGTCTCAGAGGAACTATTTGACCACTGCAGTAAAAGAGCAATAAACAAAATAACAACATTGCAGCCCACTCCAGTTTATGTAGGCAGTCAGCCTTTTATCGCTGTAAAACCTTGAAATGGATGTATGAGCACTGCTGCTATAAACAAAGCGTTGTTTACAGCTTTGGGATGGCAGATACCACTACTGGCCTAGAAGCTTCAGCAGCCTGAATGTCAGAAACTGACTAATGTGGAGAAACATCCAGTGGCTGGTTTTATAGAGAATATGTTTTATAAACCTCAAGGGACAATTTATCACAAATTCATCCACTGTGCTGCAGATTGCTGCTTTAATGTTGAATACTGGATTTCAGTCCATATCATATCAGCTCAAGCAAAGAAGGGAGGGGAACCAAAGGCTGTACTAGCTTCTCTTCACTTCATCATGTTAATTCTGGAATTTCTTCATAGCAAGTCTATTTTAAATGCCTATTTTTCCATTGGTAAAAAGAAACTGTTGTGTGATTTATGCATAGTTTATTAGAAAAAGACAAACCTAGTTGCTCTCTTATGCTATATCAATATTATTTAATTGTATGCAGTTAAATCCGCTTGTCAAGACTGCATGTATGCCAGTCTATAATAATAATAAACCCCACATTTTATATTTGCCTATTTGCTAATAGGCAAAAAATGCAGCTCTACCCCCATACTGAAAAAAGAGTACTTCCAAGAGCAGAGCAACAGTGCACACACTGATATTTTTAGTGCCTTGTTACCTGTGTAAGTAGCCAATAAGTAGTCACCCATTTCCTTGATCCCCTGACAGGAATGAGATGGGTACATATAATTTATTTCCTTTGCCTTTTCTCTTTGTGAAACATGTAATACATAATTCTGATTGCAAATGTAAAGTCAGATGTTGAGTGTTGCACAGAAATTCTGAATTTAAATTCAGAACTAAAACTTAAGTTACTTTCCACTAATACAAATTTCATGCTAATGTAATTCCACAGAATTACACAAAATCCATACTGACAGGAAATGTGAGATGACAACAGAGATCTAACATTAATGTCAGTTAAGTCTTGCTTCCAAACTAACACTTTCAAAGGTACTTAAGATCAAATAACACAAGATCCTTTTCTGAAAGGCTTCTGAAAATATTTTACACAAGCTGCAAAATTTCAATAGCATAACTCCCTTCACATTACATACTTGGCTGAAAACATTACATAGCTGTTTGGACTCTTCCAAGTTTGTAGCTGAGGGATGATTATTTGAGCACCACTTTCAAGGACATTTGAATTTTCAGCAATGGTATAGGCCAGTATTTCCTGTGTAGGATCACTGCATCGATACTTGCCAAGCAATTTTCAAGCTTTTACCTGTTTTTGAATCTTTATCTCTCTGAATCTGAAACCTTGACTTTCCCTAAGACAGTAAAATGATATTCTTATAATTACTAAGATTTTTAAAGTTCTAAATAAAATTGGATAGATCAAATCATACAAGTTTTTCATAGTGGAATATAAGATCAACTCTTACAAAATGACCGCTCAGGTTTGTTTATTATATTAGCCTTAAAGAAAAATTTGTGAAGGGATACATGCAGTATTCAGATTCTGTAAACATGGTTCTGTTGCTCAGGGCTTTTCTCCTGGGAAACTAAAAGGCAGCGAAAAGCCTTAGAGGAAAGAAGAACAATTCTTATTTCATTTGCTTCTCTTGTGTTGTGCTCATGTGGAATGTGCTTGGAAATTGTTTACCTAAGGTGATTGCTTGATTAGACTCTGGTGTGAGTTGTTTTGACTCATTTGCCAATTAGGGCCAAGCTGTGTCGGAACTCCAGAGAGAGTCACAAGTTTTCATTATCATCTTTTTAGTATTCAGCAAGTATCTTTTCTGTATTCTTTAGTATAGTATAGTATAGTATAGTATAGTATAGTATAGTATAGTATAGTATAGTATAGTATTCTTTAATATAATATAGTATAATAAAGTAATAAATTAGCCTTCTGATAAGATGGAGTCCTCATCATTCCTTCCTTTGTCGGTGGCCCTGCATTTACAATAGATGCACTTGCAGATCAATTGTGCAAAAGTTTGATATATTTCTCCAGTAAAGAATATATAAATCAAATTCTCGTTGTAGTGTAAGAGAAGCTTTTGAGATACAGTAATTCTGGAGTGAAAACTTTAGTGAGATATTGAATTATTTTGCGCTGAATGCCCAGGAAAATAGAAAACAGAGAGAATGGTCAGTCTACCTAAATGTAATGCTTACAATATGGATGACGGAGCAAAATACAGTACAAAATGTATCATAGCATAAGATTATTTAAACATTTGAAAGGTAGGCAGGAGAAGAACAAAAACAACTTTCATGGAATTTTAGCACATATTGAAATTAAAAGTTCTATAAGATAGAATAGAATATATATTAATCTAGTTTTATGACTTTTGTTTTAAGGCTTACTTCATAGTAAAAAATAAAGTTCTAAATTGTAAAGAATAAGTAACATAGAATAAGCACCCAAGAGAAAGGAAATTTTCATTCAAAATATCAGCAAAGAATACAGCAGAAATACTATTTTAATGAAAAAGAGATTTTATTATAGTAAGTATTTTGGAGTAAGTGAGATTTAGCTAAGGACAATGTTAATATGATGTTTCCGTTATGAGTGAGTCTGTATCTTGATTATACATACTTGCTGACAAAAAACCAGATATACACAATGTCCCAAATTCCACATATTTAGGGAACCACACCATAAATTACTTTATGGCACTTTTGCATTTATGAACAAGCAATATCTTCCCTTGTTCATATTATATTCCCTATACCATAGTTTGAATTAATAATCAACTCATAAGTTAACTGCATTTTTTTAGTTCTTTCATCTATTTTTCTTTCATTCTAAAAAAAATCTAGCACTAATTGGAAGTTCTGAATGATAGCCTAGAAAAGGTTTCCTTAGCAATAACAGGACATTCGCCACCACTACAAACTCTTTCATTTTGTGCTGAAGCAGTGCTTACATTAACATCAGCAAACTATTTTCAAAGTTGACACATGAGAAGCATTAAAAAAGTTTGAACTTTTCAACTAAGGTAGAACAAAAGGAATACAGATGGACTGGTAGGCTGCCAACAAGATACCTCCTTGATTTAATGTCAATATCTACACAAGGCAACACCTTCAGAAATATAAATCCAAGGTACTGTATGGGAATAAGGGCATTTCTGTATTCCTTACATCCACCTCACCTTGATTTTGGAAATCTGTTACCATGCTCTGGGCCATCCTAGGAAGGAAACTCACAACTCATCTCTTTCTGCTTACACTAGCTAGCCACATAATTTATCTAAAACTCTTGGAATGCTTTTCTGATTTCAAGGGCAAAGGCATGGACATCTCCTGAAAAGGCTTTTTCAGCTTGAGCCAGGCTCTGAAGTGAGTCATTCTCCCAGTTCTTTCTCATTGTTAAAGCAGAATGTTCATAAGAATGAGAAATAGTGACTGATTATGCATCCTGACCAGATGTATTTCTGCTGACCAACCACCTCATACAAAATATAATGTCAAGGAAGATTTTTGCTCACTGTTTGCACTTCAGTGGAATCAGAGGATGTTCTGCCTACAACTAAGCACAGTCTGGCCTGTATACCAGCTGTATATCTCTCTATGTTTTTAAACATATAGCATGTATGTATTGGACCTACATTTTTTGTCCCTCAAAACAGATTTATACAAGCCAGGACATCAACAGATAAGTGCTGTATATTTATCCCAATTATGTTCTTCTTCATCATCCAACCAAGTATCCTGCATATTGGCTACTGCATTTCACTAGGAAATGGTCTGTAAAGCACTATTATGCAGGAGTTTTCTTTGCAATATTCTCTTTTGCCAAAAAAAGGAATACTGGGACCAGTAATGTAATTCTCTCAACATCAACACAAAAGGCTGTGAAGTCTGAGTATCCCTTCTCCCTCTCTACACTCTTGTAATCTAAAACAGGACAGGGAGCTAGTTTTCACCATCTGAACAACTGAAGAGAGGAAAAATGAAAGTCTGGATGCTGCCAAATGCATGTTACCTAACTAAAAAGGGAGAAAACCCCAAAGTTTTATATAGGTTTTGAAGTTAGAGGTCAGAAGACTATATCAGGGTATTTAGCTAGTAGAGTTCTCATAACTTCATCAATAGTGCTGTCTGACTCCTATGTCAATTACATGAGAGAACAAGAAATTTTATTCAGACGTGAATAAAACACCTGAATAAAAGCATGAAATGCAAATTCCAGAATTTTCAAAAGTGACAGGCTCTTAGCTAGCTGTTTCAAGATTATTTAAATTTATAGGCGTTCTACACAGAA
This sequence comes from Pyrgilauda ruficollis, assembly GCF_017590135.1. Lineage (NCBI taxonomy): Eukaryota > Metazoa > Chordata > Aves > Passeriformes > Passeridae > Pyrgilauda > Pyrgilauda ruficollis. Next base: position 6,691,555 of record NW_024529266.1, read on the forward strand.
AGAATTCATAGCCTTTAATATACTTTAAGATGCTTGCATATATATTGTTTGTATTATGTTGGCTATTATCCCTGTAGCCAGATTCCACTGACATAACAATCTTAAAGCATGCATTCTGTCCCTCTTTCTCCAGTTTGGTTTACATTGTCATGACAGACAAACTCAATCCTGATATACTGAAAGTTTTCCATCTTTAATTCACTATTTATTCTCCTCTAAGGCAACTAGATTGGACTTTTAAAATTCAGCTCAAGGTTTCCTTTTCATCTGTAAACCAGACTAAGAGATTTGCCAATGTCATGTTCCACTTCAAGTTTCTCATTTTCCCCTGTATGTCCATTCTTAGATATTTTAATTTCCCAGAAAGTCAGCACTGCTTTTTTTTTCCCCAGTCTAGCTGTCAAGACTTGGCACTCACTCATTTTTGTCTTTTTTGGTAAATGCCAGGAAAGATCTTTCACCTTTTGTTTTTGTCTTTTCTCCTTTATTTTCTTTGAGCACAATACAGGAAAAGAAATTAAACCATCTATATTTGTATCAAACCAGTTACAAAAACCAGTAAATTAACGAGCTGCAAGCAAAACATGACTGGAGTAGCTTTTTGTTCTTGAGAAAAACTAGTTTTATGCCTGGTGACTTCATTTACTTTGTTTGTAACTGAAATGAAATAAGTCAGTTGGGTAATCTCCCACCAGCATTTAATAGATCCTTTTCCACATCACAAAAGCACTACACAATTTGGCACTGTTCTGAATGATTGGCAACTCCTACTCAGGAGAGACCAAAGAATGAAATGCCAAGGGTTTTGCAGGTCAGTGCTTTGCCAGAACTATATTGGAAAGCTTGTTTCTCTCTTTAGAAATGCTGTAAGTTGTTTATATTCATGTGAAATAAAGTGCAACCAAATAAAAAAACCTAACAGAAAAAAAAAATCATCAAGATACTTATTGCTCGAAGTTGATGACAGAAGGAAATAAAAGTATTCTAAATCTATTTTCCCATCTTCTTCCACAAATAACACAAAGTTTTGAAAGTTTTATAATGGGAAAAATATCCCCATTGCTGAAATGCTAATGTGTTGGATGCATAATTTTCTAATCTGTTTATTATTAAATGGTGTTACAGAGTAATGAATCAGCAAATGTGTAACTAAAGCCTCAGAAAATGGTTGCATTATACTGTTACTTTAGCAGGGAGTGTGGAACTGCTCCAATCATAAAAATGATAAATTCCTAAATTCACAGCATCACAAAATGGTTGAGGTTGAAAGGAATTTTTGGAGACAATCTAGCCCAGCTAAACCTGTTAAAGAAGGTTCACCTAAAGCAATTTGCACAGAATTAAGATCATGCAGGTTTTGAATAAATCCAGAGGAGACTTCAAAACATCTATGGGCAGCCTGTTCCAATGCTTGGTCACCTTCAAAAAAAGGTTTTTCCTCCTATTCAGTATGTCTTCGTAGTCCTCAAACTGTATTTCCATTTGTGTACATTGTCCTGTCACTGGACATGACTGAAGACAGTCTAATCCCGTCCTCTTGGCACCTGCCCTTAAAATAATTGTACACATTGATGAGATCCCTGTTCAGTCACCTCTTCTCAAGGCTAAACTGACCCAGCTCCCTCAGCTTTTCATCATAAGATGATATGCTCCAGTCTCCCAATAGTCTTTCTAGCTCTCCAGAAGTTCCTTGCCTTTTTTGAATGGGATAGCCCAGAACCAGACACAGTATTTCAGGCAAAGCCTCACTGCTTCAGAGTAGAGGAGCAGGATCTCTTCCCTCAACCTCCAGGCTATTCCTAATGCTATTCCTAATGCCCCCCAGGACACGATTGGCCTTTTGGCCACAAGACCACTCTGCTGGCACATGGACAGGTCTTTTCCCACAAAGCTCCTTCCCAGAAGGTCAGCCCCCAACCTTGTGCTGATGTGTAGGTTATTCCTCCCCAGGTGCAGGACCCTGCACTTGCCTTTGTCAAAATTCATGAAGTGCCTCTCTGCACAGCTCTCCATCCAGTCCAGGTCTCTCTGAATGGCAGCAGAGCTCGCTGGAGTATCAGCAATTTGTCCCAGTTTTGTGTCATCTGCAAATTTGCTGAGGGCAATTCTGTCACTTCATCCAGGTCATTGATAAATGAGCTGAACAAGACTGTACCCAGCACTGACCCCTGGGGAACACTGCTGCGGGCCTCCAACCGGCCTCCACAACCGGCCTGTGAGCTCCTCCGTTCCGCCAGATCCACCTCACTGTCCGTTCGTCTAGCCCACGCTTGCTGAGCTTACCTGGGAGTTTGTTATGGGAGACAGGGTCAAAAGCCTTGCTGAAGTCAAGGCTGACAGCATCCACCGCCCTGTCCTCATCTACCCTGACAGCCATGCCAAAATAGAAGGTAATCAGCTTGGTCAAGCATGATCTCCCCTTGGTGAATCCATGGTGATTATTCCTGATAACTGCTTTGCCTCCACGTACTGAGATATGACAACCAGCTTGATTTGTTCCACCATCTTTCCAGGCACGGACATAAGGCATCCTGGCCTGTAGTTTCCACACTAGTGTAGCCTAACCTTGAATACTGTATGCAGTCTCAGCATCACAATGTAAGATTTTAATCTATTAGAGAATGACCAAAGCAAGGCTATGCAGGTGGTGAAGGGCCTTGATAGGAAGCCGTACACTGAGCAGCTGAGGTCCTTCGGTCTGATCAGCCTGGAGGAGACTTAGCAGAGAACCCCTTGCAGTCTACAACTTCCTCATGAGGAGAAGGGGCAGACACTCTTTGCTTCTCTGTGTGATCAGTGACAGGCCCAGAGGAAATGGTCTAAAGCTGTGTGAGGGGAAGTTTAGGTAGGATATCAGGAAGAGGTTCTTCACCCAGAGAATGGCTGGGCACTGGAAGAGCTCCCCAGGGAAGTAGTCACAGCACCAGGGTGAGAGAGTTCAAGTAGCATTTGGACAATGCCCTCAGCCACATGGTGTGATTTTCAGGGCTGTCCTCTGTAGGGTCAGGAAACGGACTTTGCTGTTCCTTCTGAGTTCCTTCCAGCTTGAAATATCTGTGATTCCAGCTTGAAATATCTGTGATTCTGATTCCTGGGTCCTCCTGCTTGCACTCTTTGAAGGCTAGAGTGACTCTGCCTTTCATCCAGTCCTAAAGCACTTCTCCTCTCATTGACCTTTCAGAAAGTGGCTTAGCAGTTCCAGTTAGTGATATTGAGTAGGAAAAAACAACAGTGATAAGGAAAATTAGTATTTCATAGCAATATACTAGAAATATATTTGGAAATAGAGATATGCTGTGGCTATCTTGGGTTTCCAAAGTTGACCTGTTATTTTTATTATAAAAAAGGTATTTTAAAGAGTTTACCCTCAATTTCAGTACCCAGTATCATAGGTTTACAGATGTGTTCCTCTTTCATTCATATGTTTGTCAGGTAAATGCAGTCATACATGTTAATAAATGTGTTGTTGTCATTGCTGCTGTAAGAAGTCAACATTTTCTCTTAAACTAAAAAATAAGTCTCAGGATTTCTAAGGCTGAACTTGTTTTGGATGGTCTTGACCTCTGGTTTATCTTGTAAAACAAGAACAGAGATTGTGTAACCACCAGATGACTATGAAGGACTTTTCTTTAGCTTTTACTAGAGCTTTTTAGTTTTGTACCACTGCATTATGCAATAATTATCATTTTATGTATCTCTAAATAGTAAGATAGCAATAATAAGCAGAATTCTGTGTGGGATGCACTACATGTCACCCTAAAATAAAAATGCATTGTACAAGAGTACAGGCAAAGACAGTTACCTAACACTAAGATTTAGAAAGTACAGGCACCTGGCAATAGAGGAGGATTCAGGCTACAGGCAACTCATAAACAATAAGTTAGCAAGCATGAAACAAATGCAAACCTGGGAAACAGAGAAAACAGCTTTAAAGACAACAAAGTGCACAAAAGCAAGTATCCAGCTTAAGAAAAGCATGCCATATGTATGTAGTCAATCATTCCAATAGTTAATCATTCACATAATGCAAATGCAATACATGAAACAGAATTGCAAACCAATAAAGAGGAAACAAGTTAGTAGATTGCAAGACCAACTTAAAAATTGCAAAAAATGGATCCAAGAGTAAGAATACATTACCTCAAAGTTAGTATCAAACTTATTCAAGTCAAGGACATGTTTTAGTGGCAGTTCACTGTACTCTTCGCAAAAAGAGTAAAAAACTGAAATCATTGCCTGTAGTTTGTAGAAGCAGTGGAGAAATTTTCACAAATGCCAAGATACTTCAGAGGCATTTATACTATTTGTGATTGGAAAGTGAATGCAAATAAGCTGCAATAATTAGCCAATCTGAGAAATATGTGTCAATATGCTATGACTCGAGTACCTTCATTAGACTGTCAAGATTTTAACTGTGCTAATAGTAAATTCATGGTGTTCCTTGGCCTATATACAATCCATAGCTAGTAATCTACTGATTGAAGAAAAATGTAGACAACCAGACTACCGATTTGGATGGAATAATTTGGTAGCAACTGCTGCATTTAAAGTTAGGGCTACACCATCACAACACACAGCAATGCACTGAAAATTGGGGTAAGAATTAAAAACATGTAGACTATAATTTCTAATTAAACCAGCTGATGTTATAATAACAACTCACTAAATGTATCTGAAGTAAGACCTAAAAAAATAATATATATAGAGAAAGAGGTGATGGAATATTTTAAAAGAATGTTGATTTGATGTGTCACAAGCTTAGAACACTATATAGACCATGCTACATATACTATCTTTTAGACACAATCAAAATCTTAAGACAGGACTCCAAGTAAAAATAATAAAGGATACGAAACATTACACTGCCAGCATGAAGACATTGTACAGCAGATTCAATCAAACAACAACAAATGGCACCATTTCTAGGAGATTCAGGTGGAAGCAGGGGTGACAGGAGAAAGAAATAACATACAGGAATAATATCTTGGCAATATGAAACAGTGGAAGAATGAATGTCAAAGGAAAAAAAAATCTGCAACCATGAAGAGTAATTACACTTTTTTAAAGTAATTTGCAGTTGCCTGTGCTAAAGAGATCTGAGATCCTATTGATTTTCATATCTTTCTTTCTTATTTTATATATATATATCTCTTACTGAAGTTTCTAATTTTATTTCCAAACCAGTTATTAATTTTTATGTTATTATATTCTAATATCACCTTAAAATTCATCAGTCTGCTGTGTTGCAATTTTAATACTGAAAGGTTAGTATATAAAACATCTGATCTATATAAACCAGCATAAACTATACTTGCTGATATAATGACAAAATTTGCTTTATAAACACAGATGCTCTGTACTAAGAATAACATCCTACTTCCACTCCCTTGTAAGCCTGCATCAGCTTATACTGTATTATAAAAGGGCATAAATTTTTTATTAGTTTACTGAAAGGATATGAAATACACTTTTCTACTTAGTCCCCAGTCATTGCTTTCCTTTAATTGCTACGTAATGATTTGAAGAAAAGTGAACCACATAAATATAGAGGTTTGGGGTTTGGAGGCTTTTTTTAGCTGAAGGAAGTATACTGTATATTAAAATGTTGTTTGCTAGACAGTGACCCTCGGTAGAATAGATAAGAGTACAATATAAAAGCATTGACTTTTTTGAAGGGTAAAATCTCTGATCATGATCTCACAGAAGTCAATGCAAGCTAACTGCAGTCACAGCAGTTCTGCCCCCTCTATCTCCCTGCAGTGGAACCAGATAAAATAATATATGGCGACATTTGTATGACCATCCTTTTTTAGTTTATGTAAGCCTGTAATAAGCAAAATCCAATCAATGACATATACCTGTCTGCACAAGAGATATTAAAGAAATTAAGGAGGGGGAAGCAGGGAGAGCACAAGTTTCTGCAGATTTACAGTAGCATAATTTATGGAAGAGTTTATTCCACATTGTCCATAATGTATATCTGCTCGCCATATGGTTTCTGTCCTACTTAGCAATTGCAAGCAGACTCTCTAAATGTCTCACTTTAGGGTCTGCAAAAGAAACTGTAGTGTATATAAATTTTTGCTATATGTTTCTAATAGAATAAGAACAAAACTACTAAAAAAATACTAAGAATGCTACTATATAATTTCTGATATCGATATGGGTGAAAAAAAGAGAAATAAAACTCCTTCCAAAACCAAAGTAGAAAAATACGGAGTTACAAAAATATACTGCAAAAACAGCTTATAAATTTACCACTTAGCTGCATAATGCAAAACCCTATAAGCTTCTCTGGAATACATTACTTTAAAAAAAAAAATCAAAGAAACCCCAAACATTTCGGATGATGATGACTTAAATCTCTTAAAATCAAAGGGTACAGCATTCCACTTTTGCAAACTGTACTGCAAATAAAAAGAAAAAAATCGAAAACTCACCATTCTGCTGTGGCATTCAATGGTAAAAAAGCAACGGGTGACCTCTTCCCACTCAGAAACACAGCACAAGAACACAATGCTGAATTTCCATATTTTGGATATGTCTGATATGATATGTTTATGAGAGAATTTTTTTAATTGGACAATAAAAATAGGGGAGGAAACCTAAGGAGGGAAAATTTTTTTTCTCTAGCAATTTTAATATCAAAAGACTGAGAAGCTCACTCTAGCATGCCATATATAAAACATGTAGAAGAATAACGTCAACAAACATGCAGAAAATAATTATAAACACTCTCTACTCAAGTATTTCCATGAGTGTTAATGATGGATGGAGAGAATCTTGTTAGATTCTACTAGATTTAGAAAAACCGAAGAGATCTTTGCAGCCTACTATTCACTACATTCACTACAGGTGTCAGAATTACTAGAAGGAGATCTTCTAAGAACATGCACAATTTTTTTCCACAAGCTACAAAATTAAAAGGAAGCAAGTGACTTATTAGGCTAGGAAATAAACAAAAACAGAGAAATAAGGTCTCATTGAGCATGCTGTACATACTGGACAAGCAAATATTTTGCTACTCCTATCAAGCCAGTTCTGTCCCTACCTGTCAGTCTCAGCTGCAAGTGCCCTGTTAATATCCTGCTATCCCACTGTATTTTATGTCTGAGTGTATAATTAAAAATATAGCCATAATAAATGCCATATTTATTTGAAGCATATACAAGTGTAAAAATGTGTATGATTTTTAGGCACCACAGGGCATCTACCAATGTTTGAAACAATACATTTCAACATGACTACAGAATCTTTATAGGTGGTAGAAAAGGCTAAACAGCTTGATGAAATAATGCAAATGATCTTCAGGACACTGCCAAAATATACCAAATTATTAAATGGTCTCCAACTGTGAATTTGTAATTTTAATGTCACTTTAAATTGCAGCAGAGAAAACAGAAAAGAAAGTTGGGCCAGTTACTGGATATTTTAGGAAACATACTTTTAGCTACTATTATGAATTTACCACAAGAGAAGAAGGCAATAAATTTTCTCACTCCATCAAGTTGGCTGGACTAGTTTTTATATAGTAAGGTTTCTTTCCTACCACCTGGATTGAGAGACTGTCTTCTTATCCAGTTAGCAGATATTGCATAACAGAGGTGGAAACATATTTATCATGAGCTCCTGATAATCAAGATATTTTTCTCTTGGAAACAGTCAGAAAGATCACTCAGATTGTGAATCAAATCCTGTGCTGTAACGGGGAAGAAAACATACAAAAGCTCTTTGTTGTTCTTTTTTCTGTCAGCCTTTGAGGAGATAGGAGCTGACAGCCACATGTCAGTTGCAGAAAAAAATAACAAGTTGCAAAAAAAAATACCTTATTTTTAGCAAAGGAATTAAAAGAAAAACAGAAAAGAAAGAAGTATTACTATCTAGATTTTTATTCAGTGATGTAACACCGCTTGCCAAAAAAGAATAGATGTTATAATTTCTATCTCACAGGCACCAAATTGTCCACAAACAATGCATGCAGATATCCTCAAAAGGCACAGACTTAGTTGGTACCCAAGGTTTATTGACCAAGTCTATGTAATGGCAGCAGCCATGATATAAATACACTCTGGATATTAAGACCTTTTTTAAACCTCTAAATCAAACCAGAATAAAAAAAATTTCTATAGTATTAGTTACATGCACTGTGCTCAGTGTAGCCTATTTGTTTTGTCTTAGACAGTTTGCAAAACATTTTCCCAGATGAAGGTGTAGTTACTCTGTGAGAAGTCTATTAAGCCTATCTGATTACATTTCTGAACAAGCAAAGTTTAAGGATAACGTAAGAATTCCTTACCTTTTATTTTTAACCATGTAACCATCTATTTTCAAGTGTTTTCTCAGAGTACAACAAACCTTTCTTTACAGCACGAAGTAATACAGCCTGTCACAGAGTTTTAGACCACAGCAGTAGTTCCCTGCTTGACAGAGTTTTCATTCTTACATGAATGTAATGTAATACTTAGATTAGTAAGTAAGAAGAAGAATTTTTTATTATAAGTAAACTAAGATCAAGGAACAGATTACTGATGACCACTTTGCACTCATGAGTATGAAGGCATCAAGAAATTTGAATGCTATTAATTTTTCAAGTCTTTTACACAGGCTACCTCTAAAGAGGAATTGTGCACAGAAGGCAACTTATGAAATTGCTAAAAAGTCAGCCAGATATTTCAGCTTCAATTCAAAAGTAAGGTTGGTCACAAGAGCAAGTTAGTTTCCCACATTAATAGGGTTACATAAATTTGCATTGAAGTGCAACTACATTATAACCATAAAGTATGATGATTCAGGCTTCCAACCATAGTGTCTTTCTTTTTCCTCTGTCTCTCTTACAAAACTGTAGGAAAATAATGCATTGGAAAAAACCTCACTTTTCCAAGGCCCAACCAGTTCCAACCTCCATCCCCCTAGTTTTCTTGCTGAGCATGATGCCATTCACAGAATCATCAATTTTGGAGGAGACCTTAAAGATCGTAGTCCAACTATTAACCTAGCATCACAATAAGCACCACCCAAACCATATACCCCAAGTGCCACACATCTTGAACACTACAAGACACATTGCCTGGCAGCTTGAAATATGGATACCGAAAGAAGCTGAAAGAACAGCTACGATTCAGATTTACTATAATACTGTTATGAACAATCAGCCCTTATTTCCATGGGAGATAAATGTAATTAGCTGGGTGTTGCAGACCCATCCATCAATCCAATCTACTTCTAAAATCAAAGATGTGTTATTTTTTCAGGACAGATGCTGCTACCATTAAAAGAAGTTGTCAGCATTTTTCAAGATTTATAAAAAAGCAAAAATTTTGCATTAATTATTTCATGCTTCGAGAATGTTTCAATGGAACAGATATGGCATCTTAAAATATTACTCTAATAGCAAAACAGGAAAATTTTCATAATAGCTTTTTTCAAACACAGTGCCTGGAAATTTATTGAACAACTTGAGCATTCTGAGGCACTCAAGAGTAAATGATAACTGAGTTTGGTGAAGTCTAATGTTCCTGTGAGGGATGGAGTTATGAGGAGGACACATTTTATAGTCATGTCCTACAAAATACATCTTTGGCGAAAGATGTTTCTGTGATGTATGTTCACTCCAAAACTGCATGACTGCCTTTGGTACTTGTTTACAATTACTCTTGTCTATTCCTGCATTTTTGAGAGGTTTTTTTCTTTTTTTTTTTAACCTGCACACAATGTAATTAAAGACTGATATTAAAAATACACAATTAACTATATAGTGATGATGACTGATGCCATCTCAACTATTACATTGAAACAACTATTGCATTATTAAACATATGAATAGTAATGAATCTATTGCAGAGGGGTCAATGGGACTTGGGGATAGAAAAGGTAACTCTTTCTCACTTCAGTGAAATCCTGCTCTTCAGATACCCAGGTTGTGATTCACTGAAAGCTGTTGGAAAGCTAGCACATGCCCTGCACACCCAGTCCTGCCCCCACAGGCTCTCGCTATCTCTAGCTGTGTGTTCACTTCACTCTACAGCGATCCTTTCAGGGGAAAGAAGAAGGGAAGGATGAGGGAACTGAACAGGGAAACAGCAAGGGAAGGATGAGGGAACTGAACAGGGAAACAGCAAGGGAAGGATGAGGGAACTGAACAGGGAAACAGCAAGGGAAGGATGAGGGAACTGAACAGGGAAACAGCAAGGGAAGGATGAGGGAACTGAAAAGGGAAACAGCAAGGGAAGGAGGAGAGCAGAAGGGGAACATGAACAGGAAGAGAAAGGAAGAGCTGGAGTGTCAGAGCTGTGCATGCATCTTAGTCCCCAGGGACCTGGCTCCTTATCAGATTGGACCAGTTATAATGCAGGTGACCAGCTCTTCAGATAGCCTCAATGTGGGCATGCCCTCAAATAGTTTAGGAGTTATTTGTAAGGATAGGCTTGCCACATTCCCATTGCCTGAGCTTGCAGTTCTCTGTATGCCTGGAGACACACCAGACTAGCACTTTGACCCTGACCTAAGGGCTTGACTTCTTGGCTTGATGTTGCTATTGATAACTGGTTGACCCAAACCATCATCACAGACCTGCTCTATTTCTGTGGCTCAGGTGTTGGGGATGGCACCCTTGCCTTTGCCCTGCTGTGATGCTCACCTTCTCACTCATCTCACAGACCACTGTCTGATCTCGTTGCTCCCTCACACCCAGTTATTCCCTCTCTAGTGCAGATTGTCATGGGAAGGAAAAATTAAAACATTCAAGTGCATATAAGTCTGCTCAGCATACAGTATAATACAAGATTGCCCTAGTAAATAAAGTAATGACAGTGATATGGTTTGCCAAACTTGCGCTCAGAATTACAACATTATCGTGGTATCCTAGTGATGCCTGTCACTGGGCTCCAAAAAAAAACCCAAACCAAAACAAAACAAAAACAAACCCTGCAAGATGTTTTATTTAGCCTAATCTTTCCCCCTCTAGTTCAGACTTAACAGTACTTAACAGGAGGAAAATAATGAGGGATTCGGAAATATACATGTGGTTAATTTAAAATGCCAAGCACCATATGTATTAATAAAATATATATAACATTAGATAAGACAACCTGTTACAATGTAATAAGCACATAAAAATGAATTGTTGAACAGGTGCAGTGAAAGGAAACATCAATTAGAAAGTCAATTGGAAGGTCAAGATATCAATTAAATGGTTAATGAGCTATTTCTGGAAAAATCAAAGACAACTGCATTACACAGAATATGAGCTAGAAAATAGTTCACAAAGCCAAAGGAGTAAAAGGGCAAACGTGATGTAGGAATTTAAAAAAAAACCATAAATGCTACTGTTATTTGTTTGTTTTTCACGTAAGCTTCAGCTTAACTGATGATACTGTATCCTGTTCATCACCAAATAAAGACAGCTAGCCATTTCTAGTATATAACAGCCAATAAGATACAAAATTAGCCCTAAAGCAATTAGTCTCTCTGTGGTGAAAAGCCTAACATGACACTAAGCCATATTATCTCCTGTACCTTCTCTCTTATGGTCGACAGGCTAGCAAGTATAACTATGAGAAAAAGTAAAGCCAACTTCTCTACTACAATGCCAGATAAAGAAAACCTCGGAGCAGCTTTTGCTTTGCATCTGTACAGCCTTCAGGTAATTGCTCAGACTTTTTGCACCAAAAATTTGAAAGAGTTCTGCTATCCATTCACACAAAGGTGATCTTTGGGCTGCAGCCCAATTGCATTTAGTTAGCTGTCCAAACACATGTCACATATCCTACCATATTATATATATATGTCATGAATGGATGATTCACGACTCAAGAGAAAATTCTTCTGCATAGGGGAAATTTGCATTTCCATGACTAAGTTGGATGAAGATCACAGCTATCCCAATATTCACACTCTAACAATAATGCCCTGAAAATAGTAAGAATAGCACTATTCTGATGCTATCCCGTAATTTTTTCCCAAACCGCAAGTATTTTGGTTCATGTGATTTCCAGTGTGTGATGGGAACTATGCAGTAAGCTCCAGTTAATCTCTCCTCTGAGTTCTTGTCCCATCTCTATTCAAATACATGCAAACATTCTGCTCTCACAGCATCAATGTGTACATCCATTCTGCACAATGTGCATTCAACCTGCAAAGACTTGCAGAAGTCCATCACCTTCTGTCATGAAGAACTACATTCTTTTGTTTTAAACCAGTTTTCTTCCATAATTTGTGTTTAACAAACCCTGTTTGTTGCAATGGAAGAGGCATTGAGCAGTCTACTCTCTTTTGATAATAATTCTGCAGACTTCTCCTATCTCATTTAGTTATTTTCTAAAATGAATGAGTCCCATTACTTGCAATTGTACCTACAATAGTAGATGCAGCCCATACTTCTGGTTATCCATGTTGCTTTTCTCAGAATCTTTTTTCTTCAGCTTTTGTGCATTCTTTTTTTGAATAAGCCAACCAGAACTCCTCACATAGTCTTCAAGCTGTGGCAAACCATGGATTTATGCAGGTGCATAAATCATATTAACTATTGTCTTCTTTGTTCCTTTTGTAATCTTTTCTAATATGTGACTTGTTTCTTTGACTGCTGTCAAGCGTTGATCTGCTGTTTCCATGCAGCATCTATCTCAATTTGAAGGCCTTTTTCCTGAGTAGTAACAATGCATTGAACCCATCACTTTATACTGAAAACTGTTATTATCACTGTAATTCCTCAGTTAATGAATATGAAATACACTGAATTTCACCTGCCATATTACTGCCCAGTCATTCAAAGGCTCTTCTGTTATTCTTGCCAGTCACCTTTTGCCCTTTTCACATTCATAAGTTTTGTACCATCAGCAAACTTTCTCACCTCACTGGATAGATCTTTTTTTCTGGTATTTTTATTAATTAATATGTTAAAAGATACAAGAATACTTGTCGAACTACCACTGTGGCTTCTCACACTGCAAGGACTTATCCTCTAAGCCAAGCCATGAATTATTTATCCATATCAGACCTTCCATTTTTCTGTATGGATGTTGAAATCCTTAAAAAGCCCTTTGGGAATCCACATGTCTACCACAACTTACTAGTATATTTCATAACACATTAAAAACACTTAAAAGGAATTTAAAGTGAGATCTCTCTTTAAACAAACCTTGTTCTTTTTCAAATTTATTTATTCCATGTTTACCAACTGGTTCCTGACTATAACCAGGTTGATTCCCTGGCACAGAAAGATGTCACACATACAGACAGAACAACTTTCTCAACACTGGCAACACAATTCCCATCTCACAATTCTCAAGTACAAAGGTAGTTTTACATGCTTTTGTTAGCAAATAAGTTATTTCAACCCTTTGCTAGAATTTTTAGCTGCATAGCCTCCTATCCCAGGGTCCTACTGATGTTTGTACTATTTCTTCAATAGTATCAGTACAACAACAGGTTATGTCTATTTGTATCATCACAACTTTGCTGCTGTTGTGCAAGTCTTCATCTGGTCTTTAGAGTTCTCTATCTAAGTCTGTATGTTCTTGGCTGTGAGCCAACAGAGCAGTCTCCCCTACCCTCTTGAAAGATCTTTTTATAATTCTCAAGACCTTCTTTGATTTCACGCCTCCGTTTTTGGAAAGGGCAAGCCTGTAGGTAGTTTCTTGCCATTACTATATTAAGTCTCTTGAAATTTATCATACCAGATGTCTTATCTTTCTTACAGCATTCTCTTCAGTTAATCCCTTCATTTTAAAAATAGCATAAAAATTGATTATTAGAGCAATTCTGCTCTGTAAGAGTTAAAGAACAAAATGAACATAAATAGGATTCATGTAATTTGACTATAGATATTTGTAGTACTCACAGAGCTAGTGTCTCTAGGCTCCCTTTTGTTGGAAACAAATACATACTTCTAAACTGCGATTTACCTCACCAGCTTCAGACATTTCCTCATAGGAATTATATACAAAAAATTACATACATAGTATTTATCTCCATTACAGAAGAACTGATGTAGACCAAGTGTAGTGGTGCAGAAACAGCACATCCAATGATGGCTCAGCACAAGCACAGACTTCACTCCACAGGGAGCTGGCTCTCTACTTTTACACAAGACAAGACAGTACAAAACAGTTTATTTTAATGTTGACCTCTCAGTTTTCACTAGATAACTTGCTCTATTAATCTGTTTTATTGATAACTTGAAGATATTTAATTATTTATTGAATCTTACTTCTGACCTTTATTTAGTCACCATAAAGCTCTGTCTAACCAGTTTAATCAATTAGTATAAATTAACTCACATGTACACTCACTCCGTTTAGAAGACATCCAAACAAGGTATAGACAGCTAGTTTTTATTCCATCAAATATTGTACAGTGACTCAGAGAAGCATGGTATAGAAACATCCAGTAAAAAATTCACAAGGCTTTTGACTCAACTTTCAAATACTCAAATGCAGCATCTTAGCAAACATTATAGCCCAGCTCTCAGTGACAAACACAGAAAGTCATCAAGCTCCAAACGGGGTCACCAAAGTAAAAAATGTACAGCTGCTTTCTGATTGCTGAGTAAAAATATTACCTCTTAAAATAATTCATTAAAAATATCAAAGGCAATGATCCAGCAATTGGATAATCCATGATCCGACTATGGATGGTTATGGATTTTAATTCCCTCAAATTTGAGATCTTTGCCTTAACTACCACTTTATCAATTACATTAAATAAAGCTGGTGCTGATACAGTCCTCAGAAACATATAATCTTTAAGTTTCATGTAGGAGTTTGTTCATGTACAAACATCCACCATGACAACTAGAAATTAATAACATACTAAAACATATCTAAGATTTGTATTGTCAAGAAATTTCATTTCACTGAGAGTTGCCATGAGTTAATCCGCATAGCATTTCTTTCTTATAACCATTTTATAGACTACGCCTATGCAGTCCTTTATTTGATGTACAAATAGGAAGAAGCTTGAAATCAATTTTCTGGGTCTGAGGTTGCTTTAGTTTTCTTTTTTTTTTTTTTTTTTTGTCCACACTGTTTATTTTACTAATTGTTTTTGCATAGCTGTTGTTAGGCAGATTTTTCAAAGAGCAGAGAACAAACAGAAAGTTAGGTTCAGAAAAGAAGTATTTAAACTGTATAAAATATTACAACTGTTTTGAAACCTGCTTTGATCGCCACTCATTTGAAGAAGTGTAATGGAACTTATCTTTTGGGGGCAGAATTTTTCTTGTGCCATTTACCTTCAAAGGTAGCTAGTTTCCAAGGTAAAAAATAAACGCAAGTGTCTGCAGAGACCCATCTTCTTTGAGATCTCAGAAGAATTCTGGAAATTGTATGTGGTAATGCCACTGTCTACCATACTCCTATGTAGTCAGTTCACTCAAAATTTATCTTTCATAGAACTTCACATCACTTCACAGTCCTAATTTTTCCTATTCTCAATACAGTCATTTTCTGGATGTAGAGAAAGACATGGAAAAAGGAGCCCAGTTGCTATTCCTAGCTCTTTTGCAGTATCACTGATATTTCACACAGATATTTTTATGTCTTAGATAAGAGATGATTGTATGAAACAGACGTTGTTCCATGTATGTGCCATCTTTCTCATCTGTTTGATGAGGAACCTTTTGAGTTCACATTTGATAGCTGTTAAAAAAAACAACCAAGTTTCTGTGAGCTTTGAGATTTTCTAACAAAAGCCAGTAAACAAGAGCAAAATATTAGCACTCCTCCTAGTACTAGGGAATGGCTGTTTTTCTCACAGGAGCTGTAGAGCAGATATGCATCCAAAACCAGCCAGTTTCTGGCATACTCCGCTTTTATTCTGTCCCCGCTGTTTATCTGATAAGGGGAGGGTGGGGGGAAAGCTCAAACAGCAAGTTTGGGGTTTTTTGTTTAGTTGCCTTTTATTTAACATTAAAAACCAGAAACCTACATTACAATTCTAAAGAAATGTTTGAAGCAAGACCACTGCACTATCACAATACCTGTATTTCTGATCCATACAGTAGAATCTGTCACTTTACTGAAAACATTTGGACATTACCATCAACAGTGATAGTGAAATGGTCTGTTTTCCTGACAAGCCAATGAATCAAAATTCTCTAAGCTGCCACTTTACTCTCAGAATTTAAGCTTGCAGTCATTTTTTCCTTAAATATGAAGACAAACAGAAAACTCTTAACATGTGCAAATTCATGACATAAGAAAAAATAGAAAGAGATGGAAGTTATGTACTGCTACTGGTTAACACTATTATATCACACTAAACAGAGAACTGTGCAACTTCCTCCTAGGTGCAATTTTTTGGGGAATTATGAGGAGTTGGTTGACAGGACCAAATGTTAGATTTTACCCATGCAGACCAGTAGATCAAAGAAAAACTGGAATCTTAGGAGGCATTTAAGCAGAACATAGACAAAAAATTACTTCAAGATATCAAAATGCATTCCAAGTATACAGCTTGATATTCCCTTACTGCAGAAGTCAGATCCCCCTGGCTCACAACAGCACCAGTGATAGGTTTATGAAGAGGTTGCTACTCATTACACAAAATGTGCATACACTGAGTACACTGAAGTCATATTTCAGTGCCTGCATTCTGAATTAATTTAGTTTTTAGGTAAGGACTGATTGCCTAACATTTCAAAAACTAGGTTTAAATTCTGACATGGATCCCTACATGCATGACCACTGTGCCTCTGAAGTCAAAAAAGCCTAGGGAGAAAATAGCCCAAGAAGACCGTAAAAATCCACAGGATCCCAGTTTGGATTTATACAGTCAGTGTCTTCTACTAGCTTGTCAGTGTTTAAAATTTGGGATTCATGATTGCCATATACTTCTTTGTTAATCTCCTATACTTTCCTATACATATTCTAAGAAAAAAGAAAGAGTATCACTTTTTGTTAGCAATGTTTTTATACTTTAATAAAGCATGAAACTATAATGAAATTATTCTACCTAATAAACTAGTAAAGAATTGACATATAAGTGGTATGTATTGCAGTTTCAGGAAAAAAAAATTGTGACTCATATTTAATTATTTTTTTACTCCAACTATGACATTCAGTTTTTAGCAGATATTTTATGACAAATGATTACCCAAAATAGAAAAATAAAAGTTATATTATGCTAAAGGTAAGCATCTAATGAAAAATTTTCGGTCAATCTTTGATGGATATAAATACACTAAGGTCTTAATTACTGAGTTAGAAATTCATTTTTCATTTTACCATTTATGAAGTTAAAAATGTAAAATATATTGTAATAGTACACAAAAAGGTTTCAAATCCAAAAAAGAAATTTTATTTGCAGAAAGTAGTAACTAGTTCATATATGTATTGGGTGAGCTCAGTATTTTTTTGTAACTTTTTGAAATGATACACGGGGTTTTTTGTACATATCTAATTTCAGTAACATTATTATAACAAATTATTTAGGATTCATTCATTTTACCACTGGAAACAAAATTCCTTGACGGTTTTAAAAGGATTGAATCCATAGTGTCTTTTAGGTCAATTGTCATATTGTCAAGAGGTGAGGTACGGGAGAAATAAGAACTTCAATTTTTTTTCTCAGCAATGTAAAACTTCAAGAGTGAAATTTTGCATTATTTCCCAACAGTTTTGCCACATTCTTGGTCAAATTCATGCTGAAATGCCACAGACCCTGGAAGACTCAGTGTATGGATCATGAAGCCTACTGAACACTTGACATTCTGACACATCACACATAGGTGCAGTCTTTTCCTGAAAAGAAATGCAAGTCTTGTAAATATGCATGATAAAAGTAAGTCCCATATAGGTATATGTTTAAAATACCAAAATACAAAAGTCTTACATAGGCATACGTTTAAAAACGAAAGTATAGCGTTATACTAATCAGAAATCCTAGATAAATAAATAATGTGCATTAGTTCTTGGTTGCTTGCTGATGATAGTGATGTTCATTGTGGGCCTCTCACTAGATAGCTAACACTCCATATCTAAGAAACAGCATGATATCAGTATGTATCTGTTTTTTGGATTCACCAATGTAGAACCTTCCAAGCAGAGTACTTACCACCTGTGGTTTACTAGTCTGTCCCAGCACAGTCATCACTTTCTACTCTAAACTTTTATTCAGCATATACCTTCAGAAAAAATTGCTCAACATCAGCAGAGTAGCATCATATTATATCATCTTTTATCATTTTTTAAATAATACCTTATATAGAGAAAACAGTGGCACATAATTCTGTATACACTAAGAAACATCATTACCTAACCTGTGGCTACCCTGTGAAATTATATATCAAACTCAGGTGTTCATCACCTCTCACAATATGATCCAGGACTGCTACCTCTTTTACTTGAGGTGGCACCTAAAGGAAGTTATCAAACTAGTATATACAAATATTTAATATTGTAACGATAAGTGGATGCTTGAATTAGTGTCTTTTTCCATTTAAACTGAATGTGTTGTTTCCACGTCCATTATTTCTCTCTACCTCATCTTTTGTTATATGTATAGTTAGGCAACACTCCAGAAAAACAAAATTTTTGTAGATGGATTTGACACATAATAATTTAAAACTACTGGGCAAGCAGTATATCAAGACGTATTGTAGCTCAAACAAATTCAAGGCACTTAAAATACCCCAAATAACATTACAATTGTAAATCAAGAGTAGAAAGTGAGGTAATAGAGCTTTTTGGGATGTAGTTGGAAATATTTACATGGCATGATATAAGGTTGAGATTCTGGTTCTGTAGAGACATTTACTCATCCTTAAATAATCCAAAGCTGTGCATCACTTTAAAACATCCTCAGCTCACAGCTGAGTCAAGCAAATTCTGGCTGTTCTCTAGCCAGAAGTGCAGTATTAGCCTGAATATCAGTCTTATGGATAATTCAGCAAATATTATACCAAGTGGCATCTTAACATTTTAGATTCAGGTCTGAACAGTCTGTGGAAGGGCTGACACACCTGAGGGCCAGGATGCCATTCAGGGGCACCTGGAAAAGCTTTAGCAGTGAGCCCACGGGAATTTCATGAGGTTCCACAAGTCCAAGGGCAAGGTGCTGCACCTAGGTTGGGGTAAGCACCATTACCAACACAGGCTGGGTATGAGCAGATCACAGCAGCCCTGCTAAGAAGGGCTTGGGGGTGCTGGTGGGTGAGAGGCTGGAGCTGACCCAGCCATGGAACTCACAGCCCAGAGAGCCACACGTGTCCTGGGCTGCATCCGAAGCAGCTCTGGTGAGACCCCACCTGAAGTGCTGCATTCAGTTTTGGGGTCCCCAGCACAGACAGGACATGGATCTGTTGAAGAGGGTGCAGACAAGGGCGACAGCAACAATCAGAGGGATGGAGCACCTCTTATGAGGAATGGTTGGGAGGGTTGGGCAAGAGAAGGCACCAGTGGGACCTTATTGGGACCTTTCAATACTTAAATAGGATATTAAGATGGGAAAAGGAGTAACAATTCTAGACTAAAAGAGAGTAGATTCAAACTAAATGTAAAGAAAAAGATTTTTATGATGACAGTGAAATATTGGACCACGTTCCTCACAGAGGTGGCAGATGTGCTACCCCTGCAAACGCTCAAGGTCAGGCTGGTCAGAGCTCTGAGCAACCTCATATGAACTCTGAGCAACCTGAGTTGAATACATCCCAGGTCATTTCAGTGCTGTTGCATTAGCTAACCCTTAAAGGTCCCTTCCAACCCAAAACACTGTAAGATTTTCTGATCCTTTACCACAATTATAACAATTATATTATGCAATAGGTAAGTATTTGTGTAATAAATTATTACACTAACAGTGAAAGAAGACAGGAGAGAGAATAACAGGTTTGTTATTTATTGTTATGTAATATTCAGCTCTTTTTATTGACAAAATTCTGACTATAATTATTAGCAGGCATTGGCATTACATAATGGAAGCTATTTCCACCCATCCAAAAATGATGTTACCAGTTAAAGATCTTAACTAATTAATGAAATTAAGACTTGGTAACAAATATGTTTAAACAGATCATTTTGCCTCATCTCTTGCCAAAATCTGCTCCAGAGAAGATTTTTTGAGGGAAATTCTGTATGGTTTGCTCATAAAGGACAACATCTCCTCCAAGAGTGCAGAACAAGCACCAGGTGCTGCTACATCTTCAGCTACATACATTTTCTCACCTTCTCTCATCAGAGAAGCTGCAGTGAATAGTAAATATGGAAATAGCAATCTTCACCAGACTGCATCTGAGGTTAAAAAAGCACTAGGTTGTTTTAATAAAAATCCACACATTATCCAGGTAAAAGTCTGTGAAGCAGAGGAAGGATGATGAACATTTCTTGCACCTCCTATCTTATTTACCTACTGAAACAATTATTAAATATCTACTACAGCGTATTGGGTTTGCATGGCCTGGGTTTGGTAGCAGGGGAACTACAGGGGTGGCTTCTGAGAGAATTTGCCAGAAGCTTCCTCTACATCCAGCAGAGCCAATCCCTGGTTGTTCCAAAGACGAACATACTGCAGTCAAGGCTGGGCCAGTTAGAAAAGGTGGCAATGCCTCTGTGGTAACAGATTTAAGATCAAAGAAAAAAAATATTTATTGAAGTTTTAACTGCAGCCAGAGAAGAGTAGAGCAAAAACATATGAGAGGAGCAACTCTGCAGACACCAATGTAAGTGGAGAAGAATGGACAGGAGCTACTCCAGGCATCGGCACCCACATTCTCCTGCAGCCCATGGAAAAGGAGCTGTGCCCCTGCAGCCCATGCAGGGTCACAGGAACACAGATCCACCTGCAGCCCGTGGAGGAGCCTCACCCCAGAGCAGGTGTGTGCCTGAGAGGAGGCTGCGATCCTGTGGAAGGCCTGTGGAGAGAGGGCCCCTGTTCCCAGGCTGGAGCAGCCTGTCCTTTGAGGACTGCACGCCGTGGAAGAGTGACCCATGCTGTGGTAGTTTGGGGAGGACTGTTGCCCATGAGATGGACTCACACTGGAGAAGCTCATGGCGATCTGTCTCCTGTGGGAGGGACCCCATGGTCTCACCAGGTAAGGACTCCTCTCCCTGAGCAGTGGCATTAACAACACGATGAACTGAACGGACTGTAAGCCCCATTTCCTCTCTCCCTGTGCTGTTGGTGGGAGGAGGTATAGCTGGGAAAAAGGTTTGGGGGGAAGCTGTTTTTAGCCAGTTTTTTTATGATTCTGTTAGTAATAAATTCAATTCATGTCTCTAATTTCAAGCCTGTTTTTCCTGTGATGGTACTTGATGAGTGATCCCTCCTGGTCCTTATTTCAACCCGTGAAGCCTTCGTTATATTTTCTCTACCCTGTCTGGATGTGGAAAGAAGAAGTAGAGCCACTTCGGTGGGTGTCTGGCTTTCGGCCAGGGTCAACCCACTACATATGGAACAACTCCCTCACAATTGTGATGAAACACATAATTAATACACTGGGGAAACTGATATACCTTTCCTTGTGAAAGCAGAAATTCTACACATAAGGTTTCTAAAATTAATGTTCCTCCCTCTGAAGGAAGCTGATTTATATAGATTATTTCTGATAATAAAGATTATACCTTTGCCAGTAAATTTAAATCAGAAAAAAATTTCTGTTTTGGGTGAATTGCTCCTAGCACCTGTGCACGACATTCTTCTTGTCAGAAAAAACACAAGAAAGACTTCCATCACATCTGGCAAAAAAATCATCATTCAGTATGTTTCTCTTATTTCCATTACCAGCTTTTCTTTCTCTGGGGAGAAGTTCAGCTCCTCAGTTAGCCTGTCACACCTGGGCTTGCACAGAATCTGGACAACCAGTGCAGAACATTCTGCGTAAATGAGATACTGGTTTCTAAATAGGCCTCTTCCCTGGTGCCTTAATACTCCAAATAGATATGGACTTTAATGTGCAGCATAAAAGAAAATTCAGACTTACTTAGTCTTTAGAGGCTGCTAACTAATGTCTTTCTTCTATGAACTATACAAAAGAGATTTGGGAGACTTCTTTTTTTGTACATGTTTTTAAATGACAAAATGTGTGGAACCAAAAAAACAATGACATGTTGGTCTCTACTTAGAGAAAAAAAGTCTGTGTTCAAAAAATTAAATTTTAAGAAGGTTGAAAAATGAAACCTTAAAAGTTAATCACAGGAGACCCCATCAAACACCAGAATTATCAAGAATATTCATTCTTATAAGCCTACACAAGTTTAGTAATGAGCTTTCTATTTTTAGTCCTTCAAAGAAATGCAAAGTTTTAAGCCACCAGTAATAACTTGCTTAGATTTGTTGGATTGAGGATTTTTTGTTTGTTTGTGTTGTTGCTGTTTGGTTTTGTTTATTGTCTTTTTTTTTTATTATTTTTAATTTGCAATATTTCTGTTAAAAACCCCCAAAAATAAATGAATTTATGTAAAATGAGACTAGACTTTGCAAAGCAAAGCAATGTATTTGCATTTGATCAGAAATAAAAGTTCCAGAAAGAAAAGTGTTTCAGTTGCAATATTTAGTCTCTATCCATTTAATAGATTAATAGATAGATAATAGATAATAAAATAGATAAAACATAAATACATGTTTTCCAAATAGATTATGACACACACAAATTATCTGAACATATTGACACACTTCTTTTATGTGAACATAATGGGTACGTACAGGAATACATAATCTTCTCCCAAACAATACAGCTACTACCTGGAAGGCTGGGGAATTTGAGATAATGTTAAGCAACTAGCCTATGAATGATTCTTATTCAAAACTTTCAAGGATCTTTCTAAAACAGATTAATCTCATTCATATGTACAACTTCTGAATGATTAATCCATTTTTAATTTTAAAAAAACCCGCAATTATGCCTTACTTAGAATTTTAATGCATATGCTCTAATGATAGAGAAGACCACTACTGTCATCTAACCTTGACTCTGATTGATACACAGTCCTCTAACTATAGATTCTGTATAAACAAATTTTTGTGTGAAATAGGAAACAGTTCAGACTGTTTCTTTTACTTTGAAACAGCAAACCTGAAGAACAGAATTCATGGATTTATTTTTCTAATAAGCTTTAAATCTGTAATTGTCATGTCAGTTTGTGTTTGCTGTATCTGTCTGCCAGCAAGAGACAGTGACCACTTACAGTGATTACAAAGTACACCAAATGTAGTATATATGTCACTTCTCCACAAGAGCTTGTTGGCAGCTTTGATCGACTTCTTTTTGATTACACCACAATCACCTCATTCCACTTTAGCTACTCTCACTCTTGCTCTCTCTCCAGGGGTTCAGATGTCATTGCTGTATACCTTAGCAGATGAATCAGTTTTCCTTTTGTTAAATCCTCTTCCTGGGAAGATGAATCTACTCATTGATTTTGACCAAAGACTGGGTTTTAAAAAGAATAAAAGAGACTTCTGACCTTTCAAATGATCAGATTAAGGTGGTTATTTTCACATTATTAAGTAATCAGGGAAGAAATACATTAAGCAAGAGTTTAGTTCACAGGCTGTTTTGCTGGCTTCTAAAAACTGTTGTGCACTGACAGCTAACCTAGATTCCATTTCTTCCTTTTCCTCTGAACCACAAGGGAAGCTAAAATGCATTTTCACATTGCATTTTGCCTAAAGGCTCTCAGTAAAATTTAATTTTCTTACTGCATTGATTTTTCCATTATAAGTTGTAGGAGTCTAATGATATCTCATAAGAATTTTTACTGTTGAGAAAAAGGGATGTGAATGATTTAGCAATAGTAACTTCAAGTGATAGAGGACTTATTCCGAAAAGCCTTCAATCTGTTTGATAGGCAGATTTTGAAAAATCTATGCCATCTCACTATCCATTGCAATGGCCTGAAGTTAGTTTCTTAAACAGTTTAATGAGGACAGTATGTGATCCAGTTTCATCAACATTTCTGAAAACCAAATTAAGCTATCTAATTTTGGAGTCAGAAATACTGCTTAAAAATTAGCAGACAACAAGGAAAGAATGCAATTGAGAGACCCAAACAAGCAAAACCATTCCTATCTTGCAGGCTACATTACACTCACTGAAGACTGACATCCTTATTATCCCAAATACTTCAAGTTTGTCATATTCTTTTCGTTATGCTGGACAAAGAATATCCTACATTAAAAAAAAATAAAATATGACAAGAGTCCTGGAAAAAGAAAACTTGCAGGCTGACTCTTTCACTCAAAACAATTGTATCATCACTAAAGCTGCAGAAAATATGTCTGAAAACAACTGGTGTGACAGACTATGACACAAACTAAGTGTCAGAGCAAGTAAAGCAGAGGTTTTCAAGTCCTTGTGTTCCACACAAGAGATTTTCTAACTTATTTCACTTTGTCATGGATTTGGTAGATAGAAATGGAGCAAATGTACAAATGTACACTATATTAAATTAAAATAAAAATTTAAATTAAATTAAACAGCATAAACCCTGTCGACTGCTCTTTTTAGAAGACAATAGTCTGATAGGTATCTTCCTCCATATTTTCTAAAGATTTGCAGAAAGCTGTAAGAGTGGTCAGTTTTTTGTTTTCTGTGGTTTTCTTTCACAGTTAATGTTCATAAAAATAATAATATGGGCCTTATTAGAGATACTGGAAGCAAATGAAGGAACATATCACATCTAGTCAAGTCACCAGGGGCATATTTTCCATTTTGATACCTGGAAAATAAATTGAGCTGAAGGAAAGACCTTGCAAAAAACCACGTCTGAAGTGGCTGCACTACAATTGACACAAAACACCTACGCAACTTTTCATACTCAGTCAGTTGCAGGACTTATTTTGGTTTTGTCATCATTGTGGCTGTATGCTTACTTTACTTAGAAAAGGTGTCTTGCTTGTTGTTTGGGGGGGTTTTGTTTGCTTGTTGGGGAGGGGGGTGGTGTCTGTGTTTGTCCTTTTTTTTTTTCATTATAGAGCAAGTACTTCCATTACAGAGTCACAGTTTTCTGAGAAAACATGTATTTTTATGCTAAATGCTTGTCCAGCACATTAGACATGTAGACCAAAAATGCTGTCAAGTGCACTAAACAAGTAACTTGTCTAAAAAATTAAACTTCTGTTTATGGAGGTTGGTGCTTGGGATTACCCACTGTTATCTGTCATAAAAACAAATTAACGTAAATACCAGAAAAGGAGTTTCACATAGCATTTTAAACTGTACTATTACAAGATTTCAACACAAGTAGTTGAAATGAAACTACTTGTTTCAATGAATGAAATATTGTAATTAGACAAATATTGTAATTAGACAAAACTATCCTGTGTTAAGAATGGGCTTAACAGATTTTTGTATAGTTCATTGGATCAACAAGTCCTGTTTGGACAGGAGCTAGACATGACCATGACTCTGTTACAGAAATGATGCACCAAATGGCTCAAATACTATGTAAGAACATGTGATATAATAATTTAGATGACAGATTTTGCATTCCTCCATGGTCTGTGGATTTCTTTTTTAGCCAGCTATGTCTGCTGTGCAGTAAAATTGTACATCAATACACCTACTCTATCAGAGAAGCTGAGGCTGACATTCCAGACTCTTATTTTTAAAACCACCAGAGCTTTAGCCTCTCTCTAAATAATGGGCATTTCAATACATTAAAGGGGGAAATTCACCTCTTCTTGGCTGGTTTCACTTCAAAGTGTAAAATCAACTCTGTATATTTTAAAATGAAACACAACACTTCAAATTTAGCCCATATTTAATAGTTTTCTTCTTCTGCCTTTCCTGGGATTTAGAGTCATTATGTTGTTGATACAGAACAGACGTCATACTAACAATAGATGTCTTGAGAGAGTGGGGAGAGTCTCACTTCTCCCTCCCATTTGAATCTAGCTTCTAGGACAAAAACAAATCAGCATGTTAGCTCCTAACACAAGGAAGAATCCCTGTCGACACAGTCTCACCACAAGCAACAGCACTAAACACCAGCAGCTGCAACAAAACACTTCTACCTCCGTAACTGTCCCATTAATACCCAGAAGACTATTCCTCCTCAAATGAGAGATTATCTCACACAGTTCAGGACACCCACACTGTCTAAAACCAAAGGCCAGATTGGGACAGTCAGAGTCATACCACTCAATACTCAGTATGTCTTATTCTCTCCAAAATTATCAACAAATATAGGCTGGAGGTCTTAAACTTTTTCCATAGTGCTGGCAATGAGGGACATCTGAGAAAGGAATGTCTTGAGATTTAAAGCTGTTTAAACATAGACATCTCACTGGATATTATATGGCAAGTTATGATCCTTAAACTTGGGGAGTGAATCACTTCTTGTCACCACAGCAGGGTTAAGTACAGGCACAATGTATCTGATTAAGAAAGAAAACTTCCCCAGCAAATATGTAATGTTCCTGGGGTGCACAACGTAGGGACTACTCTTATTTCCAAAATAACAAACAAGGGAGAAGTGAGATAAAGGGTGAAGAAGAGAGGTGTGGGCGAAGCAGCAACTACAGAACTGAATTAAGACAAAATATCCTGAGAGACTACACTTATGTAAAATAAATATAATAAAAAAATTATGAACTACTCTTAGGAGCCGAACATGGAACACAGATCTGCCTTACATAGCAAAACATGCCAGTAGCTATAAAGAGAGTTAAGATTATACAATGCATTTGGTTTTCATATAATGAT
Source organism: Pyrgilauda ruficollis (assembly GCF_017590135.1). NCBI lineage: Eukaryota > Metazoa > Chordata > Aves > Passeriformes > Passeridae > Pyrgilauda > Pyrgilauda ruficollis. Next base: position 6,718,193 of record NW_024529266.1, read on the forward strand.
CTGCTGCAGCTGACGAATCAATAAAAATCTTTTCTTGTGAATATCTAATGTGATACTGGAGAATTTCAAACATTAATAAAAGACCAGTCTAATTTATAAGTTAAGACATGGGGGGATATATACTGCTGTTACATTATTAGCATAGTATTACATATTATGGTATTAATAGGATAGTGATACTTTATATAATATAGTTTTTTATATAAAAATGTGTTTCTGCATAAATCTCTCAAACTACAGTTTAAAAAAAATTAATATTACATCTTTAATCTCAGGTATGATAAAAATAATATCTCAAAATGAAGAAATCAAGATTTCACTGACTGCACAAATCATTCAAAAATCAGAATTCTGCTATCTTCATACAGATGAGTCAAGTCCAGTTGCTTAAAATGTTCTGAAATGTGTTTCATACTACAGAAATTCCTTTATTGACATATGGAAGTGCTGAATACAGAACTATCTAGTGGGGTTTTACTAGGGTCATCTCTGTGAAGACTTCTGCTAGCTTTTAATTTTTACAAATGACCTAGATTGGTAAATTTGCTGATAATATAAAATTTGGAGGAAAACTGCATCCTTAGCAAGTAGTAAGACAAGTTTAAATGAATCCTGATTTTTTCTGTAACTCAGTTGAGAAGCAGAAACTGAAATTTAACATTCACAAATATAAAGCAATAAAAACTGATCATGAAAATTGTAAACTTGGACATTTTATGAAGAGATTTATACTAAAACATGAAATCTGATTCATACTAAATCACAAAAAAAGATAGATGGTGAATATTTCATATATTCATTTATATATACTAAAACAAGATAAGAAAGCAAACTAAAATCCTTTAGAATTGCAGGTTGCAGATTTGTCATGTTGCACATTCATCTGGCAAGCTCTTGGAATATTCTCTGAACTTTTCATGACATTAAAAATAATGCATTTTTCACACTTAATCATTAGAGATAAAATTAAAATTAGTCTCATTTTATAGGTGAGAGTTTGAAATAAATCTGAAAAATAAACAAATTAAAATCCCTTAATTTTGTAAAAGGATAAGGAAGTGATTTAACACATCCATACTTATAAATCAGACTAACTTCAGAAATAGTATTAGGTAGTAGAGGAAAGTATGAATAAAACTTTAACCACAGAAGCACTGAATGATTTGGGTTGGAAACAACTGTAAAATCGAACTCACCTGCCACGAGCAGGAACGCCTTGCACTAGACCAGGTTGCTCAGAGCCGCATCCAGCCTGGCCTTGAACATTTCCAGGCATAAAGCATCCACAGCTTCTCTACCTGATCTGTTGCTAAGCCTCACGACCCTCATGGTTAAGGATTTCTTCCCAAGATCTAATCTGAACCCACCTTCCTTCAGTTTGAAGCCATTGCCCCTTGTACTATCATGATGGCTATCTTGTGAAAAGTCCCTCTCCAGGTTTCCTGCAGGCACTCAAGAGTACTGGAAGGCTGCAATAATGTCTTCCTGGAGATTTCTCTTCTCCAGTGTGAACAACCTCAACTATCTCAGCCTGTTTTCATAGAAGAGGCTATGAAAACATAGTCTTTAAATAATAAGCATAACCTGTGAAGTCTGGAAGTAAAAAAATCACATTCCTAACCATTTCTTCTCCCACTTTTGACAAGAGGAGGCTGGGACAATCTCATATATAGACTAACCTCTTACTTTCTACATTTCTTATCAAGGAATACACTTTGTATAGAGATAACATGATCTATTACTCTGTTTTCGATATGTTCTGGCTCATTCATTTTAGGCTAAAAAAATTGAACAAATGAGATAGATATTAGATATTAATTGGATTATTGGATATTAATCATCATCATCATCAAGAACCATGCTTCTGTTGCCTATTAGAAAGCTCCAGAATTTTAAGCATTGGGGGGCTACACCATCAATCCTGCACCTTGGTTTTCTTAACAACTCACGTATCACTGGTTTAGACAGCTGGCTTAAACAAGCTGTCTACTGTTTTGGAAACATCTATTTTGGGATTTAAAGTAATACCGCACCACAAAGGGAAGTCACAGACAAGAGATTTGGAGTTCTGGATGTACAATTTTTTATGTCTTTCCTCTTCTGCCCCAAGTCAGTTGTCAAACAGCTCACAGAATCCTGTGGCTTTGTCAGGACCCCAGATTGTATGTACCAAGTGAAAACCACAGAAATAATGCAGATGAGAAAAATACTTACATAATAAAATATACATTTAGCTGTTTTCCTTTGTAAGACAACATCAAAAAACTAAAATGACTATGTCACCACATGCAGATGAGGTCAGTGGGATCCCACGTACATTTATGTGCACAACTCTTACACCCACAGAGGCACACAATTGCAGGAAGGTTGCTGGGTTAAATTAACTTCTCCTCTTCACATCTCATTCTTTTGAACCACTCTTCATTGGAAGAAACTGTCAACAGGGACTTCAACATTCTTTTTCCCATTTAATTTGTGGCAATTTACAAGCAAGATAAATTTGAAGAATTAAATATTACACTATGTGTCCTGCTAACAGAAAACCACTGAACACTTGAGACCATTGGCTCTAATCTCATAAGTCTTCCATTCAATTCTGGGTCCACTCACATTTGCATTCAAATAGCTTCATAAGAGATATTCACCCCCAACCTAACAAGTTGCTGAGTATCTTCAGTGCACATAATTTTGTATTCTACAGTAATAAGACAGACAGAAAGCTGCTTCCTGACAGTGCAAATATGTTTGCTTGCTTTTTCTTTTTTAATTTATTTTACCTGTTTTCATTCAGCTAGAAAATATGTTCCTGATATTTTTTTCTAAATGTCTACATACATAGGAACAAGGTGAAAAATAATTCATACACGCTCTGGAAAAAACCCATGACTATTATATGTAACAAGTTTACATTTATTTCTTCAGTTCAGAAAACAAACACATTTTATCTGAAGATAAAGCATTCCGTTTTTTATATATTATTACAGGATTATTTTGAATGAAAGAAGTAACATATAATCAGGAACTGTAAAATTCCAACTCTTTTATTCTCAGCATTTCCACCAGGAATCAACACTTCAGGGGTAGTTCAGGTCATTAAGTCAAAAGTGATGTCAGATATCTTCAACTGAAGATAAGTGCATTTCGGATAATTATATTTTGCCTCCTATTTTAGCAGTTAAATCCTACTTTTGAATACCAAACACTCTTAAAACAAACAAACAAAAAAATTTAAAAACCCCAAAAATAAAACAGATACAACTTTTTATCAGCTGAATTTGTGTTCACCACGAAAAAATCACTTGCAAGCCAATTTGTACTGATTTGTATCACTGCACACTGCATTACTTCATCTTTGCCTTTTATATTTGTATAGAAAGCATAAGCACCTTTAAATATATGAAAACCATAAAGAAGACTTGTATACAAAAGCCGGCTGCTGTACACATTACTTAAGAGCCATGCCTGCTATTTAAAACTGTTTATTTGTAGGATAACATAACACAGGATTCTTTTTTTGAGACTGGAAAATTCTTTCCAGTTTGTGACTATTTTGAAATTAACAAGTATAAACAGCTGCTTTACTTAAGCCATTTGATAGACATCAAGTTCAGTGACTAACAGCAAAATTTACCAAGTGCCTTGCATTTTTCTGATCTTGATCTATTTAATTGATCAGATCACTGAATGGAAGATGTCATAGTTCCACAGTGCCAGGGATCCAAGGGTTTGATGTCTCCATACTGAAAGATAAACTTTATTTTGAAGAAAAACATCCATACCACCCAATCAAAAGAAATAAGCCATTTGCTTATTTTACCATTTGCACTTCAAAGAGGTAAATACATCAAGATTTTACTTCTATGTTATAGAGGGAAAAGGAAAAATCCCCATTATTCCTGTCTCAGGGTCTTAGCACAGCTTGGCTAAATTACTTAAATAATACTAGATTTCATGATTTATAATTCAAACCATATGTCAACCTCAACAGGAAAAAAAAAATCAATTTTAATCATGTTTTCCATGCTTTCCAGTTCTTATCATACATGTTTTTTAGAAGTGACCTTTGAAAAACAGCATAGGACCTTCTGCTTAAACTGAAGTCTTACTTAACACAAGAATTCCTGTATATAAATTAATTTAATCTGGGTTCCCAAATTATGGGCCAAACTACAAATTATTCACAAGCCTAACTATAAATTATTCACAAGCCTTCACTACTTCAAATAGCTGAGTGATCTTTTAAAGTTCCATAAACTCTTTTCTCTTTAAACAAGTCATTCCAACAGCACAAGTAAAAAATAGGCAACACCCATGCAAATAAAAAAAAAAGATAATGGAGCAAAACAACAACAAAAAGGAAGGTAATCACCCATTTATTCAAAAAAAGTATAAGTAAAAGACTTTGTCTTTAAAGGAATTTTTGCCCTGGAATCAATTTGGAACAAAGGTCTCAAAAAATTTGTAGGTTTCATAGTAACAATCCAGGACACAAAAGCACAGAACCTTCTTTTTAGAGTCTTACTATACGACTGACATGTTTGTAGCATATTTGGCCTCACTTCCATTGTGTTTACAATATGATTTGACGTGCCATGGGAGTGACTAGCAGCCTATAAGGAGAATCAGCATCCTAAACTGAACTGAAAACCAACTGAATTGCTCTCCAATGACACTGGCTCATAATCATGTAACAAGAATTCACTTATACACAAAGAATAATATTTCCATTTAGATAAGAGGCATTAAACAACACTTGATCTGTTTTAACAGGAAAAAAAAATCTGTGTTATTTCTCACTCTCCCTAATCATCATTCCAGCACATTTCCAAGAATCTAATTATAATGCAGAATCACTGAAGGTTTTTCATCAGCAGGACCTGGAGCTTGCTACTCATTTCTGGTGAGTACAAAGCCCAAGGGCCCCTTAGATCATGTTGATTTTATAGTCTCTATATTCGACAAGCAGCCAGTGTGTTTTATGACGTAGACCCAGGAACCGATAAAAATGACCCGTTCCCACCTATCAAGCTACCAGAAAAAAAAACTAATTTTAGTTCCAGTATGAGAGAGACTATTGTTAAGTCGGCTACTTATCACTGCAATTAAGTTTATTAGAAGGAACTGTTATCCTATTTAAATATTGTCAGAGATTTCTGGTGGTGATTTTCATAATTAAGATTATGCTCCTTCTATGGCCCAAAATTAAGCATGTGGGACATTATATCCAGAGGTGTAATTGTCATCCCTGGAAGTGTTCAAAAAAACCCATATTCATGTGGCCCTTGAGGACATGGCCTAATGGTGGTGATACTCGACTGATGTTTGGACTTAATGATCTTTCACGTCATCTCTAGCCTATTTCAGGTCAAAACAGAACTCAATGTAATATTTTAAGTTTCTGTAAGAACGTGTATGTACAGTAAACTTTTGCTTAACTTACCAAATAATAAAAACGTGTTACTTCTTGAGACATGTGGTCAAATAACTACGTCTACGTTAGCAAGCCAGGCAACAGAGTTTGGAGTAATCCAAGATGCTGCCAGAAAACAAAACAATTTGCAATTTACAATATAACTACAACCATACTGTCATCTTCAAGATGTAAAAAAAAAAAAAAAAAAAAAAAAAAAAAAAAAAAAAAAACAAAAAACCCAAAAAAATAAAACTCAAAAAAAAAAAAAAAAAAAAAAAAAAAAAAAAAAAAAAAAAAAAAAAACCCAAAAACCCCAAAAAAATTAATTAAAAAAATGTTTTGAATGGCTATTTCTTCAGTAGCTAGTAGATTCTGCTCTTTCTGCTTACAGACTTGACAACACATAAACCACTGCGAAAAGGAGGAAATCACTCACCCAAATTGTGTCAACTTTGTCTGACTAATTACATTTTCTAGGTAGTGATGAACTTGTATAAAAGAAGCACATAAAAAAAGTACTCTTGCTTTATTAACAATGCCAGCTGGACCCAGCTGCACTCAGATTAACAGGGAGGCCATTATTCTGTGACATTCATATTTTCATGTACAACTGTACCTTTGGACCTCAGTATTGCTGGCTCTTCTTATTTTATATATCATCTGTGCTTCCACTGCAACTGTTTGACTTATGTAACATGCTGCTATATTTAATAATGATCTATGCCATTCTAGTGCACACACACATTAATTTCCAATTTTTGAAATCTTTCCAATAATTTCATAGTGGAAGGAGGAAGAGGAGCATACTATGTGTCAGTCTTTCCTCAGAAGCATATATAAAAATCATGTTATAGCCTTCTCCAAATAAAAAAAAAACTGTTGATCAGCATGAAAATATATTAAAAAAAAAAAAAAAAAGAACAATTAGTACTTAATATAATATCATCTTACTGGAATGGCCTACATTTTGAACAGCTGCATTTTGAAATATGCATAATTAGAATAATGAAGATTTCCTTCATATTTTCACTAGTTCTAACACTCTAAAGATAATTGCTTTCAAATACAATAATTTCAATTATTGTGAAAATAAATAGAACATACAATTACATCTCACTTAACAAGAGTCTTCTAAAGTTGAATTAATATTCCAATTTGATATTTTGGGGAAATTCTGTTTCACCATGAATTCACACACAGTGTACACTACAGTAATTTCCTTTTTTATTGCAATTTTGTGAATAAAATTTGCCTGTGGCTATGTGGATATACCAACCTTATTAATTTGTGTTTTTATAATCAATCTATAGTTTAATATGAATTGCAAAATTTCTAAGGGCAAAAAAAAGGCCTCCTGGAACTACCTCTGAGTAGAGATGCGACAAAGACTTAATTCCCAGTCACAGGGGGGAAGGAAAGAAATTGTGCCATTCCTCCAGATTCCTGTCCACTGCCTTCCATGTGAGACCTTTATTGATGGAAGGCACACAGTAACTCTTGTTAGAAGCAGTATAAATCTAGCAGTGCCACTCTCTTCTTGATTGGTTATCTTTGCTTCACAACACTGCCCTATCTGGTACTCTCTACAACAACTCTCTCATTTACAGCTCGAAATGCACAGTAGCTCTGTGGGCAAGTAAAGTGTTATCAGGATATTTGGAGATGTGCAAGGTAATACAATTCAATTAAAACTTCAGGTACTGTTCCAATAATGCCTGAACATGTCTGCCACACTTGGGTTTTTGTGGGTTTAGTTTTGGATTTTTTTCCCCTTCAAAAAGGAACAGACACCTATATAAATTTTTAAACATCTTGTTTTCAGATTTTACAAGTTATCATTCCTACAGGGATAAAAATCCTTTTATTTTTAAAAAGGATTTTATTCCTACTGGATAAAAATCAAATTATGCTTGTATGTTATCTTTTTCCTCTTCAGCATCACACATGAATATCTTTTACAAGTAACATCTTAGTTCCTTCCTAACACTGCTAAAACCACAATTTAATAGCAAAGCAAACAAAAAAAGCACTATATTGTTTACTCTGTTTCTATATTTTAACCTTGAATACTAAGCAAGAAAATAAAACCTACTTCCTCTGAAATTAACAGTGTGGTCTTCCTGTCAACCATAAGGTATAACCATTATTATTATTAACATAATTATTATACATCTTCCTTATTATCCCCTAAGTTATATCTGCCTTGCAACTTTTATTTGATTCAGATATAAATGAGAACAAAATATAATATAATACTTTTGGAAACACTGAAGTTAAGTCATGAAAATATCAAATTGACATATTTTATTTCATTTTCTTTTTGTTTTGTTTCCCCAAGTTATTAAAGAGCAGACAGCCAGCGAATCACCACAGATGTTACAGTTTGCATAAACTGGAATTCCACACTACAAGGATGAGGGATATATATTTTCATGAAATTACATGAAACAATATAAAGTTTTTCTTAGATCCTTTTTTCTACTCATGAAGCTTCTCTATTCTTTGTGATTATAAGGATAACTTCTGGAAATCACTTCATCTACTGAATATGGAAAATGTTTCTGGCTCACAAACAAGATCTATACTATTGCCTTTATAAAGCCTTGATAGATGGAATTCTCTGCCTGTAAGAGTCGTCTCTCATGCATGCTAGTTGTAATACTCAATTTATTAAGCTGAACACTTAAATTTCTTTTTCAACAATCATTTAATGAGTATAATATCCAAGTGTCTTTAGTAAATGCAGATTCTCATATCCCAAACCTTCTGTCCAAACCAAATGCCGTCAAAAGTTAGATACAAATAGTATTATCACTGTAAGATTTATCCTATCAACTCTGCTTCTACCCCAAAATCAATAACGCTGACCTCAAAAGAAAATATTACTGCCAGTAATCTTTGCTGGTTGCATAATGGTCAAAATGTCAATAATACAAAAACAGAAAATACACCTCACCTTGGTATAATTATATTACACTGATCCCTAGGTCCATCTTTCTTTCCAAAATCAGGAAAAGGTGACCTACCAAAGTAGCAAATAAAAAAAAGACAGTGTGACATTACACAGTTCATCACATTAGTCTCAGAGGCACCAGCACAGTGTCAGAGCAGGAAAGCACACAAGTTGATTCTGTGGATGGACTATAATTAGCAGTATAAGATTTTGGACTCCATCAATTTGTAAATCATTGACAAAAAGAGGAAAAAATTATAACAAAACAAGCAAACAAAACCCAACATATAAGCTTGTTTCCAAATATGAAGACAAGGATGTCACTTTCAACACGCGCAGACTCATACATGCATGATAGGATTTCTAGGATGTCTTCAAAATATAATTAATCTAATTATGCTGATAGCTAAGCACAAGTGTTGATTAAGGGAGCTCTGTTAGCATCAGATATAATTAGCATAACATGAAAAAATCCTTGCCTTTGGGAAAGGCAAGGAGGAAAGGCAAAGTTCTAGATACAACACCAGAATATAGACGTGCACAATGCATAATCCTGAATTCAAATGAACATGCAATTGTATATGTCCTTTGTCTTCTGAAATACCTGTATGGGACTGGCTGCATTTGTTACCAGAGAACACTAGCCTAGCACTGAGCAACTACCTGAGGGCATCTAAAAGGCCCAAGTCATCTATGGTTAGGCAACTAAACTCAAACCCACTGGTTAAAGACAGTGTCATCTGACTTGACACTGCACCAGAGAGCTGAATCACATGACTGTTGCTGAGGATTTATTCCATTTCTGTTATCCATTTTCAACCCTCGCTTCCTTTCCTTCCTCATCATACTTCTTTGAACAATTCCTTTTTTTTTATAATATACAGTGAAACATACATTGCAATTTTATTTTTTTTACAAAGCATAATTTAAGTAACCAAGAAATGCTTGGTTAAATAAATGTCACAATTCATGTCTTTAATTTGTTCAGCATTGACAATTGATAAAATTAACAAGACATGCACATTCATGGATTTTCGTCTCTCTCTCCATTCAGTTCTCAAGCTAACCAAGACATGTCAGAGCAGTGGAGGGGGAAAAAGAGACATAATCGTGTAACTGCACTTCAGTGTTATTCAGACACTAACACACCTAAACTCATACCAAAATTCATAAATGTCCATTTTATGGATTCTGTAGCAGAACTCTATCAGTTACTTCTTTATCTCTTCAACTACATAGGAAACATCTGAAATTTACAGAAGTTGGAGTGTTTTTTTCCTATTTTCATCAGTTCTGGAAAACACAAAGTAGGTTGAGGACACCAACCTTAAGAACAAATTCTTATCCCAGAAGGGTCACTATGCTTAGGATCAGTGAGGGAGAGCAGAAGTCCAAATTATGAGCTAATTTAAAAATAATTAGACACTCTACCTGTGCTACAGCCTTCTGCAAAGGAAGGGTAGAAGAAAAATGGGAAGATGGGAGAGTGGAAAAGGCTGGCTTCCATGCTGGGAAGAAAAAAGATGATTCTGAGCAGAAATACATTTGGATATTTTTCAATTTATTAGTTAATGTAGAATATGACAATGAAAATATCCAGGGACTGCATTTCCACACATATAGAAACGTGTGGAAACCTAAAACTGATGATGAAAAACAGATGCTGCAGCACAATTATTATTGTGAAGCCAAATACAAAGATCACTTTTCTCTAATAATCCTAGAATAGAAAAGAAAGAAACAAACAAAAACCTATTGGGCGTTTTCAAATGAAAGAGATTTTAAAATAGGACAAATCATACATTTTGATTAGGTCAAGAGAGCACAACCTGTATGAAGCTGCTCAGGAAATTTTTTGATTCTAGATTTTTTTCCTTAATACAGATTGCACAGAAAAAAGAATAACAGCAAGTACACAAAAAAATAATTTCTAAAAAATAAAAAAAACTCAAACCACATCTCCTGACCATTTTATTTTATCAAATGGCCTCCAGCAGCTAACATTATTTTTTTAATACTTTGCTTCTTTTCTCCATTAAATTGAGGAAATGAAAACAAACGGCACAGGAAGCCCATTGCACTTTGTTCTACAAATGCAGAATATATTAATTTGAAATACTTCCCTTTTGATTTATTTCCCTTTTTCTCCAAGTAACAATTATTGTGTGCTGTTGATCCAATTATCACTGAGAAACTTAATTTTGCAGAAGACTTTCACAGATATGGGCAGCATGGTTAAGAATATTTGGTTACCCAGGTACAGTGACCTTCATATCTTTTGGCAGCTCTTGAAGCTTTGCTGTCCATGGTACGCTTTCTAGCTGATGCATTTGACAAAAGAATTTCCAACCTCACTGACTGATTGTTGCTTCAATGAATTGTCAGAGGACACTGGGTGTACATGGAAGAAGAAAAGTCAAATCAACCCACTCTAAAGCCTACACACTGAAAAAACAGGCAGATGAATTTTTGCAGCTTTTCAAGTCTAGCTGCCCAGCAGTCTTAGGGAAAAAAAAAAAGAAAGAAAAAAGAAAAAAAATTAAGATTAGGACAAATTGTGTAAAAAAGCCTTTAGTATATCTTTTATTCATACGGAGAAAGGAAAATTTCACACAGTATTTGTGCATGAATCTGAAGAAATGGTTAAATTATTCAAAGGGAAACACAGGTTATCACTATATTAATGTGACAGTTCTACTTTTTTCCTTATTTTTCTTAAGTACTCCATTTGGTATGCTAATGATGCCAGACCAAAACTACTGATGTCAAATTTGAAATTAATGAGCTTTGCTGGGCAGATTTCTGTTTGTGAAGGAATACCAATGATTAATACGACTTTTCATTAGGAATATTACTATGAATTGTATGCACATAAATTATACTAAAGTTTATAGGCAATTAATTATTTGAAACTCACTTTTAAGACTTATCCATACCTACAATTTTCAGAAATTTACAAATGTATAAAAAAATTACCCTAATTTTCTCTCAAGGAGAAATTCTTGGTATATTCTTAAATACTTCTACTTATAAATGTAGGCTATGTCAGTAATAATGATTTAATATTGATCAAACCTCTCCCAGCACATTCCTCCCATCATACCAATTTTTTAGATTTCAAGGTCTCATCAAAATATATTTCAAGTCTGATTTCTTTTGTTATAAACTTTAATGTCCTAGCTACATGACAGTTTGGGAGTTGGTTTGTACTACTAATGCGTAAGTATGGTAACATTTTTTTTATATCACAGTCAAAATGCACAAAAATTAATAGTGAAAAAACCACACACTTCCTTCAGGAAAACCTAGATGGAGAAAAGTATCAGCTGTAATTTTATACTATTATGTTTTCCAATAAAGTCAAAACTGTTTATGGTTTTCTATCTCTCTGAAGAAGCCTGAGAATGCCATCTGGCAAACCTCAGTTGCAATAAGTAAGGGAAAGCAAGTCATGCTAAGACATAGACAATGCACATGCATTCTCTTTGAACCCTTTCCATTGAGAACTGCTGATGCTTTGAGCTTTGCCTCATAACATCACAGCATATTCCTTTTAATTTAAAATAAAGTCTTTCAAAACTAAGATCATGCACCACTCTGTAAGATTTTTAAATTGATGGGATGGATATCCTTATGTCATTTTACCCAAATGAAGGACAAGTCACACAGTTTTAGTTTATCTTCTTGTTACTGCCAGTAATTCTGTAGCTACCTAAGTAAGAGTTACATCACTGCTCTCCCTTTTGCGCAAGAATTCAAAGTATGTTGCGCTTCATCAGACCTTGAATACAGAACTAGCCTTTAAGGTTAAAATGAAGTCCTTCAACACAGATTAAAAATTTGTAAAATAAATATTCTTATTTAAATACTGCTTAGAAAACCAAAAATTCATATACTAAAAATTAATATTCTATGTTAGATCTAAGTACAGTTAGTTACAGTATGGAGAACTTTCTTATTTTTTTTAACTAAAGACTGAAGAAAAACTCCTGTGACTAAAAGAACAAGCAGAGTGAGGAGAACACCAAACTACTTTAAATGCCGGTTTATGGAATACAGGGCCTGGTGAGACTTTATGCCTTGCACCACAATGAAGGCTGCATTTTAAGTGTGTAGGGGTGAGACAAAGAAAGAATGCGTCAAAGCTAGAGCAAACTTACTTCGCCTGACATACTCCCACATTGACTGTTAAACTGCTGCATGAGAGTCTAAAAATCACTACACTTTCAGACTAGAGTAGATGCAATTGTTCTTATGCAGTTACTTCTGCTGCAGTACCCTTAAGAATTACTGTTCTCAGAAGACAGATTGGTGTACGCTTCCAACCTGCTGCCACCAGAGGACCTTTATTCAGGTTGGTCACCTTAAATCAATCATCATCCTAAAGCAATTGAGCTGTCACCTCTGAGAAGCTCACCAGCTGTGGGGACCACTCTGGAAATGTGAGCTCGCCTTACCCACAGAGTTTCCATGATAACTAGAAGAGCTAAATAATCCCACTTCCCACTAAGCCCATGAGTCCTCCTTTGTGTTTACAGACAGTCACCCCAGCTGAAGCAGTTTTACCTTAAACCCACCTTTTCACTGCAAACAAAAAGCATATGCATTTAACATTTCACTGCTGGGCAGTGTAATACACATTTTGCAAATGAGTTAGGTAATCTAAAACCAAATAAAAAGCAGCATCCTGGAGAAAGAGTGATTTCCTGAATGCCATTGTGTACAGCTCTTATATTTTTAAATTCAAAAGAAAAGCAGAATGCACCATATGCACCAAAACATCACCTTACCGTTTGAGAAGCCATCCTGAAATACATGAAGAATTCAGTTTAAGCAGCTTTTCACAATGGCATGAAACACAAACATGGGACTGCCTGATGTAGAAAAATGTTTTTCTAAACCAAATATTTTGATAAAGCAAAGTACTGGGCCTGTAATATGTATCTATCTGTTAATTAGCAACTATATGAGCTCATGCTGCTTACAGCTGGAACAAATCCCCCACAGCACTCTCAGGAAAATCATCAGACTATTCAGAGCCTTCTTCATATTGCAAATATACACGTCTAGAATTCTCTTTATCCAAACACATCTCCAAAATCTTAACTGTACTTTCAACACAGCGTAAGTACATAATTTGGAAAGTATAATAGTATTTCAAAGAACATTAAAGGCATTTAAAGCATGACTTTTCTCAGCAAAAGTTTAAAACATACTAGTATTTTCATCAATTTCACAGTGTTGGTGGCAGAAATTTTATAAAATTGATTTTATAAACCAGATTCTGCAGTATCTGATCAGTTAAAATTTTATTCAACTAGATCTTCAGTTTATGTATTGACAAGAAAAACCCTCTTTTTAGAAGTGGTTACAAAGTTGCCCATACAGAAATAAAGAATGCAAAGAATACAATTTCTTGCACAATAGTCTTGTTTTAATAAAGCATATTTAACAGAATAGAAATGTAAAATAAATAGGATTATTTCTGCAACTATTGACAACAAATGAAAATAGATGAGTAATTCAACCTTCATGTTGACCATAAAAGTAGTAAATTTGCAGCAATTTTCTGTTTATTGCTAGCTTTTCTGTTATTGTTTTGTCCTGGATCTTCCCAAAGAAGCTGCTAGAATGGATAAACTGAAAATCAAACTGCATCTAAAAGCATTAAGAATGATTAAAAAATCTCCCAATATGTATTTCTTTTGTCTGTGTGCCTATTTCCTTCTCGTAGTCATTATTACCAAATATATTTAATTCTTATTTGAGAATTAATTCACACCTACTGCCTATTTCCTACTAGAATTTGTGTTTGCTACTAAATATTTTTTATCACAATCAAGTATGTCCAAAACCTTATTGTCTAAATACGCTTCTTTTCAATACTTTCTGACCCCATTTCTATCATTATGTTATCACTGTGACATAAGGTCCCTTGCCAACTTTGTCAGAGTTTGCTAGGATTATAGCTGCAAAACTTCAAGGTGGAAAGTCTACGAGAAAAAGGGGTAACATAAAAGCTTTTTAAGAAACTTCTAGTACTAACGACTTTATAATGTATGTTTGGAAAACAAAACAAAATGCCACATATACAAGCATTCTCCAGCTCAAGTACTTTTGAATCTGAGCTCTTTATATGGCCTTTTCACTTCAATTTTTTTTTTTTCTATTTTAAAGAACACTCTGAACATCTCCTCCTCAGTTTAGCCAGTTTCCATATAATTCTTATGGCTACTAATGAAGGAAAAAACCTATTTTCCTTGAGTACAGTTAAAATCCAAAACCCTAAATTATAGAACATCCATATAAATGTCACTGTTAAATTTATATTTGCTGGTTACGAGGTCTTTAAAGCAATAGTAAATCAATAGAGCTTACTCTAATTATGTGAGATTCAGGTACCAATCTGTTTTTGTACTAAACAAGCTTTGGACTGATGAAAAGTATCAGTAACCTTTTCCTGTGTGCTGAACTCACTTGTTTTCCCATTAAGCCAACAATGACCCCTTTGTTTCTCCAACTAGTTATAATACTTCAAGTCTGTAGAATTATCACCCATATATACACAAAAGTTATCAATGCTTTGTAAGTTCTTAAAAGAGCACAGACAAACCAAGCTGATTAAAGCATCAGTGTATTATTTGATATTTATCACATTCCCCATTTCAAAATAGGTTGTGCTAGCAAGCATTATGTTTGTTTGTGTACTGTCTTCAGTTTCTTCAGCAAAGCCACATCTAGCAAAGAACAAAGAAGGAAACATTGGCGTAATTTTTTCATCACACCTTATCACCACAAAGTTTGGTGGGAGCTCAGTACATTAAGTGATTAATACTGACAAAGTTTGTTGGCTTTGGCTTCTGAAAACTAATGCAGGTATTTAGGATTTTATTAGTAAGAAATCTTAAATACGCACATGTCAGGGGAATTAATCACTGATTCCCTGTAGACTGTTTATATATTTTATCAGACCATTATCTGATCTGAATAACAAGAACAATTGCATAATGAACCAAATTACTGCTGACATATGCAACTTCGTTATATCAGTTATATATTTGCACAGCAATAGGTGTTTTTAAAGTCCTCTCTTGTTTCTTCTGAATCAGATTGTCCCAATTTGACATTAGCCTACGCCAACAACTCAAAATTGTACCTGAATATATAATCAAGTACAATATGTATCACACTTAATTGCCATGATTTGGCACAGGTCATTTCCCACAGTAGTAATTACAGCAAAAGTGGAGTACGTTTTGAGTAATTTTTCATATAGACTCTAAAATATTGCCACAACATATCCTAGATTAAAGAAAATCCCAAAGACAAATTATGAAGACTGTACTCCAAACTAATAAAGGCCTTGAGTACGTAGAGATTTGCAATAAACTAGACAACATAGTTCCTGTCTGGTTAGTCATATAATGTTTTTTTAAAATTTTTTTTCAGATAGACACACTGTTAGACATTCAACATTGCTGCATGTTTAGGGCCACCTAGCAGAACTGAAAGCTTAGCCTAATACACTTCACTGCATGCAGTCTCAAAACACTTCATGCAAATTAGCTGGATATATTATTTTAATGTGATGTCCACAGGGAGTACAATACAGCAATGAGCCATGTCAAATATTACTAAGTAATTTTTAATAAGTGAGTAAAAAGCACTTTTTTTGAACTGAAAGGTAAATTCATAGTACTAAACACTATCAGTAGGATTCCTTACTAAGTCAGAAAATGTGTTATCCTTTAATTAAAAGTTCACGAGTTCATGGGGTATTTTTTCTGTCATAAACGGTAATTACCAAACGACTACTTTAATGCAATATGAAAGTCACCCTGATTCACTGTCTAAGAACTTGTACCCTTTGTAATTCCTTCCTAGCTCTCAGATTATGAATACCTGAGAGCAACTCTGAATGTCATCCATCTGCTACTGCAGATTTAGTCTTTCCTGCTTGTGTCACATTAATTTCCTAAGTAAATTTTGCTAGTTTTCTTTACTGTTGTGACATAAACTACTTTCTTTATTTTAGGAAGAAATGCATTTGATTTGACCCTGATAAACTTCAACTCCTAGTGATATTTATTAGTTGTGACTGATTTTAAATTACACCTGAAAGTGCAACATGAATTTCACATTTCGAAGTTTAATAAAATGCATTTGTAAGTTCATGTTTAATGGTTTTTAACAGCACTACTTTGTTCTGATTAGGGGAACTGTAAAGACATAATATATAAGATATTTGAGTTGTATTGTTTATTTACAGTAGCCACTTATTATTCTGAATTTGTACTGTAAAATAACCCGTATTTGCCAAGAATTTGTAAAGACATAATTTTAATTTATTCTAATTCAAATCCACTTTGTCCCTACAATAGATACAATACATGGAGAATTTAAATCCAAGTCCATTTGGCCGGAATAGACAAAAAATGCTGAGATGCTATTGATTCCTTCCAGTACATTCAAAAACACCTGACTCAACTGTATTTCTACTGACATAACACTGAGGTTTTATTTAGATATTAGCAAACATGAGCAAACGTTTTCATTGCCATACCTGTCATTGTTATTTCTTTTCTCTACCTAGGAAACAGTTAACCCTCAACTACTAATACCAGCTGTTTCCTTTAGCAGAAAAGCAGCAAATGTCGATATCGGGTCCACTGTCCCAAGAGAAATAATGCCTGCAAAAGTTCTCTTTCCCAGATGCAGATATATTTAGTGCTGAACAACACCTAACAGCAGACACTTCATGACATACATTTATATGATCTTCATACCTTCTGTTAACTCTACAGCTCAGCCAGCAAACCTCAGTTCCACTGCTCATGACACCCTTTTAAATGAGTTTATCTTTTTGTTTCCCCTCGATCTTTCTCACCTATCAGAAACAGTGCCATCAGTACTTTTGAATATGCCTCATAAAAGCCCGTAGAAAGCAAAGCTGTTGTATAGAACTGTCATCCTCATCAGAAGAAAAAAATACACATACATTTTATACATATAAAACTTGATGAAAAATTTAGGAACTTCAGAGACATGGACTAAAAATGCTTACAATTGAATGTGGACAAAAATACCCTTAGTATCTATAACTCAGGCACATTTTATATTAAACTGGATGTCCTGTCACCTGCCATTGCTTTGCAGGTCAGACCATTCTGCAGACCCCTCCTGAGGGAGTATCTCTTTGTTTAGATTTTGTCTGTATTCTACCACATACCTACACCTGCACTGAAGTATGACATTACACAACACTTGCCACACTCAGTTTCTTTAGACAAGTATTCACCTTCAATTTTCTTCACTCATAAAAAACCCAGCAAAAACCACTTAATGCACCTTCCCACTAAAAACAGTTCCAAGTTACCACGGCCAAGTTTCTCTCTGACCACAACAGTAACCTGAAAACAGAAATGCATGCACATATATATATATTTTTATATATATATACATATGTATATATACAAAGATGTGTGTGTGTGTGTGTGTGTGTGTGTGACTTGATGAAAAATTTAGGAACTTCAGAGACATGGACTAAAAATGCTTACAATTGAATGTGGACAAAAATACCCTTAGTATCTATAACTCAGGCACATTTTATATTAAACTGGATGTCCTGTCACCTGCCATTGCTTTGCAGGTCAGACCATTCTGCAGACCCCTCCTGAGGGAGTATCTCTTTGTTTAGATTTTGTCTGTATTCTACCACATACCTACACCTGCACTGAAGTATGACATTACACAACACTTGCCACACTCAGTTTCTTTAGACAAGTATTCACCTTCAATTTTCTTCACTCATAAAAAACCCAGCAAAAACCACTTAATGCACCTTCCCACTAAAAACAGTTCCAAGTTACCACGGCCAAGTTTCTCTCTGACCACAACAGTAACCTGAAAACAGAAATGCATGCACATATATATATATTTTTATATATATATACATATGTATATATACAAAGATGTGTGTGTGTGTGTGTGTGTGTGTGTGCATATGTCTGTGTGTGAATGCTAAGAAAAGGTCTGGACAAGCCGAGAACATAGGGACAGTAAGCATGCACAGAGAATTTACTTACTAATGCTGTCCACTCGGACCTCTTTGGAAACCTGAAGGAGTCTCCGCTTTCCCCTCCTGCCAGTCAGGCGCCGCGTTGTGCCCCTAGTCCACACAGGCCCAGAAGGAACTGCAAAGAGAGAGAAGCACATGCCACATCAGGCAGTTCTGTTTTGATGGGATCCAGCTCCGCTGCCGCTAGTTCCTGGGGGGCAACCCTGTTTTCAGTGCTGACACCGACAAGAGTCATTCTTCCAAAGATTTTTTTTTTTAATAGTGATTTAAAATACATAAATAAATAAATAAATAAATAGGCTTCCCGGGGCTCCTGCGCCTTAAAATTTGCGGGGGGAGGGGGGCTCTGGGGCCTCGGGATGTGTGTGTGGGTGTGGGGTGCGTGTGTGTGTCTGTGTGTGTGCGGGGCGGGGGGCGCTGGAGCGGCTCTCGCCGCGGGCGCGGCGGCCGCCGGCTCTCGGTGCGAGCACTGCCGTCTAGAGGCGGGCGGCGAGCGGCCCGAGGGGCGGCGAGGGCCGGTGCGGGGGGCGCGCTGCCCGCGGGGCCCCGCGCAGCCCGCTCACCTGCATTTCCTTAACGAGCCACTTGATGGCCGGCAGCGGCGGCAGCCCCCCGGCCCCGCCGCAACTTTGGCGGCCGCGGAGCCACGCCGCCCCCGCGGAACTGGGGATGGGGAGGTGCCGGCCGCGAGGTGCCGCGCCGGCCGCTGCCCGCGGAACTTTCCGCCCGGCGGAGAATGAGGGGCCGGGCTGGGGGACTGCGAGGGTGCGGCGGGGGTGCGCCGAGCCCAGCCCCGCGTGTTCGCGCCGCAGCCGCGCAGGCAGCCCGGTGCCGGGGCGCGCTCCGCCACCCGCCTCCCCCGGCGCTGCCTCCTCCCACCGCGCTCCCCGGCGTGTACGACAGGAGCGAGCTCCTCGCTATTAATAATAATAAGCCAAATCTCCACCTTCCTCTGGCCCTGAGAAAACAATTAATAATGCATTAAAATAATGCACCTTTAAAGCCACCGGCGGGCGATAATAAAATAATGTTACCACTACTTAAGAGAGAGCTGCTGTGGATGTGGTGCCGAGGCACGTTTTCCTATCATTCACACCCAAATGTGAGCACACATTCTGCTTCTGGTATTCGCAAGTCTCTTTCCCGTACCAGAGCAACTATCATTATCACCATCAAAGAGAAACTCTCCAAAGCTGAGTGCAGACACCGAGTCCCCAGGTGGCTTCTGTGGCTGGGCTGCAAGGAGGGCACCCTCCCCCTCTCTTCCGTTCGCCCCAAACCAATCTCATCTCTTCTCCTCTTTTGCTTATACCGGTGGGTTAAACTCTGCGTTTGGCCCTTTTAGTGTTTTCCCTTCCGTTCCTCCCCTGACGGTAGTTTGTGTATTTTAAATAAAGATTTCATTCTGCCAACCCGCAGGAAGCTTTTAACAAGATGCAGCTGAGCGTGTCGATATCTTATATCTTTTTACTGCTGCTCCGGCGTGTACATCAACTCCAAATTCCTTTCTTTTCTTCTCCGCCTGATACTGTAGCATCTGAGACGGCGGCGGCGACAGAAGCGGAGCGCTACTCCCGAGGGGGCACTTTTACTTTGCCCTCAAAGTATCTCCCAGCAATGAGACCCCTTGGTGCCGCCTCCCCTCCCTCCTCTCCCCCTTGCCCCCCCTCCCCGTTCCCGCTTCTTCATAGCAGAATGCTGGGGTGATTGCTGCAGGGTTTCCAGTTCCACTGATAACACTACACGGTCTGAGAACAGACGGGGTGGGGGGAGGGGATTTTCGTTTTAGTTAAGGATACAGTTTTGTGTTTGTGCTATTTTTAATTAAGATTTTTCCAGAAATAGATCCCATCGAGATTTAATTTACAAAGGTATTTCTAACTCCGGTCAACACCGTCTTCCAAGAGGAGCGTTTTCAATAATTTGCCTCCCCATCACAATCCACAAATGTTTTTCACAGACCTTATATGGAAAAAAAAATTAAAAAAGGATTTTGTTGTTGGGGTATCTGTGTACTGTGGAGTTTGATTGGTGGGTATTTTAGTGCTTTTGGGTTCGGGTTGTTTTTTTTTTTTTTTTTTTTTGTTGGTTTGGGTTGTTTTTTTGTTGGCTGGTTGTTTTTTAATTTTCACTTCATCAGCATTAAAGTTAAACTTTGTTCAGTATGCCGGCTACCTCCTATTGACTTCTGGGGTTTGAGAAACACTTTCCCCCTCCTCCCTTCCCTCGTCCTCCGGGGATTTCTTGAATCAAGGTGATTTCTTTCAGTGATAGGCGTTTCCCAACACTCAGATGTGCAGTTCTGTCTTGCTTTGGTCCCCTGCTACTCCACAGACGCTGTGCCGCAAGCACTTCCTCGTGCTGTGGCACCAGGTTAAGCCTGAGGAGCGGCACGGCACGGGCCTAAGCCTCTCCAAGAGCTCAGCGCAGCCTCCGGGGAAGGCCGCGGGGTGAAGCATCCCTGCCGGGCGGGGCGCGCCCCGCGGTCACCGCACGGCAGCAGGGCAGGCGGAGCGCTCCACACGCGGCCCGAAAAAGGGCCAGGGGAGGATCTTTCTCGTCTTAGAGGTGGCAGAGGGCGCGCCATCCTCCTGCGGATATGATTTCATCTTCGAGGTTCATCCTGCACAAGCTAGAGAGCTACTCTTCAAGAGAGTATAGGCGACGAAGTGCACCTGGTACTGACTATTGCTGGCTTTTCTCTAAGATTCACTTCAACTCAATTTGACCTAGTTTGAAGCATGAAGGTTCAGAGTTTGGGGGGAGGGGTGGGAAGGACAATAAAAGAAGAATAGAAAAAAATTTCTCTCCACGTTCTTCCTCCCAGTGGTGTTTTACCCTTTGGTAGATCACTTGTGAGTAGTACTTTAATTTGCAATTAAATATGGCATTGCTAATTATTTTAGAACTGATTTTATCTCTACAGTAAAACACTGCTAAATGCACTAGAAAATTAGGGATTCTAAGATCTTTACACTCCATATCAATATGGAATTATACATCTTCCATTCTTATGTTCCTTTCAATCTTCAGTCCTTTTCTTTTTTTTTTTTTTTCCTTATTTACATTTTCCTGATTTACTATATCTTATTCCTGCATTTCACTGCACATTTCTTCCAGGAGTAATAAAGTGGTATATATTATATTTCATGAGTACCAAAGTTTTGTTCGGTATTGTATCTTAAAGAGGTCGCTTCATGATAATTAACAGTGAAGCCCAAATGAACCACCCATTCTGCATCCTGAGCATTACACTAGGTTGTCAAACTTTGTAAAAGGCAGATGTGAATTTAATACTGAAAAGTGTTACATAGTTGGTAACAAGAGCAACTGGAAGAAAAATCATGGGAAGGCAAAATCATATAGCAATAAACTAGAAATAAAAATAAAATGTTCCAAATATTAATGCAGAAGTTAATGTATATCAGAATTGAGAAAATCTCCAAGCTGCAGTATCTGCCAGAATTTATGACCTCTGCTATCTGAAATAACTGACATTTCAGAGTTAGTGCTGCACTATACCCAACTAGTACAGTAGGAAAGGTGGTTTGTGTATCTGCTTTTTTTTTTTTTTTTTTTTTTTTTTTTTTTTTTTTTAGAATTTAATTGTAGTAGTAAGTATTCAGATTTGTACATCAGCAGCGCTTCTTTTGGGGAATAATCTATTTCATTTTTGCAAGACATGTATTAAAAATATGGTTGAAGTTCACCATTTAGGAAAAATGATAACGAAGCTTGAGCAAGAAATATGCAAAGCTGACAGTTTAAAGATGCAAAATACTATTGTATTTTACTTCCACCTTTTGCTCTCTGTGGGGACATGTGCTTCTTTTTTTCAAACAACTTCAATCCTCAGACCTTTTTGCTTTTTGTGAACCATAATCTCTAAAGAAAAGCATTAGACATGACACGTAGCATATTTATAACCACAATGAATGGAAAGAGGTTGAATTGTCCCATGCCAAAATAAAAGTTATGAAATAAGAGGAATAGGAAATACACAGGAAAATACATAGCAAGAAATGCTTTGTGAAACTGCTCTTGATCATTTTTTTCTGGGACAGCCTAACCTCTCCTGCAGGAAACTGAGAAGATGACTCAGCGATTTGTAACCACCTGGAAGGCAGAAAGGACCATTCCTGCAAAGACCAGGTGCCTGCAAGCAGCTCTGAAAACCTGGTGTCCTCACATGATTAATTTGTGTGACATGGGTTTGTCAATACAAGTTCTTCATAGCTGTTTTTGTCTTCTTCATACTGGTCAGAGCTAAATATTTTATTCTAAGAAACAAATAAAACATTCAATTAAGAAGTTACACATTGTTAGTGTTAATATACTTTCACAATAACCATGTTTTAAGGGGAACTGGAATAGATTATATGTATTTTTTCACATAAAACATAATTGCCCATTGTTCAAAATCTGCATGGTACACATATTCCAAATGTGCATATGATGAGAGAAATTAAGAAAAATTTGTGTTCATATATATATATGTGAATTAGCTTTCTTACAAAATAAGAGAAATTTATCTTTAAGGAGGTGATTCTTACCATTGGATTGCAAGGTTCCTAAAAATGTAGTTGCTGATATAATCTTTCACTGTCAGGTTGCTGAAATGAAGTTTTTCTGTATAAAAAAAGGCTAGTTCTGCACCCATGAGCCAAACACCCCCTGGGTGACAATGGGAACTTTTCCTGTGAACGATTTTTGTCAGGAAGCATGACAGAAGATATTAATGAGGAAAAAACGAAATTTTATTTCACGACAGCAATAGTTATATTTAACCATGTTCATTTATAGAAGAACCACCACAACTCCAAATATATTTACTTTAATTTAATTACTTTATATTTACCTTAAAATTGTTAGTAATTGTACATGTATTTGATAGTATTTTTGTTAGAAATGTTTAAAAAGAAAGCTACAATGCTGAACCTAAAATGTCATATGGTATGCTCTTAACTGTCTTTTTTCTTTTGATCAAGCAACCAAATGTGTCTGTTTATCCCCATTATGAAGAAAGTATTCTTTCCTGTATGACTGACTGCTGTATTATTTCTTTATTATTCCTAACCTTTTATATGTTAAGAGTTTCACACTTAACAACTT
Organism: Pyrgilauda ruficollis; assembly: GCF_017590135.1. Classification (NCBI taxonomy): domain Eukaryota; kingdom Metazoa; phylum Chordata; class Aves; order Passeriformes; family Passeridae; genus Pyrgilauda; species Pyrgilauda ruficollis. The sequence goes on from NW_024529266.1 coordinate 6,741,749, forward strand.
AACACACTTAACAAAAAAAAAAAAAAAACAAAAAAACAAAAAAAAAAAACAAAAAAAACCCAAAACAAAACAAAAAAAAACATATCTTTTTAAAAACATGAGATGGAAAACTTGATAATTTAAACTGTAGAACCTGGGTCAGAGCATTTGGATCTGGCAGTCTCAAGTTATTGTGCCCCCTCTCTGTAAAACTCTATTTAGGCACCTATGTTTGAATTCATAGAACTGCTGTTCTTTGTTTCTTCTGTGGAGTAAGAATCATCCACTTAAGAACAAAACTTCAGGGCAATTCTATGAAACATGCTTACCTCTGCTAGGCACCTGCCTAATTTAATCAAGGAGTCAAAAAAAGGGAAAACCAGCTTATTGTCTTGGTGTCTAAGTAGATTTCTAAGTGTTGGGGATCAACCCAGGAATAAACATGAAGAATTATGTATCCAACATCAATATATGTTTGTATTATTATATTTCCTTTCCAAAACAACTGATGTTGAATTTGAAAGACCATCTGACCAGGCTACAGGTTGGAGCAGTATATCAATACCAATGCTCATATAAGCCTTGAAATATACCAGGGAATTTCAGTCTGCATTAAAACATGCATTGAAGTTTAATCAGATTTTAGTCTACTATGGGTTTAGATTCTGATCTGCAGTACTGAAGATAAAGCAAGATTTTGTCATTTAATTTAGTGAGGACAGTATTGGTCTCCAAATGAGTAACCTCATCTCTGTTCTTAAGCAGACAACCTGGGAAGAGCTTGACAAGTGTTTCATTAATCCACCTACTGATATTTTGGTTGAGTTTCTTATACAGTTGGAATACAGTCTGAAGATAACTTAAGATTTCTGAAATGAAAGAAAAAAAAAAAAAAACAATGTAGTTCTCACCTTGAAGCCTCTTTTCTTCACTAATTCCTACAAGATATGTCTTGAGCATATGTTTTCTATCCTTGACTAAAAAGAAGTGAACTGTTAAAATAAAAGTAAAAATATGATGATGAGAGAATAAGGAGATGCATTTTAAAAAAGATGACTGGTGGCAGAATTCCTTAAGGCAAATAATGATGTACCTCATGAGAAAAAAATAATAATTCTGTTTATCGTCTTTTAATAATAACCTCCATCTCTATTATATTAATAGTTTAAAGAAAGAAAGAAAGGTATTTGGCTGTGTCCCTGCTGAAGTGTGTGTCAGGTAAGCATGTCATATTTAATTTGTGTAATACATGCTGATGTATTATACGTCAAATCATGGCTTCATAAACCAAAAAATATCTTCCTCTTTCTTGGCTTATATTTCTGATTATTTTACCTTTGCACTTCAGGGTTTGACGGGTATTTCTAAAATTTCTCTGTGAATTAAAACCAAAAAGTTTTATGTTCTGGGTCTATGTTCTTTCATAGACCAAACCTATGCAACCAAAAATGTTCTGTATACGGCTTTTAAAATTCTTATTAATAAAGATTAGTTGAATAAAGTCATCAGTGAAATAAAATATTTTAAAGAATAGAAACGTTGTTTGCCAAAAGCATTTCATAATATCTGCTAAAGAGGAATGTTTATTCTGTATAATTCAGGTTCTGGTGAAAAATTAATTTATTCTATTTTTTTTTTTCCTAAGGTCCAATTAGTCTTCAATAGCCTATCTAAATTAAGATTTAGCCTCATTCTGGTGTTTTCTATTACCTCTGGAACTTATAATTGGAGTCATGGCTGTTTATTATGCTCTAGTATCCATTATACCTTTTCTGCTTTCATTGCAGAAATAGGTGTGTATCTGCAGATCAGACACTATTCTTAAATTGTAACATACATCAGGTGGTAGCTGTACATTAGTTAGGAGTCCTCAGTTTTCACTGAAACCCAAGATTTACAACTAACAATATTTTCAGCAATTTTTCCATTTAGTTCTATAGAATATAAACTATTAATGGAAAAGAGAATGCAATATGAAAAATAATGCAAAAGTTCCAGTGTTCTTGGAGTCACTCCTCTAGATGTGGGGAAGTAAATGCACTGAGGTGCCTGGAAGGGTTTGGTTAGCACTTCCCTAGGATAACTGAAATATCAAAGGAAACTCAATGACATTGCCATAAGCTCATGCATAAAAACTGAACAAAATCCTCTATGTATTATTGGATGGATCTGTAGGAAGCTAACTAAAAGCAGGAATTATCTCACATTTCTTCTAAATATAGATCATCAATAAAATTAATGGCAAAAAAATTTGACAAATATAATGCATATTTTTTAACATGACCAAGAACTGTGAGATGCAAAAGACAGGAAAAGATCAGAGGAAGAAAAGAAAAAGAAAGAGAAAAGAAAGAAAAAGAAAGAAAAAAAAGAGAAAGAGGAGGGGAAAATAATGGATGTAGCCACAGGTTAATCTAACAGCCATGTCTTATTTATGGACATCACCTTTCTGCAAACCTATTTTCATGATTCAGCAGTATAGAATCTATGATTTGCAATACTAGATCTATCAGCAGTGAAGGAAAATTTTGGTGAAACTTTATTGTAGAGAGGATAGATGAGAGAAATTGTACAGCCTGGGTTTGAATGATCAGTATTTTCAGCAATTTTCTATGACATTAGGTAAGTGATACAGTTTCACACAGCTATACAGTGCCAGTACTGGTGCTGGCAAGCATTATGATGGTGAACCAACATTAAAGCCTATGGATGAAGAAAATTAAATCTGAAGTGTCACTGCTGTTGGGAAAATACTGCCAGAGAAAGCAATATTTTAAGATGTGATGCAGACTTTGCATACTCAACAGAGTGTCTTCAAAGTTTTATAGGAAAAATACTATAATGATGTGCCAAAGAAAAAATATTTTTAAAACTTTTTAAAGTTTAAATTCATTAAGCATCTCAGCAGATGAAAATGCCTACATTTCTGGACAAAGGTCCACACTAAAATTTTCTCATAACAATTCTCTCTGTAAATGCATTCTCAAAAAAACACTGATAATCTTCCAAGAGGTAAAATTCACTATCAGGAAATAACTCATCCACCTACTGCATTTTTTTTTTACTTGATTACTTAGAGTGAAATACTTCTAAAACTATAGGTTATAAATGCTAACTGCTAAGGTAGAAAAAGTTAGAATTTTAACTTCTGTAAACAGGGAACCTTTCCTCTTTTCAACGTGAAGCACTGGGTACACCATGAGGAACTTATATGCAGCCCATGTCAGGGTCTCACATATTTTATCATTCTTATATCTTATTGACACAGCATATTAATTCATTTCATCCAAAGTCACCCACAAATGGTCAGATAGAGTCTATTTTCTGCCAGATATATAATAACATAATAAATAAATCTAGTGTTATTGTTATAAGATTGCTTGAATATTTCAAGTAACTTTGATAAACCAAGACATAGTATTATGGTATTATCTTTCCACAATTATATTTAGTACAGCATACTACCTAGAAATTCCAAGGTACTCTGTCAGATTCCAAGTGAGTCACAGATAATTTGATTTTTCTGTAACAAAAATTCTGAGTATAAAAAGCAAAGTGAAACCGAAAAGAGCATGAGTGGCTTAATGGGAAATTTAAGCATTTTTTCCTCTCACTTTCTCTGAAGTTCTACTTGCATTTGTCACTAGAAAAATCTTTCCAGTACACACTCTCTCAGTCTGTCTTACCTACTTAGAATGTCTCCTGCAAATGTTTGTACCATGCCAAAAACAATAAGGCAACAGCACAAGAAGACAAACAACGCTTAACTTAGGAATTTTGATTAGAACCATAAATTGCAGAGATATACAATGCTTTCCATGTTCTGACAGATTACAACACTTAAATATATCTTAATATATTGCTTGATAAAGAACCAAGTCAGTGTATGTTTCAATACTCCTATGATAGAGGAGGGTAATAGGCTCCATGGCAAAATTCACTCACACAGGGAAACTATTAGTGTATGAGAAAACCACCAAATTCCAAGCCATTATGTTTAACTCTTAAAAGTTAATGTATAATAAAACCAAAGACTGGTTTTGTCTGTTAAGTCCCTAAATATGGTTTTGTGTAACTAGTTTCCTTAGTGTTAGACCAGATGTACAATGACTCAGAATCAGGCCCATGAATATTTCTAGATGAGTTCTCCCAATATCATAGTCTGACCTTCAGTGATCTGAGTACTAACAGAAGAAACTTTTTCTTTTAACACCATCATGAAACTGATGTACAGTAATATGTCTGCATAAAAGAAACCAGAATCTTTAGTCTGCTTAATTACCAGCTTGTTCAATTACAAAAATCAATAAAACCCTTCCAGTTCCAGTTAAGTAAAGTTAATAAAATAAATTAATTTTTGAAAAGTTTACAGTGTGAAAGAAGTTTAATCTAGTATTGTAGAATTCTGGGAGCTGGCTCCTAAGTACTCCTAAGATAACCCTAAAGGTGGGGTGACCAAGGATATTATTTTGATAGCTTATGTAGTAATGAATGCCTTATTTGGTTATGATCCTTTATTTAGACTGCCATTAAAAAACTTCAGCTCAGGTTCTTCTTATTGCTTCAGTTAAGCATTAGAGCACTTGGCACAGACCCAGAGAAGTGATCCCCATTCAGTATGGCCAGGACAAGACCCTTTGCCCTTCACAGGCTGGCACTGGGACTAATAGGCCCATGGCATCTGTGCCTTCCAGCTCAAATAAAGCGTAAAGAAAAATATAACCTCTGATATTGTCTGCATGAAGTCACAGAGTATGTAAATATTATAATTTTTCACAGCAACTCAAAGTAAGGAAATGATGATCATTGCAAAACAGAAGTTCTTTGCAGTTCACAACATCATACAGAAAATAGTAGATTTACCATTCAGAGAAGGTGAATTTTCAGTTTCAGTTCATAAAGAAACTATTAGTCCCCCAAAATAATGATGAAGGGAAGTAAAATAATTACCATGGCTTGCAGATAGCTGCTTTGTAGTTAACACAAGCCATATGAATCTGGGCATTTTCTTCATTTTTACGGAAGTAAGCCAGCCTAATTCAGGAATATAGTTAATGTATATCTGATTCATGTGTTCTGTTCTTTCAGGATGTTTCATCCTTTGCTTACTGACAGTTGTCAGCTGTTGATTAACTAGCTAATTTATCTCTGCATTCTTGTAGAGGGAAAGAATGAGGTAAAGTGTATATTCTTACACTGACTTCTCATCTTTAGGTTGTTAGGTGAATCAGCTACTTGGCTGAACAGTGTGAAACATCCAGGGTAAAATATTTGCCAAGTGTTGTTTCTCTAATAATTTTAGGAAGTTTGATATCATTGTATTCTGGGCCTTCTTAAATGCCAATAACTTAATTCACCTTACTCATATTCACCTTTATGTTCATTTGGCATTGAAAGGATTTAGCTTTGTATATCAATAGAGTCACCATGGCATCTTGGGCTGATAATATATTTCCCAACATTTTGGCTCTCAAATCAGTTTGCAAAATCCCATTACATATAACTTCAATCCTCTTATTTATGCTTGAAACTGCTTCTTGAAAACTGTCTAACCTTTATTAAGAACATCTGTCTGTGCTGTCAGCTTTTTTTTCAGTTTCATGATCCCTGCTCTCATAATGGAGATCATGCAGGTGGACACAAGGATGACAACATGGGAGCACAAAGGTGTTCGCTGATCTTAATTTCAAAGTTGAGTCTAAAGAAGCAGCTTTGATTCTGTGAAGCGTTTAAGCTGGAGAAACCTTATGGGGGGTTAAAAGTAGTACACCTGGTCCTTAAAACACCATAATTAGCTACTTGAAGCTTTGTGTATTAGAGACATTAAATGATATTTACAAGCTAGATTAAATTCCTTGTCTTTTCCATAATAGGGGTTTGTTGTTTTGTTTTGGTTTTTTTAATATATTCACAAATCACAAATAATGAAAAATGAATGAGTGCTTGACTGTGTCTCTCTTTTTTTTGGATGCTCATTAGCCTTATAGTAAGTTTACATGTGAGGAGAGCACAAGTGTAACTACCTACTAAAAACACCAGCAAAAAAGATTTCTGGAGGGTGATATAGGTACTAGATGGTCCAACCAACAATGGTGCACAGCTGCTCACAGCTAACTCTGCTAATACAGAAGAGTGAATGTGTGACAATCAGGGGTTTTCTTGGATGTAGCATTCAAGTTCCAGTTCATGAGAAAAGGGCTCTAGGATCAAATCTACTTTTAGAGGAAGTTTCAACTTAATTAGGAAAGTGACATAGGACATATCAGAGAGGGCAAAAGAGGTCAGGAAAACTGGCTACTCTAATGATAGAAAAGTCCATATTGAGATAACAAGTAGATGTATTAACAGATAAATTTGACCAACCAAAAATCATGGCAGAGTTCCAGTGTCAGGAGAAAGAAAAAAAAAAAAAAAAAAAAAAAGAAAAAGAAAAAAAAAAAATACAGGAAGTAGCTGACTTTGGTCAGTGGAAAACTAATAGATTCAGTTTATTTCGGTCAGAGAATTGTGAATAATAGGCCACACTGGAAACTGTTAACAAGGTGAATGATTCAGGGGTATTTCTGACACCTACATTGCGCAATTTTTTTTGTTAGGGACCTGCAGAAAGTGACAGAGGGCAACTGCCTGGGAAAACACCAGAGCAGCCTAGTCTTCCCCATGGCTGAGCTTGCTCTGGGCTTGCCAGAGCCCCACCAAACTACATTATCCTTCACTTAAACCAAAAATTGGATGTTAAACAGAAGAAAAGGAGGAAAGCAGGAACACAGGCCAGGACAGGGTTAATTTTTGCAGTAGCTGGGAATGGGCATGACTAGAACACTGAGGTTATTCTATTCAACCTCACATAATTTCTGGGGGCAGGAAAGACCTTTTGGGCAGAAAGGATTCCTTATGCTTGAGTAAGTGTGGCTGATAGAGTGCTGGAGTGACCCCAGTTCCAAGCCAGAGGAGGAACTCGGGTGATTCTGGTACCGAGCAGGTCAGGAATTTTCTGTTGCCAGGGTTTTCCATGGTAAGCAGTAACATTTCTTTTCTTGTACCCTCTGTCATTAGTAATGCTGCTGTTGCTGTTACTATTTGTTTTCTTATCTCATTGCTGTTTCCAGTAAATTTTTCTTACCTCAAGCCATGATCTTTGTCTTTTGTGTCTCCAGTTCTGCTCTCCATCCCACTCCAGGGACAGACAGTGTGGAGAGTCTCATTGGCAGGACTTAATCAGGAAGAATCACTCTTAAACCAAAACAGAAACACATTTACTTTTTTATTTAACTCTGATAACAAAACACACAATGAGCCAGAGGAATTAAAAATTCAAACAGGCCCTATAGAATCATATTTAAACATTCGCTAGAAAGAAAGAGAGAATATTTGCTCTATACTACATGGGTTTTTAATCCACATAAATAATATTATTGTATTTTTTCAAATGTTTTTGTAATTAAATTTAATATTACCTTTAATACTGTTGTTGAAGTATATAAGCTTTTTTAAAAAAAATCTTAAATTACTGGAAGACAAATTATTTACATAGAAAAACATAATTGTTCAGAACACAAATATATGAAAATGCCTGTGCTGCAGAGGTATTTTGTTGTGAAGTAATGAAAAAAAGTTAACTATGAATTCTCATGCAAAACTAATTATGTTTTTATTTTAATCAAATTTGTTAGGATTATAATAAAATGCCTATAAAATGAAAAAAAATTTACATTTTTAATTTTTAATTTTTAAACTTCTGCATATTTTACAGACAAAAATCTCCCTAAACAGATTAAAAAACCTCCAAAACTTTAAAACCCAACCTATACTCTCAGCCTAGACTAATATTTTAAACATTCAGACAAAATATAATGCATACAAACATGTCACAGTTTGAAAACTCACTTTATGTTATACTGAAAAAAAGGTCATAATTTTTATTTCATAGTCTCTTCATAGAAATTCTAATATTTCATTCACATTCACAATACATCAGAGTGCAGTAGTTTTTGCACTTTCTGGGAGGGGAAAAAACCAACATATGTAGACGCTACTTCTGCAAATCCTTTCTTACATGGTCAAAATTTCATTTGGACTTTTTTTATTATATTTGTTATTGTTAGCAGAAATATTATCTCATTCACTGTCCTTTTACTCAGAAAGAGCCTGTCCTTAAGACCACCCTCACACCTTTGTTGGTTTTAAACTTCCAGTGGTGCTCTTAACTATAGGAGAATTTGAAAACTTTTGAGACTCTGCAGTTTGTTTAGTAAGTTATAAATGAACTTAAGAGCCTAATCTTAAATGGTTATTGTTCAAAGTCTCCACTAGGTAAAAAACTTTCTTAGGGTGCTTCAAAAAAAGGAAGATCTGATTGCTTTTGTAGCCACGTTCAGACAAGAATCTTCACACAAACCACCCGCCAGTAAAGGTTCCTGTGTGTCAGCATCCAGTTCTGTGTAGAATGACTTTAGAATCTTGATCTCAAATTGGTTTGAGAGAGGGGAGAACTCTCTATTCCTATCTGTCAATTTACACTTAAAAGTAAAGATAAGCTCATTGCTTCTCAAACATCCCCTTTGGCAATGAAAGCTCAGCAGTCCAAATTGCAATCTCACTAGAATGTGGCAATCTCCTCCAGTTTATGCTATCACAGCTTCATTGAAAAAGATGACTAGGGTGTTTTCTCAGTGTTGCTGAACATTTATTCTTAGAGATTTATCCTACTGAAAACCAGCAGGACTGTGCATGTGTGCAGCACACCTAGCCTTTTACCATGTACTCCACTTGTGATGCATCAACCCAATGCTATTTCATACCATTTTCTCTCAGGTGTTGTTCTGTAAAAACGCCAGAAGTAAAAAGGGATATTTGTTTTTGTCATAAAAACGTGTACTCCTAAGGCAGTGACTTTCTGTTTGTAGAGCAGCTGCAGTGTTGCTGGGCCCTCTGAAAGCTAGCAGCATATGATTAGAAAAGCAATGTGAACAGAAAAGTCTCAGCAACAGAAAAGAAGTTAATCATACGCCTTAAATATAGTCTAAGAATATAAAAAATTAACAAGATGTTGTCATGTGGACAGCTTTCCTTAAAAGTGTGGCCACACATTGAGTTCTATGGACCTGTTGACACCCATGGAATTTTCTTTTTGCTATGGAGCTGTCAGATGTTGTGCTGATGATGCTATCTGAAATCTGGGAGTACATACCTTTAGGAGTTTGCTCATTATACTTCAGACACAAGATATTTTCCTGCAGGCTTTTGGTGCTCCTGCCAGCCAAAACAAGTACTACAGACATTCTGACCCCTTGCTTCCTACATGTCCTTTTTTTTTTTTAATCTGATGGAAAAAAGAACTGTTCTACTCCATTAATGACAAAATGAAAGCTCTTCTATTCAGGAGGAAACAGAATTTTCTGTTCTGTATGATGAAGGTTTCCCTATCTCTTGGGGACCTGTGAACCTCTCCACTTGCCTCTGCTGAGATCTCTCTATCTCAGAACCATTCACCACTCATAACAGTCTTCATTCCTTAGTCTGCAAGACTTTGTTATTCTGTCTTCTAGATATTAGGACTCTGAGCTTATTTCCAATATTATGCCACATTTTGGGGTTTTGTTTGTTTATCTGCATGCTTAGGAGTATGGATAGTCACTCTCCTGGGCTTTTCGTGGGCTCATAAACTCAAAAGAGGGCACAGTTTTTTGGTGGAGAGGAGCAAAGCAGACCAGGTATCTCACTACCACTACTGTCCCTCTCCAGGCCCCAGGAATGCCATTGTTTGTGAAACCATCACGCACTTCATAAATATTTTCAGCTGTATCTCCAGTTGACTAATTAGGATGTCAAGCTCCACGGATCATCCAACAGGGATTGAGTAGAGAGGGTAATAGAACATTATAAATAAAATTAGTATCAGTTATTACCCTGATCATCTTTCACCTTCTGTCTCTCACCCCAGCTTGGTTGTTCAAGTGTCTGAAGAGGTATTCCAGAAAAAAAATTATCTGCTATTAATATTTCTAACTAAACCTTGTTTTTTTCTTTAATCATAAAAAAGGAAGACAAAGGCAAAACAAAAAAAATAAAACAGATGCCTCATCTGTTCATTTTCGTTATTCCTTATATTGTGGTAAGAACATTTTAAGTTTGATATAAAAAGCTGGAATACTATTTATCTGTTTAAATTGTTCTTACACTGGAAGTTTATAGCATACCTGCTTTTGATTTTCCCCTACAATTATGATGGACTTACAATTTACTGTGTTACTTATGGTATTGAATTTACTGTGTTATTTACAAGTAATAGATGAAATATAATACTTTATATGCCTGTTTTAGTTGCTTACACAATTTGTTTAAACTTCTTAAGAAATCAAGGAAATTCTGAGATTTTTTTTTTCATTTTGTCAATACAAAATGAAATAATCTCTCCTAATATTAGCAGAGATAATACAGCTTTTTCAGAGGAGATTTTTTTTTTTGATTGATGGGTTTTTTATTAGTTGTATCTGGTATTATTTTTAACTTAGAAAGCCTACTGTGATCCATGAAATTTAGGCACTCCTCCTCCATGATCCTGTGGTATCTGAAAGAACCAAAGATCACATGCCTTTTTACACAGATTATGACATGACCCATTCTAAAAGAGCTAAGGTACATTCAGAGTGCAGGACCCATGTTTTCTGGATTAGTGACTCTCTTTAAATGTCCTACAGCTGTATTTTGGGATGATGATATCTGCAAAACAATTCACTACTAGTTTACAATTCATTTTAAAAAAAATGCAGTGCCAAAGAAATGAAATTGGTTAGTGTCTGCGAGTTTGTTTCCAACGCATTTCAGGTAAAACCAAGTAAAACTTTTTATAGAACTTAAATTCCTCAATGCATTTGAAGAGAGTTATAAGAAATTTGTGGATTATGTCAGTGGATAAATAAGCATTTTGAGGAAAAAGTGACTGTGTATCTAGTACTATTAGCGTGTGTTACATGCAACAAATTTCTGGGTAGATGTTTTGTGCATCAGAAGACCTTTTTAAATAAAGATAGGACACTATCATAATTAACAGTCTCATTTGGGATTGTTTGGGGTTTTGTGTGGGGTTTTTAGTCTGCTAAGTCCAAATGTGAAATTTGGAACCACACAAATCTGTGCACACCAGGGGATTTGAAAATCTGATAATATTTATTTCCTTGTTTCACATAAAATCCTTGCAAGAGAAATCATATTGTGCCAACAATTACAGATTGATTTCTGCATAGAAATGTTGCATGTCTTAGAGTCCAGGTGCACTCCTTTCAAGAGCTTCTTTAGATGTGCTTCTTTGAAGCTTCCATGGAACACTATCCACATTAAATTGTATTTGAGCTAAGCCTTGTGAAACAGGATAGAACTGGTCTTCCTACAAGGTCTAGTTGCAAACTTGGGTACAAACTTTATACAGGGATAATGGATCCTTCATCTCAAAAACGCAGAGATCAACCAAGTAAAACAAGTTTGATGAGTCATTCAGGGTCAAAACTACACACATCACAAAGACAGCTCTGACCTTATTCATGATTTTTGACTAGTGCAAAATCTTCCTTTTCCTATTTTCAGTGCTCTTCTTCATCCTTTTAAAATTATTAGCTAGTTCAGAGAATCACATTGTCACTAACTTCACAGAACTTACATGGACTAAAACAAAAACACATTTTAATTAGAACACTTGATTTAATTGGTGCTATGAATCTCTAGTTGCATTTGGCAATGAATCACAAATTAACATAATCTTTTTTTAGAACTTCACCACAGGTTTTCTGTTGTTATTTTTTAAACCCACAAATTTTGCATTCCTCCCACTACCTGCCCCCACATATGGTCTCTTAAGATTCTAAAATAGTACAAGTCTCCCTGACACGCATTACAACCCATCTGTATTTAAAGTTATGCCTTCTACTGACTATTGGTTTATATTATTCTGTGATTCTTCCCGCCACATCCCCCCCGCTCTGCTTTTAAATGCATTATCTATTCATATCTGAGTAGAGTGCTGTCTTGTCAAAAAGACAGCTTGATAGGTACCATACCCCTCAAGGAGTCAAACTTAAAAATGTTAACTATCTAGACATTGTCACCAAATCACTCCTCTGAATGCATCCCAAGTCTCTGCCTTCAAATTACAGTATTTTCCATTTTATTTTCTATGCTATACATGCAACAAAAAGCATAGTAACCAGTTCCTTTCCCCTTAATTTCAGACCACTGTTTGCTATTGGTTGGACCAATAGAACACCCTCAGAAATGTAATATTAACAAAAGAGATGGAAAACATGCACTACAGTTAGACAGAATACCCTGACAGGAGGTAGAAATTTTTTCCTAATTACATATGCAGCGTCAAAAAAGCACTTCTAGCATTTTGCCACCACAATGTTCATGCAGTCACATGTCAGAGCAAGTGTCAGTTTTAATTGTGAATTTACAATTAACATGTAATTTTACTATTCCAACTCATGCTGATATTAGCAATTTTAATTCTGTAAGCTTAAAATATAATACTAGGTTATTGTCAGGGAGATAAAGCCCAAACTCACTCAAATGTATAGAGATCTATAGTCCCAATTAACATTTGAAATATATAGGGATAAACTTACAAAATGTGAAGTGTCAGTTACTAAAATCTGTGATCTGTTTCCCTCGATCTCATGATGCCATTTCTATAGCATATTGCCAGAGGCAATATGTCTATGAGTCAATTATATATCAACATTTATTTTTTAGTGACTCCCTTAGAGGACTAAGAAATTAACTATCTAGATACATATATAGCTCCATCACCATAGAATCAAAGTGCCTCTGGAGTATTTAAAAATAGAAGAAACGCAGACATCCTGATTCTTCTTCTTCTCTCTCATTCTTATCATGTGACAGATAATTAATTGGGGTGGGGATTTGGTTTTGGGTGAGGTTTTTTTCCTGGCTTTCTTTTTTTTCTTTCTTTCTTTTTTTTTTTTTCTTTTTTGCTGTTTGTTTTGTTGTCATTGTCATTGTCTTTTTAAATTTTTTTTTTTATGTCTTCCTTTTTTAATTAAAGGGGATGAATTGCAGGAGGTGGTGGTGTACAAATATCTATGGTAGAGAGAAAGGCTGTATGCATATCTTCCAGTGAAAATACCTTATCAAGGGAAAGCTAAATAAAAATGTGTTTTATATTTAGTTTTGAAAAATGCCAAGCCTGTGGGAATTCTCAGCATCTGTGGGAGTGAGTGCTACAGGCTGGGTCCCAATCCTGTGAAATTTTTGTAGTCTTCTCTTATGAGTCTCTCTAAATTGATCAGCAATGGCATGATTCTGTTGGAAGACACCTCTGTCAAAGGCCAAGGTGGAAGTGGAATACACAATTGCTGTGGGATCTAACAAGCAAAGGCATGCTGTAGTTTGAATTTCAGGGTAGAAAGTTAAAGTGGGAAAAATATACTGAGAACTAGGAAGATTGTGTAGTCATAATGGTAACTGGTGCTATAAGGTGTCTTGATTTCTCTCTGTGAATCAGCTCAAAATTTTTAAATAAATGAGATTTTATGTTTTGGGATGTATTTTTTATCTGATTATTTTGAAATAATAGAGAATAGGCAGTGGAAAGTAGAGCTTATCTCAGAAATAATGCATTAATATACAGACTGTTGACTGGCCCATAGAGAAAGGAGTAATTTTTCTCTCTGAGACTATGCCAATTTACAATACCATTAGAGCTGTCCAAGAAGATAACTGAGACACACATTATTAGAGAAGATGTTAAAAAGAATCAAGTTCTTACAAGGAGGTCATTTTGTCTGCAATATCATCCTTTTTTTTTTTTTTTTTCTTTTTTCCCTTGACTCCTGTCAACTTTGTTTAATGTTTTTTCTTTGGTGCAACAGTGCCAGCTACACCTACACATTAGGAAAGCCAGAGGTAGGTACAAAGGAAGTCAACATACAGGTGCTTAGTTGCTTGATATTGCCATGTAGCTGCTAGGCAATAAGAAACTCAGCATTCCTTCTAAAGTAATTGCTGTACAACAAACATTAATTCCATTAATATTAAGGATTATGCTGAGCCAAAACTACAGAAAATGCAGAACTGTGTATCCATAATTATAGTATACCAGAATAATTAAATATCATAGTATTCTAAATGGCATGCTGTCTGATACTTTACTGAAAAACCACTAATGTTTATATAACAGTATGTATTAAATTGCAAGTCAGAATGTAAGTACAGTACCTCAGATATTTGAGCTGTTTTGGTGGTTTAACCTTGGCTGGGTGCCAGGTATCCAGCAAAGACACTCTATCATTCCCATGCTCAATTGGACACAGGAGAAAAAGTATTGGGAAAGGCTTATGGGTTGGGATAAGGACAGGGAGAGCTCAATCACTGATTACTCTCATGGGTTAAACAGAACCAACTTGGGGAAATCAAATGAATTTATTATCAAATTAATCAGAATAAAATAGAAATAAAATAATGTTTAAAACCACTTTTTCCCCACCCCTCCCTTCTTTCTGGGCTTAACTTGTTTCCTGATTCTCTATGTTCTTCATGTCAGTGGTGCAGAGATGGGGAATAGGGTTGTGATCATCACACATTGCTTCTGCCACTCCTTCATCCTCAGGGAGACCCCTACTCCAGAGGGGGGGTCTCCCACAGGAGACATTCCTCCGTCTGCAGTGCAAGTCCTTTCTACAGTCTGCAGTTGCTTATGAACTACTCCAACGTTGGTACCTTTAGCAAAGTGCAGTTCTACAGGAGCAGGTTCCTCCAGCGTGGGTCCCTTGGTCACATATCTCACTCGTGTCATCTCTGACCTCAATTACTTTCTCATAACTTTCTTTTCTCTTGTGTAAATTATGCCAGAAATGCTACTACCACTGCTTGTCAGAGGTGGGTCCCTCTTGGAGATAGCTAGTGTTGGCTTTGATGAGCATGTAGAAAGTTTCTGGCAACTTTTTACAGAAGCCATCTGTCCTGGATTAGGGCAAATCTGGGAGAAAACCTCCAAAGGGGGCCCCCCCAGAAAGCACCCCTCCACTATGAAAACCTCGCCATGCAATCCCAACACAGTTGTTATTATCTTCAGCAATTTATTAATAAAAAATGCAGCTCCAGTTCTCTGACACTAAATTCATATGTGACATGCACTTCTTTGAAAATGCAACTTTTTATTTTGATATTCTGAAGTTAATATTGGTGTGACATGACAATTAATGACAATTATCATCTTCCACACCTTTTTTTGTGTAGAGACTTTAAATTCAGAACATGGTGTGATACCAGCAAATGATGGTCATGGCTAGAAAAGGAAAAAAAACCCATGCTAACTACCTTGCTAACACTTGAAAATAATGCACCAGGGAGTAAAACAAAGTCTGTTTATCATAGTCAGTTCACATATTCAAGGTTTCTTCCTTGGTCTGCTGATAAACCAGCTTAAAGTCTAAAAACTGTCCAACAATTTATTACTAAATATCTACAAGCTTCCAAAAAAAAAAAGCCATTAGTCCTAGAGATAAATGGAAAGGCAGGGTCAATTATATATCAGCATTTTATTTCCACATAAGCTGCAAACCTCCACAGTTGCTGCTGAAAGCTACTGCAGTTTTTTACATGAAACCTAGCCTCTTGCCATAAACATTTTATGAATATTTTATGGCCCATTTATGACTGATGCAAAAAATGCATAAGACATATATACATATACATATATATATATGTATATATGTATATATATATGTATATATATAATGGTTGTAATCCATTGTAATCTCTCTCCAAACACCTCTCAAGCCCCTGAACCTCAAGACATGGGCTGGGAGAAAGATGCCCCATTTTTCTAAGAGAAAATCAGTGAAAACAATGTGAGGAAACTGAATATATATGAGTTCATGGGACCTGACAAGATACACCCGAGAATTCTGAGTGAACTGTATGGTGTAGTTATCAAGCCACTACACACAATATTTGAAAAGTCATGCCACTACACATGGTGACTAAAAAAGGGAAATGTTGCTCCCATTTCTAAAAAGGGCAAAAACAAAGATGCTGGGGATAACCAGCCAGTCACCCTCTCCTCTCTGACCAGTAAGGTCATGATAAAGATCTTTCTGGAGGACGTGTCAAGGCATATGGCTGACAGGGAGATGTTTAGAAACATCCAACATGATTCTCTTCAAAAAAAAGGCAAATTATTCCTGACTAGGCTGGTGGCCTCCTTCAATGGAATGGTTGTATTGGTGGATAAGGGAAAAAAAAACAATTAATGCCATCTGTTTTGACTTCTGCAAGGCCTTTGACACAGTCCCACACAACATACTTGTCACTAAATCATTGAAATAAGTGCTCAGTGGACACATTATTTGATGCATAAGGAGTAATTTGGATTGGCCATATGCAAAGAGCTGTAGTCAATGGCTGAATGTCCAAATGAAGATCAGAGACATATGGTATCCCTCCGGGGTCAGTATAGGGCCGTTCAATGTCTTTATTGATGACACAGACAAAGGGATTGACTCAGCAGTTTTTCAGGTGGCACCAAACTGAGCAGTGCAGTTGATAGACATGAGGGAAGAAATGACATAAGAAAGGATCTTGACAGTCTTGAGGAGTGGTCCCATAAAACTTCATCCAGTGCAATAAGATAGAGGACTGGAACATTTCTCCTGTGAAGAAAACTGGAGAGATTTCAGGTTGCCCCACCTCAGGAAAAGAAGGCTCCAAGGAATCCTGATTATGGCCTTTCAATGTAATAAAAGAGGCTTATAAGAAAGACAGGGAAAGACTTTTTAAGACAGCCTGTAGTGAAGAGGGAATGGTTTTAAACTGAGACTAGATTTATATTGGTTATATAGGGAAGAATTTTTTAGAGCTTTGTTAGGCAGGTTACCCAGAGAAACTGGATAAAATTCACTTTTAACTTTATTATGTTTTATAAAATGAAATCTTCACTTTAGCAATATTTCAAGGACAATTATCTATATAATAATGACATGGTTAGATTTTACTTACTTATTTTCTTCTTTTGGCCAAAATTTTCTGTGCTGGAGCATTGTACAGGAAAACTGTATAACATCTACATTCGAATAAAAGCAAACAATGCAAGCTAAAAATCCAACATTTTCTACCAAGAGCTGTATTGAAATATTGGTTGAAATTCTAGGACTAGTAAGCCTTCACAACTAGTCCATGAAGTTTTATATTATACACTACCATTTCTGAGGCATCTGAGAAATGACAATTAAGTCTGTCAATGTTTTCAATTTTGTAACTAAAGCTTCATATAGCTTTAACATAAACCTGGACCACTTCATTATAGATGCTTTTGTTTGCACCTAACTGCAGGCCACTTGTTTCACATGGCTTATAAAATAATCAGCATCCATCCTGTTTTCTCCAACCTCTAGATCTCCATAGGACCTGTTGTCTAACACAAGCCATGTTTTGCAGAATACCTTGATAAATCTTATTTAATGTGAAACATATTGTGTCTATATTTTCCTGATCCTGCAGCATATTTTTCCCTGTATAGTAATGGCTATATATTGTTGCTATGGAGTATGGCCATTTATTAAGGAGCATTTTTGTTGGCTGATCTCACTCTCTGTGTATATTACCTAGTCAGTACAATATAGCATTCACAGTACAAGTATCTAACTGTCAACTATTGTTCATGGAGGACATCTTTTTTTGGGCATGTTAAAGATAAATTGCCTAATCAAAGGACAGCCTGCCAAAGAGACACCTTAAACAGCCAGATTTATCACTGTAGGGTGATTTAGAGGGAAAATAACAAGAGAGACACAGCATAAGGAAAAATTTACATTCCATATAGGCAACCCTACTTCTGTCCCTAGTGAGCTTCAGCATAATAGGTTATCACACAGGAGTGTATGAAGTCATGGCTTTTGCATATATTTCTACTAGATTTCTGGTTTTTTTTTGGTGTAAGGATACAGAATATCTTGGTGACATCAAAGTTTTAAGTGTAAAGCAAAGTTGAGCTCATAGTCCTATAGTAAGATATTACCTCAATCACTGGGGGCATTTTTGAATGCCCTTGACATCTTTATGAAGCAGATAGGTGTATTTTATTTTGTGTTTTGTTCTGCTGTAGTAAATTGCTGATGATTGATTGGAGAAAACAGCCATGGAAAACTTGAGCCACTAAAACTACTGAGTGACAAGGAACAGAGCCTCCTTGACCATTGTTCCCACATGTCACCTCCCTGCCTTTTAAATAGCTGTACGCTTGAATATTATTTTCACCAGTCAAGTGCCATCTTATTTGGAAAAGGATACCTTGCCAGATATCATAATTGTGATTTTGGAAGTCCTTAAAAAAAATGGTACTAATTGATGACGCTGCATTTTCTGATAAAATTCTGTACTATTGCAAGTTCAGAATTCCTCTTTCACAGTGTTCAAAAGCAATTTTTAAAAATAGCTTTAGTACTCAGTGCATCAAAGTTTGATAGATGTGGGGGAAGAGATGACATGCAGAGGGACCTTGACAGTCTTGAGGAATGGTCCCATAAAACCTCATCAAGTGTAACAAGGCCAAGTGCAAGGTCCTGCAGATGAGTCAGAGCAAACCCCAACATCAATACAGGCTGTGAGATGAAGGGATTGAGAGCAGAGAAGGACTTGAGTGTATTGATGGTTGAAAAAACTGTACAACTTCATTGAAGACTTTGAGATCAGGTTGTATTGGGCTTTGAGCTTCCTGACATGGTGAATGATGTCCATGTCTATAGCAACAGGGAGATGACTAGAAAATCTTCTAAGGTCTCTTTTAATCCAACCTAGTCTATGATTCTACAATCCCCTGAGTCTGTGATTATACCTACAAGTATACAACAAGGTACGTATAGCTGTACAATGTCTTTTGAATACCCATGAGTTATGGTAATAATAGAATTGCTTTATCTTTGTTAGAGGATCAGAGGACAAGTGCAAACCTAGACTAGAAGTGGGGAAACAATCTATTTCTTTCAAAATTCAGAAATAACTCTGTTTTTTGTAAGAGTTCCCAGAGAGTTCTGAAAGACCAGAAGAGCTGCAGTCTTCTTTAATAACAGAAAAGGTAGTTACACCTTAATAAAAGCATTATCCACAAGAGAATTCCCAGTTCCTTTTGTCACCTGATCCAGATAGTTCCAAACTGATGCAACAGAATATACCAAAAACAGTGCCAACAATATATGTTTTTTGTTCAGGGGAAAAAAACCTCTGAGTTACAAAGAAAACAATCATAGAGTTATGCTGGAAGTGGTGATGGGAAAAGAATCTGGATGCAATCCTACAAAAATTTAATACTGACCTGTGAAAATGAAATTCTCCTAAAATTGCCAGGATATTTAATGCAATATAAGCTATATTTTTTCCCTTTTTTTCTTTTTTTTTTTTTTTTTTTTTTTTTTTTTTCCA